>NC_143067.1:14703939-15006969 GCF_052426305.1 Pelodiscus sinensis
AAGATATTTAGATATGTAGAAACATAGCCGAGTGACCATTTACATACACTAATGTCATACTAACAATTCTACTAGATCACCACAATGGCTTAAATAAGCCTTTTAGTCAATTACAGTGAATCTTCAGGTACAGATCTTTTAGATAATTTTTTAATACTCACCAATATACATGAAATGACTCATCACAATAACTTGGCTTTGGCGGATTAGATTTGTATCTGTAAATGTCGGTAAAAACATCAATTTTACCACACACACAAACCGATGAAAAAGTATTTCCACTGAAGAGGATTGAAATTTAGTTATAGGCAAAGAAAACATAACTTCAGAAAACTGCTTCAGAACATAAAGTTTAAGAACATTTACATGTATAGTTTGACATGCGATGTTAATTTTTGTTTTAACGGTTATAAAACTAACTTCTTGAATCTCAACATCTATTGACATTAACTGTTTGCTCCCCCCATGTTCTGACACTTGTCTATTTCCACAACTGATTTTAAATTGATAAAAATAACAAATGCTTAAACATTGATATTAGCTATTGAAATGATTAAAAATTAGTTCTGCAAAGCCTAACAATGCAGTAGCTATCTTATATATATATTGTGATGAATAGGTGGGGTTGATGCCCTTTTCTGGACATTCTCACCATTCAGTTAACCAAAGTCTTTTCACAACGGTTAACTCTTGAAACCTAACCCTAATTGCCTTAAGCTTCAGAGGGGTAGCCGAGTTAGTCTATAACAAGAAAAACTTAAACACTTTAAAGACTAATAAGACATGTAGATGGTATCATGAGCTTTCATGGGCATAGCCCACTTCTTCAGATAATCAGAATGTTGGATTAAAATCATAGACATGGGTCCTAGAGAGTCTCCAGGAATGTAGGGAACCAGGAATTCAGTTGGCAGGAGGCCACGAAAGCCAATGATAACAGTGTGTGGGCTTTTGAATTCGAAGCAGTGACCTTCCTGTTCCTATGTGACCAGAGCAAAACTGAACAAACATGGATTAAGCCAGGTAGCAAGGCATGGAGAATCTAGCGACATCCATGCCTAGGAAAGGACTAAACCTTGAAATTACAGATATGTAAGTAGAACAGCGAATGGTTAGGTACACGCAATCAGGTAATTTTATTTGGGAGGGGGAGGGTCTGTTGGACTTCTCTGTGCTGAGCACATGTAACCTCCGTGTGCGCGCGCGCGCACACACACACACACACACACACACACACACACACACACACACACACTTTCCAAACTGAATTCCAGGGAAACAATTCTGTGTTTTAATTTTTTTTTAGTTGTTCTGTAACACCTACCAACCAAGTAATGTTTCACCAAGTATCTTTTGTTAATAAAAATCACCTTTTTTTAAGACCATGATCTGATTCCTGAGCCCTAGACAGCACGAGGTTCTGCGTGCACATGCCTAAGACTACAAACCGTACTACTAGGAGAAATTAGTTTCCCAAGCTCTCTGCAGCAGGAGAGTTAAAGAGCGTGATGGTACCGCACAGGAAGGAATTCCCAAATGTATCTTTCTAGTTTCTCAAAGGCTCCCTGTGACCGTGCCCACAGTCCACTATGAAAATTTGGCCCTTAGAAGCTTGGGGTATGCAGTTAATTGATCAACATCTAAATGTAAACAGATAAGTCACTACCAGGCAAGACCAATGCACAGTGAGCTATTTGGCCAATTTGGTTGAGAGGTGATTAAGAAAAGGCCTGTGTGTGTGTTTGGATCCTCAAGGCTCAAAAGTACATGATGCTGTGATTGCCTTTACAAAAATTAATTAGGCAGATGAGGTGCTCAGAAAATGTGCTGGACTGGTTGCCCTAGAGAATGAAACCCTCTGTTTATGTACAAAGCAATAGTTTATGCACAAACACGCCTCACTGCTAACTTAGCAGCGTGAGAGGACATTCCATTTTCCAGACCAGATCATTCAGAACTTGCTGTCTGTTGGGCCTGCTAACCAGTCAGCTCAATTGCAACAGAAGCTCTTAATAATGCAGACACAAATCTACCAACAACTGAACTGAAATGACCAACTGAGAGGAGTTAGATACTCTGTTATCAGATAGTAATGGGATTTAGGTCTCTATCATCCAGCTAGATTAGAATTACCACAAAATGAACAGGACTCAAGCCCATTGCCAGCCTTCCGAGTCATCTCCTATCGAGCCTTTGTTCCATCTTTCGGATCCATTAATGAGCAAATATCGTGGTATAGTTTTTTGCCTCTCCTCTTGAGGAATTATTTAAAAGATGACAGCATGAAAGAGCCCACGAGATGGGGATACTCATGAGAGCCTGGAGAACTTTCCTCCAAGATGGTGCTTCCTTTAAGGCTGACAAGGACAGTGTCTACCCGTTATTGCCTTTGCGACTTCCACCCATCACAGATAAATTGAGGCAATAGGGTAGAGCACTTTTTGAAAGATGCTGCCAGTACCAAGAAAAAGCATCAAGATAAAGAAATAAGCTGCAGTGATACAGGAATAAAAGAGCTAAAGAATAGCAAAAGAGAATAAAGGAAAGAGTACTGTCTGTGGAGTTGCTCTAAGCAGGATTATGCATCATTGCTTCAAGGTAGTAAGTGAGAGGGAAGTTGCAGTTCTGGTAGGGGCAATTAACTATCCCAAGAGCCACTACAGCAAATAATTCGCAGGTGGTCAGCACTACAGCTGAAGTGGCCTACTCCAGAATCAAAGCAACTATAAATGGAGGTGGGGGACAGGGGATAATCAGAACTCATACCCAAGACAGTCTTTTGGCTGAATGGCAATTGTACAGACTATTACAACTCACACAAACCCACTTTGTTCAAGATGATGTCATTCACCTCCCTACAAAAATACTCACATTCATTTAAAGTAAATTCTGTATGAACAGAGGCAGGGGAGCGTTGGATCATGCATTTCCTTTATTTTCTCTAAGGCCACAAGTGAATCACTGAAAGTGAAATGCTAAGTTACACTAAAAGAACTCTAGATGTGGTGTCCCGGTAATACTGTACTTGCAGCATGTAAGTAGCCAGACGGAACTGCATAGGTGAAATAAGCATAAGTACTTCCTTAAAAACAGTAGGTACGTGTCAGGGTACAACTGAAATCTACCATCTTGAAACACAGACAGTAAGGATCAAACTTAAATCTTAGGTATGTCTTGCACATAACCACACCTTGAACAATCTGCTATTCCACCAGATTTTTAAGATACACAGGGATACAAACTGCCCATATAGCTATGGTTAAAATCTCGCCCATCATAAGACTACGAGAATAGTAAAGAGAGTCAGCCATACAGACATGTTAATGAGTTTGAATGTTTAGTCACATGAATGGCTACTATATACAGATAAACAAGAGGCATTCAGTCAACAACTCTGCACTGAGTTTCGACAGAATTTCCATATGAACACAGGTATTTGATAGTGTCTGTAAATTGACTGTAAAAAAAATTGACTGCAGACAAAAATGTATTCAGTCTTGAGCTTAGAGTAATATCATTTTCAACATTTTATTCTCCATTTTGCAAAGAGCTAAATGATGAGTATTAGGTGGAAGAAGTATGCTGCCTTGTTTCAGACACATTGTATCCTTGATTCACTTAAAAAAAAAATCACTTTGTTCTTCAAAGTGCAAGTTTCCAGGACATTAATCATTAACTTGGGTGGGTTTAGGTGTGTCCTTGTATTTAAAATATTCACACAGCTCATTTTGTAACACTTCAGCAAACAGCAACAACTATAATTCAGCCTGCATGGGTGGAGAATTTAACACATGTCAAAATTAACATAATTACCACAACATACCGGTAATCTATTCTCATGATTGATGCAACAAGGGACAAGTTATCCTCTTAAGGAACTGCGGTAGGAAGATACATGTACTACACACTTTAAAACTATCTAAATACATGCATATAGCTATTCACAAGCAAAGACCATACAAAAACTTCCATTTGTTTCCATGTGAAATTCTTCTTCCAAATTTTTCAGTCAGAATTTTTTGAAAGTTTATATGTGGGGAGGGAGGGGGGAAAAAGGGCCATATCTTGTCATTATTTCTTATACATAACTCAAATTTATTTCATTTAGTTCAATTATTTCGAATACTGCTTCAAAATTGATGGTAGAATACGAAACTCCAAAAACTAAATATATAATTTTTTCCTCAGGAACCACAGCTGAACCCAACATAGACAGACTACTTTGGAATCTTTGTCTCTTGATAGATTTGACCAGCCGGCATATCGCTTCTTTATTTCCACCCTCATCCTATGCCAAGCAAGGTGAAGAGCTGGAGGATGAAGATGTGGTTTGGTCAGGGGAGAGCAAATTAGTAATCTCCCATCCTTCTGATGGAATGTCCTCTTGGCCAGGCAGTCCCTCATCTATCTCCTTTCCCTTCAAGTGGCAGAGACAGGATAACCTGTGCTGGCAGCTTCAGGGGGAAGAGCACTGTCTTCTAGTGCCCATCAGTGTGGCACCTACTGTCTAGAGAGAAACTGAGTGAAATCATGATGGTGCCATCAATTTCACTCGGAAGCAGACAGTCTCTCTAAACACATCTTTGTATGACTCTGAGCATCTAAGGAGACAAACAGTGACCAGAGTTCCTACTAATTTTTTCCATCCATGTGAGGAATAAATTTTGTTTGGCTGCCCAAACAATCTACTTACAGGGAATACGGAAAGTGACATCATATGATCATGCTGAGTTTTACTATTGAGTTGCACCTGGATCAGGATCTGCCCCTAACATTTTTTAGCCCCAAACCATTACAATATTTGCACCAGTGGGAACATGAATCACCTAAGTTCCAGGCTTAAAAGTATATTTGAGTAGCTCACTGAACTACAGGTTACATATTAATTTGTTGCCCACTTCTTTCCTGTTCATATTCTGGAAAGTTAGGAATTAGTAAGTGGTGGGAACATTCCAGGAAGAGAATTAGATTTTCAGACACTGAGAAGGTAACTCTGTGCATCTCTGGGGGAAAAGACATTAAAACAGAATTTAGCCCTGTCTTGTAGTAGGAATGGAACAGAACTGACGGGCTTGTCTAGAAAACTCTGGGCTCCTCCCAGGAGAAATGGGCTGTAGAAGATTATTCTCAAGGAGGTTCTTAGTATGACTTATTTGGTTTAAAGAGGATAGATTTCTTTTTTAACTAATGCATTGTAAGGAAGCAATTAGATTTGTGTAGCACTTCTTCAACTGAATGGAAACTGAACTGGCTTTCTGTGTGCCAGAGATGTCATAGTGCTAACAGAGATGCACTTTTAACTCAGAGTCTAATATCACAAAAATCCTGAGAACTGGGGTCACAGACATATATATGCCTTTTGTCTGCCTCAATGTAGCCTTGCCCAACGGTGAATCCAAACCTCAGAGAGAGAGAGAGAAAGAGACAGAGCCAAATCTGAGGAGCACAGCAGAATTACAGGATATCAGATTTGGAAAATACAGAATCTTCTGTGAATGGCATCTCACTGTGGCACATGAAGTGGGTGAGTCTAAGGATAGTACTTCTACTTTTCCCCTTCCAATCTGAGTTTTGATTTGAGGAGCTGTTCTTACACACTTTTACAGAGACCCTGTAGGGATTATGTTTTCAAACAACAGGTGGCATAAAGCTGGATTTAAGGGTGGGAAAGCCACTCCAGAGTCTCAGACTTGCATATGAAAAGCATTAATTATTCCCTCAGTTACCTTACAAGCCCACCAAATCCAACTGAGAATAGTGATAGAGATGCAGCCGTGTTAGTCTGGTGTAGCTAAAACAAAAGACAGAACTATGTAGCACTTTAAAGACTAACAAGATGGTTTATTAGGTGATGAGCTTTCGTGGGCCAGACACACTTCCTTAGATAATGCCATCCCATGATTTCAAATAGGTCCTTAGATAATGCTGGCAAAAATTGACCCCAGGAGTAGATGACCTAATACTGGCCATATGAAGTCACCAGGAATTCTGTCACTGATTTTAGAAGTGCAAAGTTGGCCCTATGCACTTCCACTACTACAGTTAATTTCCTTATTTTATATCCTCATATACAAAATACAGGAACTTACCAGTGCTTCTTAAAACCTTTTGAGTACCACGTGCTACAAGATGTAACAATGTTCAGAAAACTCCCTCAGGCCTAAATTTAATTATACAACCAGAGCAAGAAGATTTTAATCTGATCAAAGTTTTAACATGTTTGTCCTCTGCTGTTTATAAATGCCTAAAAGACAGACATAACTACTAAGGAGATGCCTTAATGTCCTTTAAAGTCATTTGTACTTTAATAAAAAGGATATCCCTTTATTATTTGGTGTTGCATTTGGAAAAATAGCTTCTGAATACATTGATACGCATTCATTGGATGTTCCATACAGATTTATAACTGACAAAAGTCTACACACTCTGAGAAAGCTCGAACTTTCCTCAGAGTAGGAGTGGAGGATTAGTCCCTCGATACACATGTGCAGCACCAATATTGAGGATGCTAGTCCAGAACACTTTATGACCTAATACATCCACCATCTGTGCACAGCATGCTGAAGCAGGCATCAATACAACAGATCATAATCACTTTAAAAGGACCTCATCAGTCTATTGCACGTGCAGCCTAAATTTGGCCAGAGTGCCAAATAGCTGACCACAGGGTGCTAAAATAAGGCCTTTAGCAGGGGTGCTGAAACAAGTTGTACAGAGGAGATGCTGAAAGCCATTAAACCAAACTGTATGATGAAAACGATTTCAAGCCAAGGGGTGCGACAGCAACCCCAGCATGCCCTAATTCCAGCACCTAAAGCCTTTCGCCACCATCTTAATGTAAGGTAAGAGCAAAACTAATCAACTGGAGCATTGAACTGCTGATGAACTCAAGCAGCGAGTCACTTAATTCATGGCTCAAGAAAGGCACATGTACACATAAAAATCAGAGTTGCATGCATTAGGATAAAATGTAATGCATATATATGAAACCTACTATTACACGAGGTGGACAAGATATCAGTTCACGCACTGCTAGTCCATTACTTCAGTTATCAAACTATGACCGAGCCCTTAAGAAACTGAAACACAATTGGAGCTATCGTGAAAATAATTTTTAACAACATTAAGGTTAGCACAGTAATACTAATGTTGTGACTTGTTCACAAAAGCAGAGACACCCAGAACTGATTCCAGCCTTAATTCATTGTAATACTGTGTCTAACAAAAACAGGAGTCTGTCTGCAGACCGGACATGATTTTATAACAAACAACAGTGCGGGGGTTCAATTCCAGCCTTATTTCTGAATCCCTTGGATTTTTTGCTATTCCTGAGTTTTCAAAGCACTGCCTGGGCTCCTTCTCTCTTATGGGGTGGAGAGAGAGAAGAAGGGGCAGGGAGGAGGATTACAAAATTCATCCCAGCTGCCTACAAATGTTCACAGGAAGTCCCAGTTAGAGTAAGGCTTCACTACCAAGTAGATATACAACAGTGATGTACAATCTTATTTTTCACACAATCCCCTTAAGCTGCCAGAATTTTAATTAAAAACGCAATATTTTTCTTGGAGGATAAGTATCCCAAATCTTCAATCATAATAATGATCACACAGTGGGAATAACTATTGGATCAAAATCTATTTCTTATAAAACATGAACAGTATTATATGATCACAAATGATAGCAGTAAAAATACTTACTACCTTAACTTTTGTATAAATTACTGTAATCAATCAATACTAAATACAGACCAAATCGGCCAGAAGAAAATAGTTAGTTATATATATTGTACCTTCTTTAGAGTTAAGAAGGAAGATTTGCAACTTCTCCTTGATTTTAGGGAAGAACTCTTTCCACATTTTTAAAATAAGTAACAGATTTTTAGATAGAAAAATTAAATCACCATTTCAGTCCACCGAACCTGAGGCATTGCATAATCTGTATGGCTTGATTAAAAGATTTCCATTGAATTTAAATGGACTTTGGATCCTTCCCGCTCTGCTTGCCATTTTTCATTCTCTTGATTTCTGTACTGTTTGTTTTACTCTACCTTCCTCCAACTGTAAACCCATACTCTTTTTACATTAGCAGTGGTGGGAGGTTCCTTAACTGGTTCACTAACCAAAAGCCTGTTTCTTAACCACACTGCTAATAAACAGGCTGCCACAGTTTTAACCAACAGAATAAGATCCTCAAAGGGTTAAGATGTATATAAATATTCACAGAATTCTTAAGCATCTGAATAGCTACTGTGCCAACACAAGTGACAGCTCATCCAAATTCTGTACCAGGGAGCACAAATTAATGGCATTATTAAAAAAAAAACCAGCTTTAGTAGCACACTTCAAAATGTAACAGCAAAAGAAGAGCATTATCGGGGAGAGAAATGAGAGGATTAACAGGAACCTGGAGTAACAGGTAGGAGGATGGAAACAAGTGACCAGATGTATATATAGTGTTCCACATTGGCATGGCCTTGCAAATGTATCATTTCTTTTTGTATAATGAAGAAAATTACAACAAATGTAAAGACAGGTCCCTCAGTTACTGTAAAACGACTTAAGTGGAATGAACGACTACACCAGCTAAAGGTCTTACACTTTACCGGGCAACTGTACTATAAACACAACAAGATTTCAAAAACAGCCAAAGCTACCACTACCCTACTTTAAAACTTGTAATATTGCAACCGTTTAGATGGGTCACACAAACGTTTTATTATGCCTTGACTCAAAAAGTGTTTCATAGTACCCCACCATAGCATTTTTCATAGCAGCAGTTTTTGCATTCTTACTTTTCAAGTTCTGAAAGGACTAAAATTCTTAAAGTTAGTAGAATTTCAGAGACCTGCAGGTTTACATTAAAGGAGGTCAAAATATATTGTTCTAAATCTTGTAGCAGTAAGACCAAAACTAAAAATGAAATAAGATGGACCATATTCTGCTCTCATTTACACAACTCCAAATCTAGAATAATGGTTGACATCCATACAATTACTCAAGATTTGCAGCCGAATATGCCCCTTTGTGTTGGTTATTTGCAATTTCTGTTAAAAACTCTGCTAGAGATGTCTATGGATAAGGATTTTCTGGTGAACCCCCCTCCCCATATCAAAGAATTCAACTAATAAATTAATACATACAGTAAATTGTATACTTATTACTAAAATTTACTTAATATTTATTTGCAAAACTTCTGTAAAAAAAAAAAAAAAAAAAAAGAGTGGAACAATCATTGCCTTTTAGGAACATTAGACCTTTGTGTAGCCCCAACTGCAACTAATTAAACATGGTAAAATGTACATCCCTATGAAGATTATCCACAACTGAACCCTTTCATGCTGGGGTTGGAGGGATGGACAACAAAGCAAGCCATTTTACAAGGGTATACCAAGACAGCTGAGCTGGGTGCTAGTTTCATAAACACATATATCACAAATCATCATCTCATACTTAAGGAGAAACAAAGGCGGCATTCTGCAAGTAGCTCTTACAGGTAGTTCTTAATCTATTTGTTGAAGACGGAGGATGAAACTAGAAGCTGAGGCGATCTGAAAACAAACCCCTCTTGAGAATTCAGAACCACACCACTGTCTTGGGGTTGAACCTTATTCACCCGCTCATCCTTTTCCTTTAATTTCTTTAGGCCACCATCCAGGCCTTTTAGAAATAATGCTACATCAGGACTGCAAAAGCATTGGCATCAAGTGATTGCATAGCTGTCAGCAACATACGTCAGTTGTGAAAGGTTAGAAAACTTGTCAAAAACATGATGAACTCACCAAAGGTGACATAGATCCATTTGGAAGATAAGGGTCTGAGAGCATTAGGAAAGGGTAGCCAGAATACGCAGATCCTTTGTACATCCCTGTGTCCTGATGCTTTATACCTGTTAAAATTAAAGTATTTTCATTAGGACGTGCCCTAAACAGGTCATTCCTCTGCCTGGGCCAGGTGCTTATAGTTTGCAAACAGAATATTAGGAGCAACCTATATATTTTTGGTGCCCTCTGTTCTAGAATAATTATTTTATGTGCATAGTTTACCCTTAAGACTTATAACACATTTGTATTTTCTGTGCCACTAGCCTGCCTCCATCAACAGCTCTGATTTGTTTTAGTGCTAAAGCCCAATAAAAACTTGCTTTCAATGGTTTTCCCTTTAGGGTGAAGCACACTCAACAGAGCAGTACTATTCCTGGACCATTCCCCCGCATCACCACAGATTCCTAAAGCTTGTCTCCAGAGACCCACCAAGAGACCAGCACATCAATAATATTTCAGACACTGAGAGAAAGGGGAGGATTGTTTACACATTGAATGTCAAGGGAGTGACTAAACCCCCTTGTGTTGTGGCAATACAATGTATCCAGCACTCAAGGGCTTCTTCAACTGGCGAATCAAAGTTCCTCCCTGATTTTTTTTGACTGCTCTGATTTATAGAAAGAAACTCAAGTTTCTCTTCTCCCCCGCCCCAAATCCCTCCCCAGGACTCAGCACATCACCCAAAGGGTTGCCGGTGGAGGGGGAGGGGGTTACAGAGAGAGGAAGGGCCGGATAAATGAATGGTTTCAAACTAACCATCTTCCATGTGATCCTGGAGTTTCTCCTGATAAGCCCGTTGAGGATCCTGCACACGCCTGATCGCCTGTTGGGGGGAGGGGGAGAAAAACACATCAGGGGATGGGGGGTTGGGAGAAACAAAGTTTTATTCATTGCAATAAACCAAAGACAGGAACTAGCAGGAGGCAAAGCCCTTTGTGCGGGCGGGGAGGGGGCTCTCTCACCTCCGGATCGGCCGCCGCGGCTGCGGGGCTATTGCTACTCTCCGACTCGTGCACCAGCGAGGACTTGAGGTCGGCCAGGTCGCGCTCGGTGAAGGCGCTTTCCTGGATCTTCTCCTCTTGCTCCCCTTCGTCCTTAAAGGCGATCATCTCGTCATTGGCCCCCAGGTCATCCCCTCCGCCGCTGCTGAGCTGGGGCATGGTCCCCCCCCACCCCGCCGCCGCTCCTCTTCCAAGCCACGCGGGGACTTCGACGGCTCCCTCCACCCCCCCCTTAGGATCCAACCCTTCTGGGGGGAAGGGGCGGGAGTCGGGGTGCACTGCTGCAGCCTGGGGGGCTTGGTGGAGAAAAAGCAGCAGGATCCGGGGACCTGCAATCCCCCTGCTCTGCCCCGGGAAAAGTTCAGCCAAGTAGCAGCCTGGGGGAGCGCAAGCCCGAGGCTCCGGCCGGGAGACGCACGGCACTGGAGCGCCCGGCGCGGAGCGGTGTCTGCGAGCCAGGCGGAGCAGCCCCAGCCAGGGGCTGGAGACATCAAAGCAGCCGCCGGCTGATTGACAGCTCCGGGGCGGGGTTCTGTGACACACACACACACACAGACAGACACTCCGGCGCGCCTGTCTTAAAGGGGCCGCGCCGATGCCTGCACACCCGGCGAGGGGGGAACCCGGGGCCTTAAGGGACTCACCGCTGTATACCTTCCCCCCTTCCCCAGCAATCTGTGCAGGACCATGGGCACCAGGGGCAGGGTCTCCCGTGGGGCGGGGTGTCTAAGGCGGCTTTGTGGGTTCCGGAGCGTGATTCCAGTTTTATTTTTGGACTCGCCAGTGGCTGAAATGTTAACCCCCCCACTCCGGCTCCCAGCCAGCCCTAGCGCTGCACCCCTCCCTCGCTCAGGCGTGCTGCTGGCCGCGGGGCCCGATCCTGCAGTGAGTGGGGGACGCCAGTGACTTGCCCGGGGGAAGCAGGATCGGGCCCGTTCCATTGCACGGGCTTCGGAAGTTTGGATGGGGAATTCATTCATTCATTCATTCATGTATTGCCTGCTTTGATCGACCCCGGTTTTCCTTGCCTCTCTGCCAGGGCCGAGCCAACGTGCAACCCTGCAAAGTTCGAGGCAGCGTGGTAATGGATTGAGTTTGTAACTGGCAGGATACATCTCATTAGCCACCTTCCCTCTGCCCAGCCCGGGTCCTGGGCTTTCTCGTTGGCAAGTATTGCTTGGCCCCCTCGCCCCGATCTCATGAGACACACAGACGTGACGTCCGATTTCAGAAAATTATTAGTTTTCCTAACTTGCCCGGAGGGCCCGGAAACATGAAATTAACATCTTCGCGGCCAATTTCCAAGACAGGTCTGTTTTTGGCGTCAGTTTAGAGGAGAGATAAAAAAAATCCCACAGTTCCCATGGAAAGGAAACTCCCCATCTCGGCTGATCCCATACAACAAGTCCTGTGCATGTCTCTGGTAGCTTAAAAACACACACCCGCTGTTTGTTTTCCTTAATTAAGATTGCATAAGATAGCCTGGGGGTTTGGGAGAGTTTTTCTTCAGGCTGTAGTGACGCCATGTAAATTGGTCTTTATGGCCTAATATAGCACATATTTGTGGCATTCAACACTTGAAATAAGGAGCTGAGAATCTGGGTCCCTATTTTGCCTGTTAATTAAGGGACTTATTGTTGTGCGTGTCTTTTTATTGCTTTTTTGAGGGTGAGAATTATTTGGTACCACTTTAAAAAGTAATCAATATATTTAATTTTTACAATGACCTGATACTTGATTTTTTTTATATCACATAATGCTTACAACTTATTTGGGGGGGTGGAAACAGATGTGTGAAATAGATAGGGATACTATAAATAATTCTGCTTATAAGCTTCCTTACTCAGCCAGTCAAATCAAATTTGATTTTAGGGGAGTTCCTTTGTAAATTTTCTATCTTTTTCAGATTATTTTTTCAAATCAAAGCTGTAATCAATGTGAGGAATAATTTGAATGGAATATTTGTTATTTTAAATTTTCATTTCTTTCAGATTCTCCTCTTGTTTTGTATCTGAAAAAAATCGTCAGAGGTTTACAGGCCTCCCAAATGGAGATAAAACCTTGGCAATGAGTTGGAAACCTGTTGTAATCTGTGATCCAGGAAACAAAGAGCCTCATTAATGCAGAGATTTTGGTGAGCCTTTGATGTTAGCTAGCATAGCATTCACTCTCAGTTCCATTTGCATTTAAACATTCATAAAAACATCATCTCTGCTTCCTTTGCCTTAAGCAATTTAGGAGTAAAGTATAGCTTCTATTTAAAGAAACCCACTGTGGTGAGGCTTAGAATACAAATATCACAATCTTCAAGGAGAGCAAATATTTTATCCAACATTTCTGGTAGACACATCATTTTATGTTTAAGACCCAAAATAAAAGATGTCTTATTTTCATTAACCTTGACCCACACATACAAAAAAGAAAGGGGGGCAGAGAAAAGAGCCTTTCTAATATTAAATATTACCAGTTAGTAATTGATGGAAGCTAAAAAATCCACAAGATTTTGAAAAGAGATTTAAAAAGAGATTTTTGAAGAGAGATTAAAAAGACTGGGACTTTTCATTTAGAAAAGTAGAGACTAAAGGGGAATGTGATAGAAGTCTATAAAATCATGACTGGTGTGGAAAAAGTGAATAAGAAAAAGTTATTTGTTCTCATAACGTAAGAACTAGGGGTCACCAAATAAAATTAACAGGTAGCAGGTTTAAAACAAACAAAAAAGTTTTTCTTCATGCAGTGCACAGTCAACCTGTGGAACTCATTGACACAAAATATTGTGAAGACTAGGACTTTAACAGGGTTCAAAAAAGAGCTAGATAAATTAATGGAGGTTACATCCATCAATGATTATTAGCCAGGATGGGTTGGAATGGTGTCCCTAGACTCTATTTGTGAGAGTCTGGAAATGGATGACAGGAGAGGGATCACCTGATAATTGCCTGGTCTGTTCACTTCCTCTGGGGCATCTGGCATTGGCCACTGTTGGAAGACAGAATACTGGGCTAGATGGACCGGTGGTCTGACCCAGTATGCCCATTCTTAGGTTCTTATTACTAAGAAGAATCAATTTTAAAAAAATCTGGATGCCTAAATCCATATTTAGGTACCTAATTCTGAAAGCATTGGCCAAGATTTTCTTCTTTATTTCTGCAGATTTTGAATTGCTGCATCTTCACTCTATTATTAAAATAGGTTCTACAGAAAGAGATTTATTGTTTTTTACAATCAAAGATAAAAATAAAATTAACACTTAAGCTTGAGTTATAATAACAAAATAACCAAAGCAGTCTGCAAATCAAAATAAAGTGAATACATACAGAGTTTTTCTTCTAAGGGCAATTCATGACAGTTTGCAGAGTATTTTCTGACTATTTGTGGAACGGAAGAATGTGGTAAAGTTGGGAAGTCATTTAGAAAACAAAAGCCTATCCACTTTACTGTCTTCAGAATTATAGCTTCAAACATTTAAATAGAAGAAAAAGGGAACAGTGCTAGAAATACTTGAAGATTCTGAGTCAGGGTGTATAAATCCAGAATACACCATTTAAAAACAATTAGGTAATGCTGAATCTCATCAGGTGGCATATTGTAAATTGTTTTTCAGTCTCAATATCAAATATACAAAGATCGATATGTTTAAGGCTATGAGTCAGTTTAATCAGACTTGTCTTTTAAGCACTATAGGCAAGTTTCCCATATGATAAATGTCTAAAATTTAAAACTGAAATGGAAAATGGTTAAACACAACCAATTTTACCTTGAGTATGTTTTTGGAGCTGGATCAAAGTACAGTGAAAATCTTGGCTCACTTGTCAGATCATATCGGCACTGAACCTCCAGGTTTGATTTGTATTATTTACATGGAAAAGATCCCAAAAGACCAATTTGGCACTAAGTATCATTTGCTTGTATGGATGATTAAATCAATCCAGCTTTTCCATGTTAACGTTTTTGGAAAGGTGCAGTCATCTGTGAATTAAGGAACTTTTCCTGATGTCATCTTTGAGCCTCTGACATACTTGTTCTTTTTTATAAGCAGACATCTAAAGCAAAGAAGCACATCTGCTGTCAGCATTGTTACATTTTCTAATGACCAGCCAGTATTTGTTTTTTACAAGTAAACATGTACAATAACTTTTCAGGACATTCTATCTTCTGGGTGATAACTATGCATTTTTAAGAATAAAGAGATCTATTTTATCTAATCTAATCATTCCACCCTTGTCAATAGGATGTATTCTGAATGCTGTGCAAATATGTTAAACGAACCAAACAGATAAAATATTCTGTGGGTATCACAGTGTGAGTGACTTCACTGGGTGAAAATCTGAAGTCTCTGGGAGTGTTCAAAAGCTTCAGGGGGTAGTTGAGATAGTCTGTACAGGATAAACTTAAAAAACAACAAATAGTCTCGTAGAACTAACAAAACATGTAGATGGTATTGTGAGCTTTCATGGGCACAGCCCACTTCTTCAGATGTCCAGAACTAAAATAAATAGGGGAGGGGGAACAAGAAGATGTAGTGGGTATAAAAATATCAAGGGGAAAGCTGCTAGAATGTAACAGGAAAAACAAAGTCATAAGCACCTAAAGACTGGATAGTCAAAAGAGGCAGATAAGAACCATTAGTAGGCAATAGAGAAGAAAAGTACTAACACCAGTGGGTTCAGGATTCCATGCGTTCTGGATTCCACTCATTATTCTGTGAACAGAAGTTTCAGATTGGCATGGCTGGCTCTATTTGGTGATCAGTGTACCAGCTGTGGGGACTTCTTTGTGAGTCTTAGGAGTGTGGGCTGGCATTCCTCTGCCTGAGTGAGAGCCCCACTACTATGCCTGCTGGGAAAGATCAGCCAGCCAAAGCTGCTGCAGGAAGAAAGCACAGCTCTCTCCCTCCCCTGCTCCTGACACCATTCTTAGAGGAGGGGATGGGGGTAGCTGCCCCGCCCCTCCTGTGAGTGAGGGGACAGCTCCTCTGTTTTTTCTTCCTCTCCTCTTTATTCCTGCAGCTCCTGACCTGGGAAGGGGACCCTGGAGCTGCCAAAGAGGTAGGATTATCCTCTTTGCTGAGGTTTCTGTCCCTGGGCAATCCAGAGGGGTGCTCAGCACATGCTGCCAGTTATGCAGCTCCAGGGGCTCCGGAATCAGGATTGTCCTTGTTGACCTGTTTTTGATATCTCTGTGGAGGCAATCCTAGAGCTATCCTCCCCCATCCTGTAAGGTGAAGAAAGAACCCTGCTGCAGCCCGCTAGACCAGGGGAAGGAGGGTGAATTGCCCCAGGAGGAACAGAGGTGAGGCTGGGGGAAAAGGCCTGAACTGAGGGGAGAAGCTACATGGGGGATGGAATTGGTCAGCTGGGGAGCTGAGCTAATGAGGGGGTGATTAGAGTGGGACTATACTAATAGGAGCTGAGCAGCAAGGTAAGAGCTGGGATGGAAGAGAATTGGTGGGACTGGGTTGTGCAGCACAGAATTATAAATAAATTTGGGAGTGCTGGCCACACTAAGTGTCGCACACACATTGAGGATGGGCAGAGCAAGTTTAAAAAAAAAAGCAGATCAAAAGCAATATTTTAAAAAAACCTCATGGTTTTTTTCGGGGAGGGTCTGACTCATGATTTTAGAACTTGGGGTTTGTCAGCACTAATTTTTTTTTAGCTGTTTTAAAAAATACTTCTTCATATATTATCTCAGTTCTGATTATCTGATGTAATTAACAGGCAATTAAGTGACAAATTGAAAAGAAAGGGGGAGGCTGCATGTTCTTGTCCCTACCTATGCTCTGGTTTGGGAATAGTGGATCTTATGGAGATATAGAAGATAGATAGAAATAATTGAAAGTAATATAATGAGGAGATTGGTATACTAGTAGAGGGCACACAGAATGTACCTGGAAGAAGTACAAGAAACATGAAGCTGGAACTCTTAGGGTATGTCTATGCTGTGATTAAAAAACTTGTTACACCATGTTTTGGAAACCAGGTCAACAAACTTGGGCTCACAGGGTTAAAAATAGTAAAACAGCTTTGCGCATGGACTGGCACCCTGGCTCTGAGATCTTCTTCCCACGCATGGTCTCAGACTCTGGGCTCCATTCTGAGCCTAAACATTTACACTGCAATTATATATCCCCAAGGCCTGAGCCTTGTGAACCTCATGCAGCCTGACCCAAGCCATCTGTGGTCATGCCACAGGTGTTTTATTGTGGTGTAAACATACTCTTCTAGTGCTAACTGAGAATACTCTGAGGTGGATTGGACACGTGATAAGAACAGCAGAAGAATGACCAACAAAGAGAGCCTCGGAGGAAGAAAACAGTGAGAAAGACCAAGGATATAATGGAAAGACTGTAAAGAAAAAGTTTGAAGGAAAGAGGACTGGAACTCCAAGATCTCTGTGTCCTGGACCAAAAGGAGTGGCTAGGAATCATGGGCAACTCTGACCCAGGGCAAATAGGAAAAGAAGTTGAGAAGTTCAGTGAAGTTCTGATTAGCTGTCACTTGCTTTGGACACAATTTTATCCTGCACTACACCAATGTAATGCCATTCTAGCCAGTGGGTGTAAGTCAGGGCTAACTTTAGCCAACATTGGTTTAAATCTGTGTTTATTCATTTCTCTCTTTTCAATAAAGTATATGTGCCTTATTGTTTTACCTTCTTTTTGGACATACGTGTGTCTGCTGCTTGCATACAAAATTACCCTGAAGATTTATTTGTAAAAGAGACTTGTTTTATAATGGTTTTCCCAGAGCATTGTTTAATTCTGCCATTAGCATACGTATTCCACATGCTTGAAGAGTCTGCAAAAATATATGGAATGTTTTGGAGAAACATTTGCACAAATTGTTTGTATTAGTCCTGGAAGTGCAGGTTTAAGACTCTGTCCATATTGGGGTATCATACAGTGCCCCATGTAGATGCACAGTAGTGGTGTAAAGCGGGGCTAATATCAGTGCAAAGTATCCTGGTAAGTTATCAGAGTCAATCAGAGCACAGCAAGCCCTCTTTGCACAGTAGAGGGTCTATACTGCTGTAACTGTCTAATGTAGTCACATCAGTGAATATTTCCCTGATCTAGACAGGCTCTAAGAAGGAGGATGGATTCATCAGTGGTAAATTGCAACTTCCCCTCATAGAATATTAGAAGTGGAAGGGACCTTGAGAGGACATCAAATCCAGTCCCCTGCCCTCATGGCAGGATTTAACACCATTGAGACCAGCCCTGACATGTGTTTGTCTAACCTGCTCTTAAATATCTCTAGTGATGGAGATTCCACCACCTCCCTAGGCAATTTATTCCAGTGTATAACCACCCTGATATTTAGGAAGTTTTTCCTAATGCCTAACCTCAACCTCCCTTGCTGCAGTTTAAGCCCATTGCTTCTTGGACTATTCTCAGAAGTTAAAGAGAATAATTTTTCTCCTTCCTCCTTGTAACACCCTTTTAGTTACTTGAAAACTGTTATCATGTCCCCTCTCTGTCTTCTCTTTTCCAAACTAAACAACCCCAGTTCTTTCAGTCTTCCCTCACAGGTCATGTTCTCTTGACCTTTAGCTGTGATAAATGTTGCACCTCATTCCTAAGCAGTGGCACCCCACTTGCTTATCTCCTATTGGACTCTTCTTTTGAACATAACTGAGTTTTGTTGAGGTTTAGGCACCCAGTACCTGTTCCAGGATTTGAACCATTGCTAAAAAAGATAGTTAATTTATCGGTCTGTTGCCTTCCTTTCCCCACTCTCACTCTCTCCATCCATACTAATTTCTGTCTCTTTTAAAAAATTAATTTGAATGACAGCTTTTCAGGACAGACAGTTATCTGGCAGTTTTTATAAGTAACCACAGAAATTGATTTTCCCAATATTACATATTTAGGTTGCCTTATAATGAGTAAACACTTTTCTGGATCTATCAGAAATGTTCCCAGATACCAAAAGTGAGGACTCCTCTTTCTCTTGTCAGGCAAGCCATCGAAGACACTGTAATCCATTAATTGGGACAAGGGTCCTGCCTTTTCTAGGAATTCAAGGAGAAAGAACAAAGGGATGAGAATAGTCTTTAAAAGGTCACTTTCAGAGTGAAAAACCATACAGTGAAACTGGTTCCGGTAACCATCATCAGGGCTCTACAAATCCATGTATCTACTCACCATAGGTGACTCCTTGATGTCAGCTGGTCACCCCATTTACCAGCGGTGCGCGCATACGCAGTGCGGGTCTGGCACATGCGCCATGCAGGGCTGGCGAGTGGATTTTGCTGTAGTTTGTTGAGCCCTGACCATCATTATTAGCTAACCTCCTGTGTTAGAAACAGCTCATACTGTTGATAAATATACTGAGTACAATTTTACTTTACCTTTTGTTAGAAGGCTACTCCCCTCGAGCCATGGAGATTTGTTGATCCCTTGAGCCGTGTTATCTGATAGTTTTCACTTAAAAATATCCTTGATCCCAGTAAAAACAACGCCTGGAATTATTAAAATTGAAATGATTTTATAATTCTTTCATTTTTCATTCTTTCTGTTTTAGTCACTATTTGCCTTGGACCTTGACAACTTAGTTGCCATTGTGTTTATTGTCAATCTAAACAACTGTAAGATCAGGATCTCATGTGTTAGTCCACTGTGGCCAGATTTGAGTTCATTTACTTGCAAAAAAGTTCACTTACCTACAAAAATCACAGGATTCAGCCCTGCTTCCTTTAGTCACACAGTCATAAAAGCTATTTTTCCTCACATGCATTAAAAGGGCACAGAGCTAGCAGAAGGAAGCTCCTTGTTTCCACTGAACCTTTTTCTTAAATCATTATTTTTACAAAACCAAAGTTTTGGATCAAGATTAACCTCACACCATCCCTTTTAAATAATTACAAAATCGACATATGGTCGTAGAGCTGTCCCTTTGAGATACATTACTGTGTTATAAGCAGCATAAAGGACAAATCATACTGGGGTTCCTATTTGCACACTGATTATAACACAGCACAAAGGAATCCAGATGTGGTTCAGCTCATCTGTGCCACGCAAGAGCTGGGCTCTCTGTATGGGGAGTAGTTGCTTCTGAAGCAAAAGAGAGAGGCAGAAGTGGTCAGAGACAGGCTGTAGCTTGCCCTGCTTAAAGAGACCTAGGGGGACTTGTGTTGTTGGGGAAGAGAGATAAGGGGTTGGGATGACCCTGACAGCTATGGCTGCAGAACTTTCTAAGATGCCCATGTTAACCTGTCAAACACGTGCAGAGCAAAGATGAGCCAAAAAAAGGCCGGGGGAAGAAGAGGGGAAAAGAACTGACAGCAGGGTAAAATTAACAGGGAGTAATCAAAGTGATAGAGGTTGGGACAGAAGGGCAAGTTGTGAGAACTTGGAGAAAATTTCTTTTTTAAAGAGGAATAAGGGATCTTTCAGAAAAGGCTTTATTTTCCGAAAGATCCCCGTCTAGACTGGTGCTTTTTTCCGGCAAAGCTCTGAGCTGGAAAAAAGCGGCAGCCATGTGTATGCAAATGAAGTGAGGGGGATTTAAATCCCCGTTTCATTTGCAATTGCGATGTGTCTAATTTGCATCCCTTTTATGGAAAAGGGATGCAGTCTAGACACAGCCAAAGTCTCTCTGAGTCCCATGCAATTCAATAGTGATAACTCTATTTATGACTCTCTGAGGGGTAGCTGTGTCAGCCTGTAATTTAAAAATGAGTAGTCCTGTTTAGAGACTAACCAAAATATATAGAAACATGAGCTTTCTTGGGTAAAATCCACTTCATCAGATGAATTGGAGTGGAAATAACAGAAACCAAGATGTATATACACCAGAAGAAATACTTGCCAATTGTAGGGCCTGTGTTAATGAGGCTAATTAAGTGGTCTGGAAGTGTCCTATATATAGTTTTTGATATGGAAATATAGATTAGTGCAGTGAGGAGACAGGAAAAGAAGGGATGGAGAAAAGACGAAAGATTGGAGATGAAGACTAGGATAAGGAAGACTTTTTAAAAGGGGAAATAATTTCTCTGAAAACTTGGGCTCAGAAGAATCGTATGCCAAGACATCTCTTTCACTAGTTTCTCTGAACAGAAAATGCTCAGCTGAAGTGGAGGAAAGAACCAAAAAAGTGTTTGCAAGTCTGAACTACCCAGTAAGGCAGAGTTTTCTGCAGAAAGGTGCATTTTGGTTTCAGGATACTTAAGTTTACTTTGTAGTCATCTAAACTCCCACAACTTCATTGCTGACTTGAGGAAGATACTTACAAACCAGGTCCAGGGTAAAGCAAGCAGATTGTGCATTTGTTATCCTCGCACTCTCCTCACTGCAGATTGCAAAATGGAAGCAGAGTGAGGAAAGGTAAGTGCAAGAAAGAGAACAGTAGCCCTTCATTTCACACACCAACCCCCTATTCTCACATCCCTGTTACCCACAATTCCGGCACTTCTCCCAATTCAACTATTAGAGTGGGATTTTGCAGAAAATGCAATAGGGCTGCGTTCATAAACTCTTCCTCTTCTATTGCGTGGTGTTTAAGAACCAGATTAAAGATGCAGTAAAGCCTTCCTTACATACAGACCCTAAGACTATCATATTAAGCATGGCAATTAAATGTGTTGTTTTGGGCTAGCTACAGAAAGAGTGCCTTGTAGTTACATTACATGTTTCAACAATATGCCGCTCTGAAAAGTGTTATGAGTGTGCCGACATCCGCTGCTGGCATGTGTGCAGACCTGAGGCTTGCCAGCTTCTCCGAATGTGGAAGGAGGAGACTTGCTGAGTTAAATACATGTCATCACTAGCCCTTTCCCCCATAATTTAATCAGTCAGTGGAGCAGTATATTTGAAGCAAGTCCTGTCCATTTAGTTTAGATGAACTGTGGCCAAATAACTGTACTGAAGCTGACTTTGGAGTCTGTTAGGTGGATTTATTTGACAGAAATTGCTTGACTAGCTCTTCCATAACTACATGCAAACAGCCATTCACCCTCCTGTTGGCAGTTCTTTTACAAAACGCCTTAGAGTAGGGATGCTCGACCCGCAAGAGAGAGCCCTTTTGTTAAAAACATGCTGTTCACTGCAGCAACTCCACCTCCGACTGTGGGCTTGTCAGCTTTCATAAGCTCAATAGGGTTGTGCCTGATTAGTACTTAGAGGGGAGACCTCCAAGGAAAACGAAATGCTGCAGGGAGTGGTTTTGGTGATTCAGTAGGTGGCACACTTCCCTCTGAGTCAGTGCTGACGTCCCAGCAGGAGGTTAGGAGCACTGGGGCTGCTGATTTTTTGCAAACTGACGTGTTGGCCACTTGTCATTAAAAATCTCCTGACACTTTTTGCATAAGGAGAGGTGTTAGCTCCTGCGTCAGGGCCAGCTTCCAGCTGGTGTCATTGCATTCTCCCTCCTGGAGTCTCAAATGTGTAGCTTGTTCCTCCCTTCCTATGTAGTATTGCTGTGCACTGTTAAACAGCAGAGGGTTACTCCTCCTGGAGAGCTCATTTCTCCTGGGGTCGAGTGTATATAGAAAGGGAGGGTCATTACTTTTCAGAAATGATTCAAAATAGAGTTTTATTTTTTTTAAGTAAATCTAGTGCTCATTAGCTGGTCACACAGATAAACCAGGCATCTGTAGCTCTGAATGCATTGAGAGCAGAGACAGCACTTGTACAAGCAAGCCACCCACGAGCATGCTCCTGTGCGTTTGTCCTGATCTGCAGAGTTTTTGTCCGGTGATGGTAGGGGATTCAGACTCCAGACCTGGGTCAATCTTTGTCTTCTCCGCCGAGACCACCAGTTTTGGTGGCGGTGATTTGGTGATCTGCTATTTGAAACTTGATTCTGCAAAATTCTGGGCATCTTCAGTTCCAGTGGAAGTACATGGAAACGTTTTCTTCATGGTGTGTGAGAGGGACTAGGCAATTCCCACTGACTTGAGGGTGCTCAGCATTTACAGTTCAGGATTTTTCCAGTAGGCACTAGAATGAAACCACCAGTTCCTTTCACACAGGAAGTAACTGTCAGACTGGTTTAGATTCAAGCCACGACCCTACAGCTGAAAAGCTCTGTATTCCAAGCCCCATGAAGCAATGAGTCTCCTCTTCTGGGGCAAAAGTCATGTGATTTCATCACTGTACATATGTAAAAAAACCAACCCTATATAATAATAAGAGTTGGATGTTAACAATAATAAAGAACTCAGTAACAGACAAGTAAGAGAAGGGAAAGAGAAGAAAATCTAGAAGCAGGGATTTTTAGCAGGACAAGAAGAAAAAGTAAGTAAAATTCATGCCAGTATTTAAGGACAATAAAAGTAAAACATAAATTACATTATGAGATGCATGTATCTTGATGTAGGCTGGCATTTCTCAGCTTTTTATATTTATTTTGAAATATTTTTCTTGAAGCAGTCACCTTTATTGGCTGTAAGGCAGTGAGAGGCAACATAGGCTTGTGAGGGGCAATCCATCTCAGTGGATTGCAAGATTGTCATTCCTAAAATGGTCTCCTGCATATCACTTTGACTACATCTAGACTACAGGCTTCTTTTGGAAGAAGCTATTTTTGGAAGAGATCTTCTGAAAAAAACTTCTTCTGAAAGAGAGCGTCCACGCTGCCAATGTGAAATGGACGCTGTCTCGCATGTAAGCTGTGACTGCAATGGACAGAATGGACACCAGGGCACCTGTGCTTTTTTCTCTCTCCTCTTCTTCTGAAAGAACTCGCTCTTCCATGTCCACACATGCCTTTTTGCGAAATAGCTCTTTTGCAAAAAAGCTTCTTCCTCGCAGAATGAGGATTACCAATGCTGGAAAACCCCCTCTGTTCTTTCAATTTTGTTGTGAAAGAATGCAATTCCAGTGTGGATGTGCCTCAAGTTTTGTCAGAAAAATGGCCGTTTTTCCGATAAAACTCTGTAGTGTAGACATACCCTATAGTAATACCTAGGGGAAAAAAATACAAAGATGAAAACCAGCAGAATCTGGCAACCCTGCGTGTGGGCAGTGGTAAGCAAAATGTCTCATGGGCCACACACAGAACCCCAATGACAGGCATGCAGCCCCGAGGCTGTAGATTGCCCACCACTGATGTATGGGCTATTCCACATCATTTATTTTAATGCTCTAATATATTTCCCCTCGTTAGTCATTGCTATATTTCTAAATATAAATTTCCTTTCAAGTTGTTTTTAAATGAATGGGCCTGCTTCACTCTTTGACCTTCTGTAACAAGCAGACCTTTGAAATGAAGCATTTCCAGAAAGCAAGCTGAGGGAGCAACCCATGGGGATAGTAAATTACAGCCTGCAGAGGAATTGTCCAAGGGTTGGGAGAGGCTTAAAATACCCAACAAGATTTTCCATACTGAGCCCTGTTTCTTGCAGTTGAGCATTGATTATTAGATGCACAACTTATGTTACGTTAACTTTCTGCAGAGTCTGATTTGTAGGAATCATTCCACCCCCAAACTACTGGCTTCTTGGGTCTCAGC
This sequence comes from Pelodiscus sinensis, assembly GCF_052426305.1. Taxonomy (NCBI): domain Eukaryota; kingdom Metazoa; phylum Chordata; order Testudines; family Trionychidae; genus Pelodiscus; species Pelodiscus sinensis. Next base: position 14,728,218 of record NC_143067.1, read on the forward strand.
ATTTATACATTTCTCAGTGGCATGCATCTTTTAGCTATGTTTCAGTTGTTTTGCATTTTATTTGCTAAAGATGTTTGGTGAGTTGATTTACAAGGGCTTACAAACAAATTCCAGATTTATGTGTGGTATCCTAGGAATTTCATAGCTAAATCAGTACCTGTCCAGCTGGATATTAGTGGTTTAGAATCAAAGTCCATTTCCCATAACAATAATCCTAAACTGTATCTGTGATTTTTTTCTTTCAAAGTGTCCATTCTCTTTAGGATTGTAAATTCAGTTTTCAAAAGCTTGGGCCTGAATCCTGCAACCCTTATTCCTGCTAGTAAGTCTAACTGATGGGATTGCTGAAATGTGTAAGAACAGAGGAGTGGGCATTAAGTGGTATTTATTTCCACGTTGTGGTTGCTCTAAGGTTTGCAACTCCAGAGCATTAGTATTTGATATAGAATAGCAGTAGGTTGTCACTGTGATCAAACAGAAACCTTCTGCAGGGAAGGATACATTCTTTGCATAGAATTGAAGAGTATTTGGTAAAATGTATTTAGGACACTGGAAAGTTTCCTGAAAATCTTCACTGTCATACGTTAATTTTCTCATATTGAAATTCCAAAGCTAAAAAGGACTTTCTTTAGCTGCACTTTAAGTAGACTGAAGTTATTGTTGCATGATCAGTCATAAATCCTCCAACATTCATATTGTCTAAAGTACCAGTAATAATCAAACTTCAGCCCTGCATGACATGAATAAGGATTACTTGTGAAATAACAGTTTAGAGGCTCTGCCAGTTGCTATATCCAAGAGAAGCTCAACGCATTTTGTAAACCTTACATGTGTTGGGTGTGAACATGCAAACCCTAGGGTCATAGAATCATAGGGCTGGAAAGGATCTTAACAGGTCATCTAGTGAAGTCCATCTCCCCATGCCAAGGTAGGAGTATGTGAGTATAATTCATGGTTACATGAATGAGGTCAGTGAGCAATGTTCCCTCTAATTTTTTCCACCCAAGTGTGGAATAAAGTTTATGTGCACTGAGGCTTGTGTGGATGTGCACCACCAGTAGAAACACGTGTCTGGTTTGTGTCCAATGTGGCTGCTCTGCTAATCAGCTGGGCAGTATTTTAATCTTTCCTGGGCAGCTGCCCGCCCAAGTGCTCACCTTACAGGGAACACTGTCAGTGAGCCTCCTTGTATGAATCAGGATTACTCATGCGACCAAAAGTTTGCACAATGGGGCTCACAGAAATCTCTTCTGCTGCCACTGAAATGAACTCTCTTCCAGAGAGAAAAGTTGCAGCTATTTAGAGTAGTGTTTCTCAACCTTTTTTTTTTATAAAGTACCCCTTTTTAAAAAAATTATAAAAAAACAGTACCTACAGTTTTCCGACGCACACAATTTTTTTCTACCATTGCAACACATTTGTTTAAGCAACTGAATTGTAGTCTGGCAGGTAATGAAATTTTTGGGTGTAAAAAGTACAAAAATAATAAAGCACTGTAAAACTTAAAACAAAAATTCAGTTTTCTCCAAATTGATGTACCCCCCAAACTTCTCTCAAGTACCTCTGAGGTACCACTGGTTGAGAAACACTGATTTAGAGCATGACCCTGCAACCTTAACTTATAGATGTAATCCTCACTCACCCAAGTGCTCCCATTGGTCCTGTCAATACCAGGGACATCCCAACATTGCTATCACTAATTCCACTGTACCTCTGGTAACAGAATTGGGGATGCTAATTTAGATGGGCTCCTGGCATTCTGAACACTGTGTAATCATAGTACTTAAAATGCTGCTGGCCAATCTATACTAGGTCCTACTCTTGTTAACTTTGCTGCAAAATTTGTTTAGTGTAGACAGGTTGTTGCCAGGAATATGAATGGGGCTATTTCAATGATTAAAGATGGCAGAATTACACATAATACTGCTCATAGCAAGACTATGGCCACATCTCCACTTGCTGGAGGATCGATGCTCTGGCAATTGATCTTCTGGGGTTTGATTTAGCAGGTCTAGTAAAGACCTGCTAAATTGAATGCTGAGGGTGCCCCCTGTCAGCTCCGGTACTCCTCGCTGTCGCAAGGAATAAGGGAAGTGGATGGGATCATTCCTCCTGTGAAACTCCAGCTTTGGGGCTGCCCCAGACATTTGGTGCAAGGTACATAGACTCCAGCTACACAATTCACGTAGCTGGACTTGTGTATCTTGCATTGATTTTCTCCACCAGTGTAGACCTGGCCTATATAATAGAGGAAGGCCAAAAATTCCCAAGTGAAACTCTGCAGTGAATTGTTTACGTGGGGAGGCAGAATGTGATTACACACTTTCAAACAGCTGGACAGGACTTCAAGGTTAACACCTTTCATCTTGAGGTAAGATCCTTAATGACCACGTGGTCAAGGCCTTGGTGTAGCATTGGAAAGAGAGCACCTCCAGCCTCGCTGTGTCCTTTAGCATCATGCTGGAGTACTGGTTCAATACTACAGGTTGGACCTTCCTGGTCCGGCACCTTTGGGACCTGAGCTGTTCCGAACGAGGGACAGACCAGGGGAAGTTAGTGCTCCTCTGCTGGCTGCCCCACTCCTGGGCTTCTCTCCCTGAGGCTCCCTGCCCTGCCCTGGCCCCTCTAATGCTGGGCCGGCAGGGGCTCCTTACGCTGCTGCCCACAGACTGCCTCAGCGTCCCCTGGGGATCCCAGCTGGGACTGCCAGGATGGGGGTTTCCCGGAAGGGGCTGCCTGGCTACCCCACTCCTCTGCTAGGACTGGCCCTACTGCAGCCAGTGATTCCCTGTGGTTCCTTGGTGAGGCCACCTGCCTCCACCAGCCGTCCTTCAGCCAGGGTATTCTTGGCCGGTGCAGCCCAGTCACCCTGGCCCCACTGCCATTGGTTTCTCAGGGTTCCGGCAGGGGCTGCCTGGCTGCCGCCAGCTCTGCTGCTGCTGGAGGTTCCCTGGCTGGGCCTCCCACTGCCAGCAGCCCCTCTGTAGCCAAGGGCTCCTCAGCTGGGGCCAGGACTACCCAGCGACCTGGCCCAGCTGATGCCAAGATTCCCCTGCTGGGGTAGGGCCTCCCCAACCTCGCCTGACCCTGTTGATGTTGGGGGTTCCCTGGCCAGGTCAGGGGCTCCTCAGCTGCTGTCTGGTGCAGCCACTGCTGGTCCAGCCTGAGCTCCCCAGCTCCCACGTTGTCAAGACCACGGACCACGTGGTCCTCTGAGAATTCTCATCCAATTACTACTGACCTTACCAGAATGATAGACTGTTTGTATTACTGATGTAATTTCTGTTTCCTGTATCTACCCTTCTTACAAACTGTACAAAATGCAGCACAGTGGGGATTCATGGTTTCCGCTTGCTTGCTGAAATGATGATGAGTAGTCTGAAGCAGCAATGTGATTTCAGACATCAGCAAAGATAGGTAGCAGTGCCAGCAAACACTTATGGTTTCGGTGGAAACACTGAACAGATCCAGAGTTACTTTATGACAAGCAAACTAGATAAAAGAGCAACTCACCAGGTGCTGCCTCCATTCAGCATTAGATCTTTAGATTCATTTCAATGGGATTACTTGGAGAAGTAAGGATTACTTGTGTGAGTGAAAGTCACAGGATTATGTCTCAGTGTGCAGCACTTAATGCAATCAGGGAAATAAACTATAAGATGACTTTCGTGTTCAGTGGAAATAATTTGGAAAGCATATGGAGCAATTTAAATTGTCTTTTGTTTAAGGAAGACATTTGTTGTAGCATCTGTGGCAGTCTGCTTAAAGGAAAGAGCTGTTTCCTATTGTTTTATATGCCCATTAATTCCCTCTCGTTTAGAATCTGAGTGTGGGTAAGTGCAATAGATTTCTCTTTTTTGAACATCTAATAACTTCAATTTTCTAGCTCATTATATATACTTAATTGTAACCCTCAATTATGAAACCTAGATCACAAAGGGCCTAAAATGTGTCTTATAGAAGCGCAAAAGGTTTTAAATATGTCTTCTAGCCTCCACATGAGCACAGTAAGAAGACAAAAAGAAAAGAAATGAGGAAAACTGATTGGGAAGAAAATATAAGATTCCTGAAATCAAACTGTAATCAGGTTATATGGGCATGAACCAGCACTTCTCCTTCAGGAAAGGACTCAGTGTTTGATAAGGGAATGTTGTTTGAAGAAGGAACACAGAATGAGGCCCAAATGTATTGCTCCCATAAGAGGCACTCCCCTCTGAAAGGTGATGTATGAAGCCTCAGTCCAAGTGTCAAGTTGTTTTGCCAGGCAGAACAGCAGCAGTGTGTAGCTCTCATTCAGCCATTTCTACCCTTAGATCTCAAAGTGCTTTTACAGCCAAGGGTAAGTACCATTATCTTCATTTTACAGATGGGAAACATGAAGCAGGGAGAGCTGAAGTGATTTTTACAAGGTCAGTTGCTAAGCTGGGAATAAATTCTGGGTCTGCTAGTCCCACTCCTGTACTGTAGCTATTTTGGACCACACTACTGAAAATGAGGGGGGAATTAGTTTGTGTGACTATTTAAAAAAAAAAAAACAATCACAGTGCAGCCTCGCTTAGCTCAGTATGAAAGTTCATGAGTTTTGAACGATATCTTTTAGTTCCTATATAATTCACAGCACAAGCTAAACTACACAGATATAAATTCAAACAAAGCAGCTCCTTTGAAAAATACATAATCAGTCTTTTTGGCTAAATTCTGCCCCATTCTCCGCTGTGAGCATGGAAAACCCAGAGGGGTTGAAATCTTCTGGAACCACGTGCCAATTCACTGACAGTTTTCTGATGTGGAACTGTGCTGATCTATGAGGGGCAGAGATGTAGCAAATATCTGTGTGACTATACATATCCTCTGGACAAATTAGGGGATATCTTGTATGGCACTCCCAGCTCAGATTGGTAAAGAGTAACTGCTAGAACCACTCTTGTGTCTTGCAGATTATATATATCCATGAATGTAGGGCTGGATCCTCATCCCATTCAGGTCAATGGCAAATCTCCCCCTGAGTTAATTGGAAGTAAAATTTGGGTTTTAAGAGCTGTCTGGCATCTAATACTTTTCCTTGATAAATCAGAAAATAATTTTTGAGAAGATTTTTGTGCATGTGAATTCAGTGCTTGTAAAAGATGTTGGTAGATGTCACTGGAGGTTGATGTCTTCTGTTTAGTCTCAAAAGGGTGCAGCACAGGCAGCAGCTTCCATAGTCCCTCTTCCCCTTTCCTAGCATGCTGTGTCCTGGGTACAGTTGGCTAAGAAGGGAATTCAGTCTATATGCTCTTGGTTTCTGCCAACAAGTGACCAACTATTGGGGTGCTTCCTGTACCGTGGAGATATGCCAGGGCTCACATCACAAGCATTTCACATCTTAATGAGGAGGTGAAGTCGAATAGCTTAGCTGGGAATAAAGTTGGGTAGAGTTTATTTACTTCTAATGTAAGGAATGTGGAGGTTACCTATTTTTTTTAACATTACACCACAGTGTAAATCCACCTTTGATGCTGGACTACACCAGGATGGGGAATCTTTTTTGGGTTGGGAGCTGCTGACCCACAGAAAAATCAGCCAGGGGCTGCAGGGAAGTGGTGAGGTGGGGGCTGGAGTGCCAGCACAGGCTCTCCAATGCTGGTGGGGCCCTAAGATTTGGGGGCTAGATCCAGGCCATCCCGGGGCTGCATCCAACTCCTGGGCCTTATGTTCTCCATCGCTGGCCTAGACAAAGTCAACAACTTTGGGCAGTGTATTTGGGCTGTGTGGTGCTGCCACTTTGAAACCCCAAGGCGACCGCTGCACAGCTGATCCATGGACAGCCAAATGGGATAAGTGTCCATCCTCCAGTAAGGTGGTGGGGCAAGTTCCTGTAGGGGCTAGGGCATTCACCCTTGTGGGTTCAAGTCCTGCCTCCCCAGGTTCAAGTCAGCTCAGGTCAGGACCCTTGTACCTTTCAAAGGAGGAATGCAGAAGTGCCTATCAACTAGTCCACTACTAGATGGAAATTCCATCAACTAGTTAATTAACATTTTAACATCCTTAACTTAGACCACTTATAACAAGAGATAAGAACAAGGAAGCTCTATAGCTTTATAGCTCAAACTGTAGTGGCTCCTACACTAAGCTCCTGAGGTCCCAGGTTCAAATCTGCCCAGTGGTAATTACATATGAAATTCACCCACAGGTTCTTCACTGAGTGGCATTTAAGCAGTGCTTGACTGACCAGCTACTAAACAGTATACTTCAAAGCTAGGGAAAGGGCATCTTCTCTTTATACCCTGGGACAAATGATGATTTGGCTTGTGTAACGGTGTTTGCACACCTGTATCCTATGCTGGTTACTTGCATCATAGATAGCAGCAGGTCAATGGAAGCAAGCTCTGCAGGGATGCTACATCCCCAGGCCCTCACAGAGGTGGGTAGGAGGGTACAGAATGGAGGGAAATAGTTACTGCCACCTTTACCCACCCTCCAAGGGCTCTGGTGGAGTAACTGCTGGCACATCCAGCATAGATTCAGTTTAGTTTAAGCCTTTTTTGAAGCAACAGGGGAACTGGGAGGTGACTGCAGTTTTCCATTGACACTTTGCTCATTTGTCAGGGAAGTGGAAGCAAGGGGCTGGAACAATATTAAGCCTTCTGCTGTTTTCCAGGCTAGCAATGCGAACACCCTCAGTGCATGTTCTCCTATTGTGTACAACAGAGCAAAATGTGGCTCCGATAAGCTCTCCTGTCTATGTCTACACTACACGCTTATTTCGAAATAACAGCGTGCATTACACAAAAAACTCATTGTTCCAAATTAATTTTGAAATAATGGGTTTCTTACTCTGACTTCTATAACTCTCATTTCATGAGGAGTAAGGGAAGTCGAAGGAAGAGTGCTCTTCCTCAACTTCCTGCTGTGCAGACAGAGCCAAAAGTCGAGTTCAGATACTTAGACTTCAGCTCCACAATTAATGTGGCTGAAGTTGCATATCTTAACTCGACTTTGTGCAGACGTACCCCTAGGGAGCAGGATGTCATCCTGTTGTCAGGTACTGAAACCTGGCAAACAGCTGCAGACTTTGGAGGGGCAGGCAGTTTTAATTAACTCCAATCAGAATATAATAGGAGCTGGATGGGCTTCTGTGGAGAGGTCTCTGGGACAGGGATGGGGTGCAGGGAGCACCTCTGGGACCTATCCAGGCTCAGGGGGAGGTAGCGTAGCTTTAGTTCTTACGCTGGTCTTGCACCTTCGGGATGTGAGTGGTGCCATACTAGACAATTTGCCGAACTATGGGAGTTCGCTATTGTCTATCAGCATTACCAACACTTCCCCTACTTACGGGGCCCTTAGAAGACATTTAGGATAAATTGGAGCTAAACATCAGCACAGAACACTGAGAGCCAGGACTGGTGGCTGTAAACAAACTTTATGGGACTGCAGGAAACTTGGCCGCACCCATGATAAGTGACACCCAGCTAACTAATATCATGCTGGACTATGGATGCTGACAGACCAGAGAGTACTGGATTAGAGAGGTTCAACCTGTACTTAAATTAACAATAAAGGAAACCTCAGGAAAAGGGCACATGCGTGTGAGATAGGGACACTGTCCACACTGCATGTAAGAGCGAAATGTAAGTAGAACTAATGTGGTAGCTGCTACCTCTTATGATGCAGAAAGTATCATGATCTATTCTAAATGTAGATCAGTGCTTTTCTTTTCACTTGAAATAACTGTACAATATCCCTGGACCCAAGCACTGTTCAAAATTATCCATGGCTATATTCTCACTGTTTTTGGCCAGAGCGGGATCTGCCCCATGTTTAAGCTCCCATCTTTCTGTGAGTGTTAGTTCAGTAATTCCATATGCCTGGGCTTGGCAGATCTTAACAGCTTCTTTAGAAGTAATAGTAAAATGAAGTCCAGGTTCTTCTTTAACTGTTTTTATGCCGTAGCTCTGCGCTTGTTCATGAGGTGCTGTTAGGCCCTTACGATGCTATCTGCTATTTCAGGGCAAACCTGGGGTCCTAGACTGACAAGTCGTAAGGACATGGCCTGTCAAATATTTTGCTTTAAAATGTACGAACACTTTAACGTTCATGCATGTTTTTCCTTTGCCGTGGTACCTACCAAATATTTGGCAGTGTTTAGGTCACTGGTATGCTGAGGCCTTGTGCTGTGGATTAGTGTTGCCTCATTATTCCCCCGGTGCTCACCCTATCCATATGCTGTCTCTTGACTTGTACTTTGAGCTTTTTGGGGCAGAGACTGTGTTTTTGTTCTGTGTTTGTACAGAACCTACCACAATGGGGTCCTAATCCACAACTGGGCTTCCCAGTCCTTGCCAATCACATCATCATTAAAGTCAATAGGGCTATGTCTACACTGGCACCCTTTTCCGGAAATGCTTAAAACGGAACAGTTTTCCGTTATAAGTATTTCTGGAAAAAGCGCGTCTACATTGGCAGGATGCTTTTCCGGAAAAGCCCTTTTTCCGGAAAAGCGTCCGTGGCCAATGTAGACGCGCTTTTCCGGAAAAAAGCCCCAATCGTCATTTTCGCGATCGGGGCTTTTTTCTGGAAAAGACTACTGTGCTGTCTACACTGGCCCTTTTCCGGAACAGTTTTCCGGAAAAATGACTTTTGCCCGAGCGGGAGCAGCATAGTTTTTCCAGAAAAGCAGCTGATTTCTTACAGTAGATCGTCAGTGCTTTTCCGGAAATTCAAGGGGCCAGTGTAGACAGCTCGCAGCTTATTCCGGAAAAGCTGCTGCTTTTCCAGAATAAGTATCCCAGTGTAGACACAGCCTAGGAGTTTTCTATGTTCAGGAAATACAGGATCAGGCCCATATCCTGTTAAGGTGAAATTCAGCCTAGTGCAGAAGGCCTACTTGGCTCCATGCAGCATTTAAGCCAGAGGTGGGCACTAAGCGGCCTGCGGGCTGGATGTGGTTCGCTAGGGTTAGCCCCTGGCGGGTTGCCAGACACTTTATTTACCTGCATTCACAGGTAAATTACCTGCCCCCCGCCCCCCAGAGACTAACCTTGGTGAACTGCATCTGGGCCTTTGTGGATAGGGATGTCCTTCTGCATTAGGACCTGAGTGAGTCTCCCTAGGTGTGGGGAAGGGTGGCTTGATTTGATGTGTGCAGGAGTGCACACCCAGTGTGGAGCTCTACCCTGCAGACTCCCTCCCTGTAGGCAAGCTGGGTGGGCATAACAGGGATGATCTGAGGGTGGAACCAGAAGTCACCATTGGGCAGTTGCCCTACCTCACTAGACCGGATGTGGTGGGGGCAGTGGTTGGCACTGGTTGAAGAATCTCCAAGGGTACATCTATGGATGTCCTACCGCCCTGGGGAATATTCTGGGCTACTTGGGCTGGGCTCAGAGTCCCTAGCCCACTGCTTAAGTGGGGCTTGTGTGGTAGAGCTCGTGCCTGTGGTGAGTTATGTGGCCAGTTGACAGCTTGGACTAGCAGGGCTACCAAGGCTCCAGCAAAACCTCCTGAAGGCCCTCCTGGGCCCTCACTCACCCAGCTGAGCTGTGGGCAGGCTGAAGGTATTTGCTTGCTATTGAGCCTTGTGCCACACGGGGATGCTGTAGTGCTGGCTGAGCTGGCAGCCAGGTGTTTTCTCTTGCTGCTCTACCTCTCTGTTGGGTCACAGCCAGGAACGAACAACGAGGGAAGGGAGAGGTGGTGGTGGTGGTGGCCTCGGTGGCGGCAGCAGCGGTGGAAGAGGTGAAGGGTTCCCACCCACAGACAGCTGCACTAGGCTCCTCCATCACACACCTCAGCAGCTCCCACAAACAATCCCCGTGTGCTCACAGGCAGCCACCACTCCCTCCTTCCCCCAGTAACTCCAGGCATTTCATCACTGTCAGCTGCCCTTCAGCCACCAGCATCTCCCACCTGCCCTGTTTTGTGCACTCCTGCGTTCCACCCTCCCCGCCCACAGGGCAGGGTTCATTGGCCTTAAGCTGAAACTGATGGCTAGGAGCAAACTGGTACGTTGATTTGCATGACCTGTGTCACATGTGGCCCCGCACAAGCCTTGGCCTCTACGGCCAAGCTCTTGTGGATTAGGGACCTTGAGAGGGGTTGGGTTTGTTTTCCTGCTTTGCTGTTCATCTCAAGCTGTTAGGGGTACACCCCCAGTCCCAGGTCACTGTTTGGAAACAGTATTTTTGCTTTCTGTTGTTGGTTGTATCCTGGATGAAGCCTGAAATATTTTATTCTCTCTCCCCACCTGCAGTCTGTCATGGAGTTGTTGGTTTTTCTCCTTTTGTATCGTCGGACTAACCTTCCTATAGTTTGAATGGAACTAAAATGAACATGTGTGGTTTTACTTACAATGTTACAGAAAATGGCTTGTTATCAGGTTGAAAGGACCTAGAGCAGGGGTGGGGAAACTTTGTTGGGTTGGGGGCCACTGACCCACAGAAAAATCAGGTGGGGGCCACACACAAATGAGAAGCTCCTGACTGAGGGTCAGAAAGACACTACCCACATTCCCCCTGCACACCAGAGCCAAATGGGGCCCAGGCTAGTAGCTTTTGTGTACTCCAGCCCTGCGGGTGGGTGGCACGGGGACCAAAGCGCCAGGGCAGGCTTCCCAATGCTGAGCCTCGGGGGCTGGATCCAGGCAAGCTGGGGGCCGCATCTGGCCACCAGACCTGAGGTTCCCCATCCCTGACCTAGGGTATGTCTACACTACAATGTTAGTCCGAACTAACGGACGTTAGTTCGAACTAACATTCATAGCCGCTACACTAGCGCTCCGCTAGTTCGAATTTGAATCGAACTAGCAGAGCGCTTAGTTCGAACTAGGTAAACCTCATTTTACGAGGATTAAGCCTAGTTCGAACTAGCTAGTTCGAATTAAGGGGTGTGTAGCCCCTTAATTCGAACTAGTGGGAGGCTAGCCCTCCCCAGGTTTCCCTGGTGGCCACTCTGGCCAACACCAGGGAAACTCTATGCCCCCCTCCCGGCCCCGGACCCCTTAAAGGGACACGGGCTGGCTACGGTGCCCGTGCCAGGTGCAAGCCTGCCAGCACCCAGCCAGCAGACCCTGCACCTGGCACGGCACAGAGCCACCCACCCGATGTCCCCCAGCCCTCCCCCTCTTCCCGGGACCAGGCTGGCGGCTCCCGGGAGCTTGCCCTGGACCGCAAGAGGCGGACACCTTCCTGGGCTAGTGTGGACATCGTGGACCTCGTCCACGATCTCCGCACTAGGCACAAGAAAGTGGCCGTCTAGGGCAGGAGAGCTGCCAGCCTGGCCTCCCAGGAGCAGGTGTGCATGAAAATCAAGGGGGTCCACTGAGACCCCCGACCCTGAGCCCTGAGCGTATAATGGCCGTCTTGGGTCAGACCAAAGGTCCATCTAGCCCAGTAGCCTGTCTGCCGACAGCGGCCAACCCTAGGGACCCTGGAGGGGATGGACCGAAGACAGTGACCAAGCCATTTGTCTCGTGCCATCCCTCTCCAGCCTGCCACAAACTTTGGCCAGGGACACCACTCCTACCCCCTGGCTAAGACTACTCCATGGACCCAACCTCCATGACTTGATCTCACTTCCCTTTAAACTCTGTTCTAGTTGTAGCCTTCACAGCCTCCTGCAGCAAGGAGTTCCACAGGTTAACTATTTGCTTTGGGAAGAAGAACAACTTTCTCTTACTAGTTTCAAGCCTGCTACCCATTCCTTTCCTTTGGTGTCCTCTAGTCCTTCTTTATGGGAACTCATGAAGAACTTTTCTGAATGCACCCTCTCCACCCAACCTCTGCTTTTAGAGACCTCTATCCTGTCCCCCCTCTGTCTCCTCTTTTCTAAGCTGAGAAGTCCCAGTCTCTGTAGCCTCTCTTCATCTGGGACCTGTTCCCAACCCCTGATCATGTTAGTTGCCCTCCCCTCTCCCAGCCTTTCTCTTCCCCTCTCCCACCTCCTTTTCCCAGTCTCCCCCAGTTTTGTTCAATAAAGACAGAGTCAATGTTGGAAGAAACGGTATCTTTATTTTGTACATCAATAAGAAGGGGGGCTAGGGAAGGGTAAGTGGAAGGAGGTGAGGGAGGAATGGGGCACGAGCCCCCGATGGGGAGGACTGGGCTGGCTCTGCGGGCTTCTGGGGGTGGAAGCTCTCCTGCAGCCCCCCGATTGCCCCCTCTCCCCAGATGGCAGCCTGCGGCAAGTGCAGCTGGGCTGATGGCCGAGTGGTGTGATGTGCCCAGTGTGGGTACTCCGGGCAATCCAAGCCAGGACTGCTTTGCAAGCGGGGCACCCCTTAGAACTGTCTGTCCGGGGTGGGGGTCGGGACCCTTTAAGCGCAGCCCTCGGCTAGCCTGAGACAGCATCTCCACGCTCTAAGTCCTCCTCTGATGCCCTGCTGGCACTGCTTCCGGCCATCCTTAAGCCCTGTTCAGAGTCCACTCAATGTGGACTTGCTAGTTCGAATTAGCAAAACGCTAATTCGAACTAGATTTTAGTTCTAGACGCGTTAGTTCGAATTAGCGCTGTAGTGTAGACGTACCCCTAGTGATTCCAAGGTGGTGGAATTGATGCTTTTCCAAATGAAAACAGACAAAGCCATAAGGAAAGAAAAACTGCTTTGTAGAGATCAGCTGCTGGACTTTACACTCTGGGGCTATGTCTAGACTGGCATGATTTTCCACAAATGCTTTTAACGGAAAAGTTTTCCGTTAAAAGCATTTTTGGAAAAGAGCGTCTAGATTGGCACGGATGCTTTTCTGCAAAAGCCCTTTTTGCGGAAAAGCGTCCGTGCCAATCTAGACGCGTTTTTCCGCAAAAAAGCCCCGATCGCCATTTTTGCGATCGGGGCTTTATTGCGCAAAACAAATCTGAGCTGTCTACAGTGGCCCTTTTGCACAAAAGCTTTTGCACAAAAGGACTTTTGCCTGAACGGGAGCAGCATAGTATTTCTGCAAGAAGCACTGATTTCTTACATGAGATCGTCAGTGTTCTTGCGGAAATTCAAGTGGCCAGTGTAGACAGCTGGCAAGTTTTTCCGCAAAAGCAAAAGCTTGCCAGCTAGACACAGCCTGGGGGTACGTCTACACAGCATTAGACGTGCGTTATTCTGAAATAACATAGTCCGTGTCTACACCACAGGCAGTTATTTCAACATAATGTCAAGCTGGAGAACTTCTTACTTCAACTCCTGTAACCCTCACTTTATGAGGAGTAAGGAAAGTCGGAGGAAGAGTGCTCTTTCTTGGACTTCCTGCTGTGTAGACAGCACCAAAAGCTGATATAAGCTATTCTGACTTAAGCTACACAATTGACGTAGCCCATGTTTCGAAGCTTATTTCGGCCTTAGCCCTGCTGTGTAGATGTGCCCTGAGTCTGTTGCCCCTCATTTTCAGGAGGCTGGAGGGATTCTTTGTGGCCCAAACTTATATCTTTATCTTGTGACTGGCCCATCTCTGAATCCAAGCATTTCTGAGCTTTGCAGGATACTAAATCTTAGCCTGGGTCCATATTTTGCAGCAATGCTATTTTTAAATTTCTGAGGAGCAAGCATGGAAAACAGAGAATACAAAACAGTAATTTGTGCATAGATCATAAGTGTGTATCTCGTTAGATCAAAAAATGCTCGTCTATAACTCTGTACCCATAACTGTGTATTTCTTCCTTAAGGTGGCACATACTGTTACCAACTCTCACGATTTTTTCTTGAGTCTAGTGCAGTGGTGACCAACCCATTCTGGACAAACAACCAAAATAGCAGTAGATACAGCGCGAAGAGCCAGGGCAAAGTTGCTGAGCAAAAAAAAAAAAAAGACCAGAGAGCACAGGGAGACAGGAGACGGGGACTTTAAGGGGCACAGGAGCAACTTTACAAGATGTGGGGGCTACTTCACGAGCCCCACTTTTGTGGGGAAAGAGCCCCATGGCACCCCAGTCTAGTGATACGTTTTAAAAAACGAAGGCTCACATGCTCATGTAATCTCATGATTTTAAGAAAATCAAATTTTAGCCCTCAGGGCTGCAGAGAAGAGCTGGAAAAGGTGGACTCCAAGGCTACGTCTATTCTGCAGTCTTCTTGTGCCAGAACTGTTTTGCGCAAGAGCGCATCCACACTGCCATGTGCTTTTGTGCAAGAGCGTCCATGGTAGTGTGGACGCTCTCTTGTGCAAGAAAGCTCTGATGGCCATAGGGGTTTCTTGTGCAAGAAACCCCTGTTGCCCGTCCACACTGCCTTCTTGCACAAGAGCTCTTGCACAAGAGGGCTTATTCCTCGTGGGGAGAGGAATAACTCTTTCATTAGAAGCCCTCTCTTCTGATGCTTTACTGTAAATTTACTTGTGCAAGAACACGTGTGCAGTGTAGACGCTCTACAAGTTTTTGCTCAAGAACGACTGTTCTTGTGCAAAAAGCCTGCAGTGTAGACGTAGCCTAATAGTGTGAACTAGCAGGAGAACAGAGACTCCCAAATGTTATTGTTATTCTTTATTTTAAATCTCATGATTGGGCATGGCCTGTCTCATTTTGAATGCTGCGGGTAGGCAGCCACTGGTATCACTTTGTTTAAAGTGGCTAATTGGTTTCATTCACCCTGTTCTCTGTTGGAAGAGCAATCATTACAACCCCCTTCCCACCCACCAAGGGCCAGATGCTGCAATCCCATATTATTTCCTGTATTATATACATTTCAGTAGCACCTGTAGGCCCCTGAGTAGGACCAAAGGCCCCTTCATTTTAAATCTGAAAACTTCAGACCTGATAGTCAGAGATTATGATCACCTTCAGCGCCTGTTACTGTCAAGTGAGAGCTGAAATGGAATGCACTCTTCTTGGCATTTCGCTTGCCACCTACATCATGAACAGTTGCAAGAAGCGCACTGCCCTTCAGTTTTCTGGTAAACTGAAACTGAGCACCCGGAGCGGGTTTCTGTGATATCCACAAGTTACCAAGTCTGTGTTCAAGTTTTGTGAAATGTACTAAATATTTCCAGCCCGTTTGTTAGTCATTTCCTAGTCTCCCATACCACGGGTCAACAAAGAAAAGTGGAAAAAACTGCAAACCTCAGCACTGCCCTTGCCAAATTTCCTCAGCATTTAAGAGAAGCATCATGTAGCTACCTTTTTTTTTTCATAAAACTGTAATATTGTTTTGCTCTTTTCATCTCCAGATATCAGAGGCCATTTTTATGTTGTGTAAGTGTATTAAAGTACAAAGGAAGGTGAATGCAATTAGCTCCCTTTTCCAGATAAGAAAACTGAGGCACAAAGAGAGACGGGCAAGGTGCACAGAGCCTGGTAGATAGGGCACTTATCTGGGAGTGGGGACAGGCAGGTATCAGTCCCTGCTCCAATGGGTATTGAAATATATATCGATCTATAGACACACACGTATAATGGGAGAGACTGAGAGATCTGTCTGAACTCAGTGTTGCAGGCTCCAGAGGGGAGGTGGCAGCATGCTCCTGATTCATGGCCATGCTCTAATTTAACGAGAGGAGAGAGGCTTGGTACCTTGGTCCCCCACACATCAGAGGAATGCCCTGACCACAGCATTAGTGGAAACTAGAAGTCATTGCTCGGGTCCTTAACTCAATTCATTTATTAATTTGTGTTTTTTCTTCATTTAAATCATTGTTCCGGAGTGGAGCTGGGGATGAGGGGTTCAGTATGCAGGCTGGCCTGGGTAGGACATGGAGGTGCAGGAGTCAGGGCGGGGTGTGTATGGGGGGTGCAGAAATCAGGGGAAGGGGTTGAGAAATATGGGGGGCTTGTTCAGGCAGAGGTTGGGGGTGCTGGAGTCAGGGTAAGAGTCTGGGAACTGTGGAAGGACCCAGGGCAGAGGGTGCAGGCTGAGGGCAGAAATGTGGGGGGTGCCAGAATCAGGGCAGGTGACTGGGTGTGTGGGGAGCCTCAAGGCAGGGATTGAGATGGGGGGGTCAGGACTGGGAGTGTGGCCACCATGCTGTCCACGTGGCAGCTCCCCAGGGCTGGCCAGAGAGGTGGGGGCTGTGCCTAGCATCTCCCCAGGGCTGGCTGGGGTGGCTGCTGTGGCCACCCCTGGGCTGTGGTGTCTGGCTCGGGCTCACCAGGGCTGGGGCTTTGCTTCCCCATTTCCAGCTGTCCAGCCCTGGAGCTGAGTGAAGGAGAGGAATGATTTGGGCTCATGTTGTGGGGAATGGGGGCCAGAATGGGAGGGATGGGCCAACCATGTCCAGCACAAGCACGGGAACTTTACCTCCACCCTTGACTCCTGTTCCCCTGGTGGGGTTATAGCTGTACCGGTCACCATCTTACTGCTCCTCTGTGGTCTTTTTATTATATAACTGTCCCTGCTAGCAGCCCCCTACCTTTGCATGTAATGAAAAACAATCACATTCCAGGTACATCCCACTGTCCTGGCACAATCACACCCTGACTTTGTTTTAAGTTATGATAAGAGAAAGCTGCATAATAAATATGGTGGTTCTAGCTCTTACTCTTTAGGAAGAGTTCTTGAACAAAGGATAGATGGAGACAGACAGACTCACTCACAGACAGACAAACTGTCTGGAATATATAGTAGGTAACAGAGGCAGTACCCTCAGCTTTGTTTTGGGATGGAGCTCTGCAGGTGGGAGTACGCCCACGGGGGCTGAGGTCTGAGTAGGCAGCATCAAGACAGGTGGTTTTGCACATGTGCATTGCAGACATTTTGCCCACGGAGAACTTTACAGGTGGAAACTTAGGCACCAGCTGAGCAAGAGGTTTTGAGGCTCTCAGTGGCATTGAAATACCTCCATCCCTTAGTGGATCTAGTCTTCAGAGACTTGCTCAGGGTTAGACAGCAGTAGCTCTGTGAATAGAACTGAGTCTAGTGGCCTGCCACTGAACCATGCCAATTCACAGAAGATGTACGACTTTTCTCTTGGGGTCATGATCTTCTGAGATTTTATGGCTGTTCTTGCATTATAAATGAGTTCTAGCTACAGTTCCCTGTATAAAACTCTCATGCTTTTCAGCCTAATGGTGAAATGGCAGTTGTGTACAATGTTGTCAGGTGAAAACAAACACATTTTTCACAGTCGCATTGAACACTAAGTCAGGCATAAACTGAATATTATTGTTATAGGAAATCCCCATCAGTGAGTCCTTATCTGTGCCCTCTCCCAAAGCTCCCCCACTACACCTACAATAAAGCATGGAGGATGAATAGAAAGGTATTTGCTTTAGTTACTTAAGTGGTGATTGCAGTGCTCCATACTAGAGATGGAACCAAACTAAATACCCAGTTACAAACACCTCTGCCGGACTGTGACGAATTTTGGATTTGGAGCCAAACTTGGTATGCCCCACTCCTTCCAGACTATCCATTGGGCTGAAGCTGAATTTAGGATCTGAAAAATCCAGAGGCTTTTGGGGGAATTTCTGATTTGAATCCAAACTGTGTGGTTTGGATACATTTCCTCTACTTCAAACTACATCTGTTCTGTAATATCTTGAAAGGTATGGTTTTCATTCCTACTCTGTTTCCAATATGAAATAGAATCTGTTGTTGACGGTAAGTAGTAGTTCATGCTGAAAATAAAAAAATATGGCGAGTTATAATATTTTACATTGATCTATGCCTTTCATCTACAGATCTCAAAGCAGAAAATAGATAATTGTCACAGTGCCCATCTATAGTGGGCTGTTCAAGGTTATCCAGTAAGTCAGTGTGGATCCAGGAATAAAATTCATATTGTCTGCCCCTTGGACTGAAATATTGACCAATGCTCTCTCTTTCCATGTTGCCATTTTTGAAAAAAAGAGAGAGTTTCAAATTACATTGTAGTGTGACAATAACAAAATACTCAACAGT
The DNA here is from genome assembly GCF_052426305.1 of Pelodiscus sinensis. Classification (NCBI taxonomy): domain Eukaryota; kingdom Metazoa; phylum Chordata; order Testudines; family Trionychidae; genus Pelodiscus; species Pelodiscus sinensis. The sequence continues at coordinate 14,746,012 of NC_143067.1, forward strand.
GCTGGAATACCTTCCATCCAAGTATCTTGAAGTCCCTTATATAGAAAAGTTAAATTGCTTGGTTCTCAGTGAGGTAAGTAGATACAGAAAGGAGAAACAGTTTTGAATAAGAGGAATATGAAATGTATGGCTGATCTACTATATATCTGAGAGAGTTTGTTTGTCCGTCCATCTGTCTGTCTGTTCAAGAACTGCTTCTAAACGGTAAGAGCTAGGACCACCATATTTGGTATACAGCTTTCTCTGATCATAACTTAAAGCGAGGTCAGGGTTTGTTTGTACCAGGAAAACAGGATGTGCCTAGAATGAGATTGCTTCTCATAAAACCATACAGAAAAGAGACAGAATCCCCAGGCAGGTAAAAGGGGTTGGCTGAGTGCACCCTCCCTCCTTTCTGGGACTGTTCCAGCCCCGAGCCTCATGCCCCCACGTGCCCTTTAGGAGGATGTGTGTGGGGGGGGAAATCAAGCTTTCCTCCCCACCTCAGATTCATATGGGGACATTGCTGGCTCTTCCCCTTTATCAGCGAGGGAAAGTGCACAGTTTTCTGCATTCCTCACTCTGGCTGGGGAGTGCAGGGGGCAGACAAGTGCATCCAGGGACAAGAAGGGGCAGAGCAAGCAACCCTGGTATGAATCTGAGTTTAGGACAGGAGCAATGGTGGGTAAAGGTGCCAGTATTATGTAAGATTAAGCTTTACTTATCAAGGCTGACTAATTAGGCTAATTCCATGCCTGGAACCTCTGGAGTTAATGCAGAATTCCCTTTACCTCAATGAGAACAGGGCTGGGACAACAAGATATTGATGCTCCAGCACAGAATCACTAGACCTCTTTTCCCAGTGACTGGCATTACACAGATATTATAATGGTTAATGAGCCTTCACAATACTGGAAATAATTCTTGATATTAATAGGTAACAAGGTATTAGAAGAAATATGAATCTCCTAACAATGTACTTTTGAACCATATCTCATTAAAACAATATAATGTAGTTTGAAAATCAATAAAATACTTTGCATATATGTATCCTTTTCCCCAAGATCTCAGAATAATTTATGAGCATTAACTAAGCCTTTTACTGCCCAGGTGAAATCAGTGTTACTATGCCCCTTTGACATTGGGGCAAGCTATAGCAAGGAGCGGTTACAATGATTTATGTCCTTTTAGGCAAGTTATGTAGAGCCAGGATTTGAACCCAGGAATCTTGCATCTTAATTCTGTGCTCTATCAGATAGATCTTACATTCCCTCTAGCAGTAAGCAGGTGGGGAGAGAAGAAGATGGAAAAAATAATCACAGCAACCCAAAATTGTTACAAAACCTGGCAGGTGTTAGAAATTTACAAGCTCTGCTAAATGAAGAGGGATTGTGTTTATTAGATGCGGGGTGGTATAGGGTATTTTAACTGAAGCACAATAAAACCACAAGGAAGTGCAAACCAATATCAATCAAATTAAGAAGGAAGATGAAACCTTTCTCGAATTGACTTTTCTTCTCATAGAGCAGCGATAGTGTTTCTAGTCTGCATCTCAGGGTGGGACATGACAGCTGTTTAAGAGATGTAATGGCCTCACCCTCTGGCCTGAGGCATGAATCTGTGTAGTAGCAGAGCAGGGATGTCTTTGGCACTGTTGGCAGGGAGGGCTCTCAATTGTGTTGAAAATTACAGCTTTCAAGGCAAGGTGACAAGTATCAGAGGGGTAGCCGTGTTAGTCTGAATCTGCAAAAGCGACAAGGAGTCCTGTGGTACCTTATAGACTAACTGAAGTGTAGGAGCATAAGCTTTCGTGGGCAAAGACCCACTTCGTCAGATGCTCCTACACTTCAGTTAGTCTATAAGGTGCCACAGGACTCCTCGTCGCTAAGGCAAGGTGAAGAGACTCGCTTTTGCACCCACTGGTGGTAGCTGCTGGAATGCTCTGACAATCTTTATTTCAGCTGAGTAAGGGCTTGATCTTCCAAAGCCTTATCACAAGAGTAGCCCTTATACAATTTTGGGCTGCTGAAGACTCTAGAGTGACTAAAATAGATTGTAGAGGTGCCTAAATTATGGCAACCTGTTCCCATTCACGTCCTTTGGGATTCCTAGTCCTAGATATTATGGCCCTGCCCTTTGCTATTGCTGATGTATCCTTTCTAGCCCCACCAGTGTGTCAGGCACTTGAGGGCAGTGTAAGCATCTGACAGGGGAATTCTCTTCTGACTGCATCTAAGTCTCTGGTGTCCACTTGATGCTGCCATAGCTGCATAAGAAGGTTGAAGTAGAAGGAAAAGGCCTTCCCTCAGGGTGAAATTCACCTCTGTGCAGTGGGTTCACATGAGATTTAAGTCATGCACAATCCTTGTGCTGTTCTTCCACACACAGGTGAATATCACCCTTGAGTAGTGTCATATTGAGGTAGGACTGACAGGAAGTCGGACTAGAAGATCTGGTGGTTCCTTCTGGCCTTAAATCCTGACTCTAACCATTCCAGCTGAGTAAGGACTGTGCTGGTGAGCACATGTTCACAGATGCAATCCCAAAGGGTCTACTCCTGTCTGTGAATCTCTAAAGGGGTGCTCAGTGCCTCTGCTGCCATTTCTGTGTGTGTCAGATCAGACCCTACATGTGGCACATTGGTGTGATAGGAAAAAGAGAATGGAAGTATCAACAGAGGGGGAAAGAGCAGTGCAAAATGAAACCTGAGCTTCACTGCAACAGCACAAACCAAACAAAGATTTCTAATTGTTTCTTACCTGCAACTGTTGTCCAACTTCTATTAGTAAAACTGTGAGACTTCCAGGAGGTTCTCCTTGCCAAAAACAGGAGATTAGAGCAACATGTAAAAGTGCAGCAGTCGTGGCATGGGGACTCGCCCGGGTGTTCACATCTTGGAGAAGTGAATTGCTGTATTAATGGAGGACTTTACCTGCTGTATGCAGCAGTGGAAGTAGTATTACTTTGCTACAAGGAGCTTTCTGCCTCATGGTAGATAATTTAATCAGGGGATTTTTTTTTATGAAAATGAAAAAGTAAAATAGAGACAAATAGGTAATTTAACTATAGGCTCTTGTATTTTTGGTTTTAGTGTAAATGTACTCTTAGTTGACCTCCTGAGTCATTTGTAAAGAGACGCATTTTAAAAAGTTATGCACATGAAATTGTTCATATTCCTTATGTGTTTGTGTGGGAGCAATGCATCATCAAAGGGTGTCACAGTAGTCTACAGCAATGGTGCAAACAACCTCATCCCCTAGTTTGGAGCACTTGCTTTGGTTCTTTTTACTTAGACATATTTTCCAGACTCTTATTCATCTGGGCTATGTCTAGACTGCAGGCTTCTTTCGAAAGAGCCTCTTTCGAAAGATCGCGTCTAGACTGCAGGCGGATCTTTCAAAAGAGCAATCCGCTTTTTCGAAAGAGAGCACCCAGCGAGTCTGGATGCTCTCTTTCGAGGAAGCCCTATTTACATTGAAGAACGCCTTCTTTCGAAAGAGGAACTTTCGAAAGAAGGCGTTCTTCCTCGTGAAACGAGGTTTACCGCCATCGAAAGAAAGGCCGCGTTCTTTCGAAATTATTTCGAAAGAACGCGGCTTGAGTCTGGACGCAGGTGAAGTTTTTTCGGGAAAAGGCTACTTTTCCCGAAAAAAACCCTGAGTCTGGACACAGCCCCGGAGATAACACGGCTAACACGGTAGATATTGAATTGAGAATATACCTGTCTGCCAGAACCCAGTCCAAAGCATAGGTTAGCAGTGGCTTTGCATGGTTGGCTCTGTGGTCTAACACAAGCTTTGCAACCCACCAAACTGAACATTTCTGGCTTAGGAGCCTTATGCTGCTCTGGGCAGCTCGAGCCCGAATGTGCTCCAGGTCCTGCAAACTATAAGTCATCTCTGCCCTTTGTTTGTTATCTTGACTTAAACTATACAAGAAAATATATTTTTAGATCTTGCTCCTGTTAAGTCAATGGGAATTTTGCCATGTCCTTCAATGGGAGCATGATCAGGCTGCTAGTGTTTTTATCTAAAGCATTTAGCCCCAGGAAGAAAGACAGAATCTTTGAAAATGACAAATTGTAGGTTTTGGAGAGGTCATTAACACACTTGTCATAGGGAGAGAGGATAAATAAGCAACTTGAAAAGGAAGACAGTTATTAATTATGCTTTAGATAACTTTGCTGTTTACTGATGACATACTGTAGCTCTGCAGACAACTATAATTTGCAGCCTGAACCCAACCAGCATACAAGCTAGGCAATTAGTTCTTTGTGAATTGCAAGAGTGACATCATGTGTGCAAAACATGCCTCAGTCTTTAGCTAACACACATACTCATTTATCCTTCCTGTGGAATCCCTCTGTACTGCAAAGACACTTAAGCATACATATAACGGACTTTTTATCACTCATTATTCTGTAAGTTAGGAACCTAAAGTATAGATGAAGAAAATTTTCACCCCAATGCACTCGTTTTAACATGGACAGATAGAAACAAACTAATTCAAAGTCAGCTATCTGACTTAGCACCATATTACTGGGACACAGAATCCTTATGCTTTTTAAAGACCTAAATGTGTTCTTAAGATCTTAAGACGGAAGGAGCCTTACTCTTTGTATCAGCTGAGCAACTGGCCCTGTAAAATCAAAATATTATTATTCTGGTGCAATTGTTGAGAAAGCCTAGCTGTTGCTTTTATGAGACCTTATTTAGGCCTTAATACACAGATAGGAAATATAAATGAGTGTGAAATAATCAGACAATGAGATTTATTAAAGATTTGGGAATAGTTTCCCAGGGGAAACGGTGGCAGCCTCATGGAGTGTTTTGTGCTGTCTAATTTTTAATGATCCACTGAAGACTAGACTGTAAGGAACCATTTGATACACACACAGGCTATGTCTAGACTACAGGCTTTTTTTGGAAGAAGCTTTTTTCAGAAGAGATCTTCCAAAAAATCTTCTTCCAAAAGGGAGCGTCCACACTGTGAAAGTGCATCGAAAAAGCGATCTGAAAGAGAGCGTCCAGACTGAATGGACGCTCTCTCGCATGTAAGCAGTGATTGCTATGGATGGAATGGTCAGCAGGACACCTATGCTTTTTCTTCTTTCCGCTTCTTCTGAAAGAACTCCCTCTTCCCCGTTCATACACGGCTTTTTCCGAAATGAGCTCTTTCACAAAAAGTCTTCTTCCTTGTAGAATGAGGATTACCAATGCCAGAAAAACCCCTCTGTTCTTTCGATTTTCTTGCAGAAGAACGCAATTGTAGTGTGTACGTTCCTCAAGTTTTGTCAGAAAAATGGCCATTTTTCTGACAAAACTCTGTAGTGTTCCACACGCAGGGCCAGATGGGTGAACTAGAGTACCTCGTATTAAAGGAGGAGATTGACATAATAGGCATCACTGAAACCTGGTGGAATGAGGAAAATCTGTGGGACACAATCATACCAGGATATAAAATATATAGAAAGGATAGAGCAGGCCGGGTGGGTGGCGGAGTGGCACTGTATGTGAAAGATAATGTAGAATCAAATGAAATAAAAATATTAAGTGAATTAACATGTTCCATAGAATCACTATGGATTGTAATTCCATGCTCCAATAATAAGAAATTAGCAGTAGGGATATATTACCGACCACCTGACCAGGACAGCGATACTGACATTGAAATGCTGAGGGAGATTAGAGAGGCTACCAAAATAAAGAACTCTATAATAATGGGGGATTTTAATTACCCCCATATTGACTGGATACATGTCACCTCAGGAAGAGAAGCGGAGATAAAATTTCTCAATGGCTTAAATGACTGCTTCTTGGAGCAGCTGATGCAGGAACCCACAAGGGGAGAGGCAATTCTCGATTTAGTCCTGAGTGGAGTGCAGGATCAGGTCCAGGAAATAACCATTACAGGACCGCTTGGGAATAGTGACCATAATATAATAACATTCAATATTCCTGTGGTGGGAAGAACACTTCAGCAGTCCATCACCCTGGCATTTAATTTCAAAAAGGGGAATTACACAAAAATGAGGAGGTTAGTTAAACAGAAATTAAAAGGCACAGTGACTAGAGCCAAATCCCTGCAAGCCGCATGGAAACTTTTTAAAGACACCATAATAGAGGCCCAAATTAAATGTATACCCCGATTAAAAAACATAGCAAGAGACCTAAAAAAGAGTCACCATGGCTTAACCACCATGTAACAGAAGCAATGCGAGTCAAAAAAAGCATCTTTTAAGAAGTGGAAGTCCAATCCTAGTGAGATAAATAGAAAGGAACATAAACACTGTCAAATCAAGTATAAAAATGTAATAAGAAAAGCAAAAAAAGATTTTGAGTAACAGCTAGCCAAAAACTCAAAAAGAAATAGCAAAATGTTTTTTAAGTTCATTAGAAGCAGGAAGCCTGCTAAAAAACCTGTGGGTCCTCTAGACGATTGAGGTATAAAAGGAGCAATTAAGGACGATAAAGCTATTGTGGAGAAACTACAGGCAGTCCCCGGGTTACGTACAAGATAGGGACTGTAGGTTTGTTCTTAAGTTGAATTTGTATGCAAGTCGGAACTGGTAAATATTGTAGGGGAAACTCTAGCCAAACATTTCTCCAGAGCTCAGTTTTATTCTCCCACACCTCACTTCCCTCAGTCCTTTATTCTCAAGCTGAGGGGTCTGCTGAGAGAAGCTGCTCCACGTCTCCCTGATCTGCTCGGGGGGAGGGCGGGGAACGCTAGCTTCGCGTCTCCCTGGTCTGCTGAGGGGAAACAGCTAGTGCGGGGTTGCCTCACCCCATTTGTAAGTAGGGATCCGATGTAAGTCGGATCCATGTAACCCGGGGACTGCCTGTAAATGATTTCTTTGCTTCAGTCTTCACGACTGAGGACATTAGGGAGATTCTCAAATCTGCACCGTCCTTTATGGGTGATGAATCTGAGGAACTGTCCCAGATTGAAGTGTCATTAGAGGAGGTTTTGGAACAAATAGAAAAACTTAATGTTAACAAATCTCCGGGACCAGATGGCATGCATCCAAGGGTTCTAAAAGAACTCAAATGGGAAATTGCTGAACTATTATCTGTGGCTTGTAACCTATCCTTTAAATCGGCTTCCGTACCTAATGACTGGAAGGTAGCTAACGTGACACCAATATTTAAAAAGGGCTCTAGAGGCGATACTGGCAATTACAGACTGGTAAGTCTAACTTCAGTACCAGGCAAATTAGTCGAAACAATAGTAAAGAATAAAATTGTGAGGTACATAGACTAACATAATTTGTTGGACAAAACTCAACATGGTTTCTGTAAAGGGAAATCCTGTCTTACTAATCTATTAGAGTTCTTTGAAGGGCTTAACAAACATGCAGACAAGGGGGATCCAGTAGATATAGTATATTTAGAGTTTCAGAAAGCCTTTGACAAGGTCCCTCACCAAAGGCTCTTGTGTAAATTACATGGCCATGGGATAAGAGGGAAGGTCCTTTCATGGATTGAAAACTGGTTAAAAGACAGGAAACAAAGGGTAGGAATAAATGGTAAATTTTCAGAATGCAGAGGGGTAACTAGTGGTGTCCTCCAAGGATCAGTCCTGGGACCAATCCTGTTCAACTTATTCATAAATGATCTGTAGAAAGGGGTAAGCAGTGAGGTGGTAAAGTTTGCGGATGATACCAAATTGTTTAGGATAATCAAGACAGAAGCAGACTGTGAGGGACTCCAAAAAGATCTCACCAAACTGAGTGATTGGGCAACAAAATGGCAAATGAAATTTAATGTGGATAAGTGTAAAGTAATGCACAATGGGAAAAATAACCCCAACTATACGTACAGTATGATGGGGGCTAATTTGGCTAAAACAAACTAGGAAAGAGATCTTGGCGTTATCATGGACAGTTTTCTGAAAACTTTCACACAGTGTGCAGCAGCGGTCAAAAAGTCAAATAGGATGCTAGGAATTATTAAGAAAGGGATAGAAAATAAGACACAGAATATCTTACTGCCCCTGTATAAAACTATGGTATGCCCACATCTTGAACACTGTGTACAGATGTGGTCTCCTCACCTCAAAAAAGATATTTTGGCCTTGGAAAGGGTTCAGAAAAGGGCAACTAAAATGATTAGGTGTTTGGAACTGGTCCCATATGAAGAGAGGTTAAAACAACTGGGACTTTTCAATTTAGAAAAGAGGAGACTGAGGGGGGATATGATAGAGGTATATAAAATCATGAGTGTTGTGGAGAGTGCGAAAAAAGAAAAGTTATTTATTAGTTCCCATAATAGAAGAACTAGAGGACACCAAATGAAGTTAATGGGTAGCAGGTTTAAAACTAATAAAAGAAAGTTCTTCTTCACACAGTGTGCAGTCAACCTGTGGAACTCCTTGCCACAGGAGGCTGTGAAGGCTAGGACTATAACAGAGTTTAAAGAGAAGCTAGATAATTTCATGGAGGTTAGGTTCATAAAAGGCCAGGGGATAGAAATGGTGTCCCTGGCCTCTGTTTGTCAGAGGCTGGAGAAGGATTGCAGGAGACAAATCGCTTGATCATTGTCTTCAGTCTACCCTCTTTGGGGCACCTGGTGTTGGCCACTGTCGGCAGACAGGCTACTGGGCTAGATGGACCTTTGGTCTGACCCAGTACAGCCAGTCTTATGTTCTTATGTTCTTATGTGTAGATATACCCACAGAGAGATGAACTAAAACCTTGATTCATTAAGGCATTTCAGAGCACTCTTAATCTGAAGCATGTATGTAGTCCCATTGAATTCAACTGCTACTCATCTGCTTAAAGCTGTGCATGTGATTAAGTGGTTTGTAGGATCAGGGTTTGACTTCAAGGGGACTTTTCACTTCTATTGTCTATGTTATTTAAGGTCCAATATAAAATTGTTTTATTATGGATAATGATATTTTTATTTGGTTTAAAAAAAGGTGGTGGTGGGATGAGCATTGGTAGGCTTGATTTTGTAAGTGTGTGTTCAGCATTGAAAAAAATTGCTCATCCATTCTTTCATATCACACTTATGTATGTGTCAAGTTAATCTGGTATCATTGCTGTTTGTATTTCTGATCCCTCAGTGGCGCAGAATGAAATAGGAATGGGTATATTGAATTTTGAGTTCATAAAGGAATGAAGAATTAGGACCTAACAAACTAGCACAATTGTTGTGAATTAGGGAGACCTGGATCACATCTAAGTAGGCATCAACAACTTCCACAAAATATGTTTTCTGTGTTGCATTATAGGTTTTCATGGGAAAGTGTAAATATATAGCTAATTTCCTTTTCTTTTGGCTGTTCTAATCTGGTGCGGTCTTCAGGGCTTTTAACTTTCAGTGTGCATGGATCATGTGCAGTACCTTGTTAGACTGGATGCTGTATTAAGATCTCATGGATGTTAGCAGAAGACTCTCATTAATATAAGATCTCCTGGAATTAATTAAGATCTCCTGGAACTGGAGGGGACCTTGAAGGGTCATTGAGTCCAGTCCCCTGACTTCTCAGCAGGACCAAGTGCCATTCCTGATGAATTTTTGTCCCAAATCCCTAGGTGGCCTCTGCAAGGATTGAACTCACAACCTTGGGTTTAGCAGGCTAATGTGCAAACCCCTGAGCTATTCCTCTCCCCCTGGTTCCAGTGGGAGTTGGATCACAACCATAAAGATTTTCTTGTTGCGATTGTATCTTTGCATTTCAGTATGAATTTCTCCCTATAGCAGGATACTTTGAACCCATCATCAACATCACATACTTTTTAAAAATAATTCAGTTATAACTTTGGTTCATATCTTTTTTTAGCTGGAAGCCACATTTACACTGCTCCTAAAGAATTTAAAATTAGAATCTTTTGAAAAAGCATAAACCATTCTCTGAAGACAGCAATGCAAAACAGCCAAGTAAAGGTTCAGGTCCAATCTTAGGAAACAATGAGCAGATATAATAAGAACATAAGAATGGCCATACTGGGTCAGACCAAAAGTCCATCTAGCCTACTGTCCTGTCTTTCAACAGTGGCCAATGTCAGGTACTTCAGAAGGAATGAAAGGACCGGCAATCATGGAGTGATCCATCCCTTGTCATCTACTCTCAGCTTCTGGCTAGCAGATGTTTGACACAGCCAGACCATGGGGTGCATCCCTGACCATCTTGGTTAAGAGCCATTGATGGATCTATCTTCCATGCACTTTTCTAAATCTTTTTTGAGCCCAGTAATAGATGGTCTTCTCAACACCCCCTGGCAACAAGCTCCATAGGTTGACTGTATGTTGGGTGAAGTACTTAGAATCATAGGAGATCAGGGTTGAAAGAGACCCCAGGAGGCCATCGAGTCCAACCCCCTGTTAAAGGCAGGACCATCCCCAACTAAATTATTCCAGTCAGGGCTTTCTCAAGCCTGGTATTAAAAATCTCTAAGGATGGAGATTCCACCAACTCCCTACATAACCCATTCCAGTGCATCACTACCCTCCTAGTGAAATAGTTTTTTCTAATATCCAGACTAGACGTACCCCCAACTGCAACTTAAGACCATTGCTTCTTGTTCAATCATCCGCCACTCCTGAGAGAAGCCTCTCTCCATCCTTTTTTGAACCACTCCCCCATCAAGTAAGTTGAAGGATGCTATAAAAACACTCATTCACTCTTCTCTTCTGAAGACTAAATAACCTTAGTTCCCTCAGCCTCTCCTCATAAGTCATGTGCCTCTACCATCTAATAATAATCCCTTGCCCTTTTCTGGACACTCTTTGATTTGTCCACATCCTTTCTGTAGTGGGGAGGTCCAAAACTGAACTCAGTGGTCTCACCAGTGCTGAATAGAGAGGAATAATCACTCCCTTTGATCTGCTGGCAATGCTTCTACTAACGCAACTAAAAATGCCGTTAGCCTTCTTGGCAACAAGGACACACTACTGACTTGTATCTAGCTTCTCATCTACTGTAATCCTTAGATCCTTTTCTGCAAAACTGCTACTTAGCCAGTCGGTCTCCAGCCTAAGCAGTGCATAAGATTCTTCTGTCCTAAGTGCAGGACTTTCCACTTGTCCTTGTTGAACCTCATCAGATTTCTTTAGGCCCGATCCTCCAATTTGTCTAGGTCACTCTGGCCCTATCCCTATCCTCCAACATATGTACCTCTCCCCTCAGCTTCGTGTCATCTGTGAACTTGTAGAGGGTGCAACCCATCCCCTCATCCAGGTTATTAATGTAGATTTTGAACAAAACAGGCCCCCTGGACTGATGCCTGGGGCACTACACTTGATACTGACTGCCAACTAGACACCAACCCATTGATCGCTATCCATTGAGCCCAATTATCAGAGGGGTAGCCGTGTTAGTCTGAATCTGCAAAAGCGATGAGGAGTCCTGTGGCACCTTATAGACTAACTGAAGTGTAGGAGCATAAGCTTTCGTGGGCAAAGACCCACTTCGTCAGATGCATGTAGTGGAAATTTCCAGAGGCAGGAATAAATATGCAGGCCAGGATCAGGCTGGAGATGACCAGGTGGATCCAATCAAGGAGGATGAGGCCCACTTCTAGCAGCTGATCTGGAGGTGTGAATTCCAAGAGAATAGAAGCTGCTTTTGTAGTTAGCAAGCCATTCACAGTCTTTGTTTAATCCAGAGTTGATTGTGTCAAACTTAAAGATGAACTGTAGCTCAGCAGTTTCTCTTTGAAGTCTGGTCCTGAAGTTTTTTTGCTGCAGGATGGCTACTTTTAGATCTGCAATTGTGTGTCCAGGAAGATTGAAGTGTTCCCCTACAGGTTTTTGTATGTTGCCATTCCTAATATCAGATTTGTGTCCATTGATTCTTTTACGTAGGGACTGTCCTGTTTGGCCGATGTATATAGCAGTGGGGCATTGTTGGCACATGATGGCATATATTACGTTGGTGGATGTGCAGGAGAATGTACCAGTGACAGTATGGCTGATCTGGTTAGGTCCTGTGATGGTGTTGCTGGTGTATATATGTGGGCAGAGTTGGCACCGAGGTTTGTTGCAAGGATTGGTTCCTGAGTTCGAGTTATTATGGTGCGGTGTGTAGTTGCTGGTGAGAATATGCTTCAGGTTGGCGGGTTGTCTGTGGGCAAGGACCGGCCTACCTCCCAAGGCCTGTGAGAGCGAGGGATCATTGTCCAGGATGGGCTGAAGATCACTAATGATGCGTTGGAGAGGTTTTAGCTGGGGACTGTAGGTGATGGCCAGTGGTGTTCTGTTGGTTTCTTTCTTGGGCTTGTCCCGTAGCAGGAGGCTTCTGGGTACACGTCTGGCTCTGTCAATCTGTCTCCTCACTTCCTCGTGTGGGTATCGCAGTTTACAGAATGCTTGTTGAAGGTCTTGTAGGTGTAGGTCTCTGTCTGAGGGGTTGGAGCATATGCGGTTGTACCTCAGTGCTTGGCTGTAAACAATGGATCGTGTGGTGTGTCCGGGATGGAAACTGGAGGCATGCAGGTAAGTATAGCGGTCGGTAGGTTTTCTGTATAGGGTGGTATTGATATGACTGTCACTTATTTGTATCGTGGTGTCCAGGAAATGGACTTCCCGTGTAGATTGGTCCATGCTGAGGTTGATGGTGGGGTGGAAGCTGTTGAAATCATGGTGAAATTCTTCCAGAGTCTCCTTCCCATGGGTCCAGATGATGAAGATGTCATCGATGTAGCGTAGGTAGAGAAGGGGTGTAAGTGGACGAGAGCTGAGGAAGCGTTGTTCCAGGTCAGCCATAAAAATGTTGGCGTATTGTGGGGCCATGCGGGTGCCCATAGCAGTGCCACTGGTCTGGAGGTATATGTTGTCACCAAATCTGAAATAGTTGTGTGTGAGGATTGAGCCCAATAATCTATCCATCTTATAGTTCATTCATCCAATCCATACTTCCTTAACTTGCTGGCAAGAATATCATGGGCTACCCTATCAAAGATTTGCTTAAGTCAAGGTATAGCACATCCACAGCTTTCCCCATATCCACAGAGCCAGTTATCTCATCATAGAAGGCAATTAGATTGGTCAGAAAGGCCTTCTCTTGGTGAATCCATGTTGACTACTCCTGATCACATTCTTTTCCTTCATGTGTTTCGAAATGGATTCCTTGAGGTTCCCCTCTATGATTTTTCTGGGGAATGAGGTAAGGTTGTTCCTCAACCAGTCTTTAGTTCCCTGGATTTTCCTTCTTTCCTTTTTAAAAGATGGATACTATATTTGCCTTTTTCTAGTCTTCTGGACCTTCCTTGTTTGCCATGAGTTTTCAGAGATAATGGCCAATAGCTCTGCAATCACATCAGTCAACTCTCTCAACACCCTTGGATGCATTAGATCTGACCCTGTGGACCTGTGCATATCCAGCTTTTCTGAATAGCCCTTAACTTGTTCTTTTCATCACTGAGGGTTGCTTACCTTCTCCCCATACTGTGCTGCCTGGTGCAGCAGTCTGGGAGCTGACTTTGTATGTGAAGACAGAGGCAAAAAAAGCATTGAGTGCTTCACCTTTTTCCACATCATCTGTCACTTTGTTGCCTTCCCCATTAAGTAAGCATTCCAATTGTGCTTTGGCTTGCTTGATTACACCTCTAAATGCTTGAGCATTATATTATATTCCTCCCTAGTCATCTGTCCAAATTTCCACTTCCTGTAAGCTTCCTTTTTGTGTTTAAAGTCACCAGAGATTTCTCTGTTAAGCCAAGCTGGTTGCCTACCATATTTGCTATTCTTTCTGCACATGCGACGAGGAGTCCTGTGGCACCTTATAGACTAACTGAAGTGTAGGAGCATAAGCTTTCGTGGGCAAAGACCCACTTCGTCAGTGCCACAGGACTCCTCGTCGCTTTTGCAGATTCAGACTAACACGGCTACCCCTCTGATACTTTTCTGCACATGGTTTGTCCCTGTGCCTGCAATAATAAAATACAGCCAGCACTCCTGGACTCCTTTTTCCCTCATATTTCCTCTCCCAGGGGATCCTGCCCATCAGTTCCCTGAGGGAGTCAAAGTTTACTTTTCTCAAGTCTAAGGTCCATATTCTGCTGGTCTCCTTTCTTTCTTTTTTTTTGCGGGGCGTGAAGGGGGTGGAGGGGATCCTGAACTTGATCAGGGAGTCCCAGCTACAGAGACTGTAGGCTAGGAGTGAAGCCAATCTAGAGTGCAACTCCTCCAGCTTTTCTCCTCCACCTGTCCTTTCTGAACAGTTTATACCCATCCATGACAGTGCTCTAGTCATGTGAGCTACTCCACCAAGTCTCTGTTATTCCAATAACAACCAATTTCCTTGACTGTGCCAGGACTTTCAGTTCTTCCTGTTTGTTTCCCAGGCTTCTTGCATGTGTGTACAGGCACCAAAGATAACTAGCTGACTGCCTGCCCCACTTTCTCAGTGTGAATCAGGAGGCCTCCCCTACTGCACCTCATGTTTCCTCCTGGTATTCCACTTCCTCACTTAAGGCTTAGGTCACCATCTTCTGGTGAACCTAGTTTAAAGCCCTCCTCACTAGGCTAGCAAGTTGGCCTGCAAATATGTTCTTCTTTCTCTTCATTAGGTGGATCCCATCTCTCCCTAGCAACCCTTCTCTTTGACCTCTCATGGTTAAAGAATCCAAAGCCCCCTCTCTCCGATACCATTTGTGCAACCACGCATTTACCTCCACAGTTCCATGGTTCCAACCTGGGCCTTTTCCTTCTATAGAGAGGGTAGACAAGAACATGACTTGCTCCTAAACTCCTCTATTCTTCTTCTCAGAGCTATATAGTCTGCAGTGACCTGCTCAACATCAGTCTTGGCAGTGTCATTGGTGCCCATTTGGTGAAGTAGGAAGGGGTAGTGGGCAGTGGCAACTTGTACCTGCAGGGAAGGTGCTGCAGAGGGGCATATAGGGGTGGTGCATCTCTTGTGTACTACTACAAATCATTCATGGGTAGCAGTTCCATAGCTTGACCAACTTCAGCAGACATTGTCACATCCTGAATTCTAGCTCCAGGAGAGCAGCTCTCTTCTTGAGTTTCCTGGTCTGGATGGCAGATGGATGATTCTGTCCCCTTTTGGAGGGAGTCCCTGACCACTACCTCCTTTTGGGTTGGTTGTGGAAACCCCATCCCTGAGACAACACATCCCATGCCTTCCGGTGGATAGGGTCTTCTGATCCCTTCCTTTAGATAATGCTTCCAAACCAATCTTTCCCACTGTACCTGTACAGAGAGCATGAAAATTGTTTCTTATCTCTGTCTGCATTGGGGTACATGAGTTCTCCCCTTTCTTCTTCTGGAGGTCGCATGCTGCCAATTTTCTTCCCCACTCCGGGCTCCCCTCTCTGATTCTTCAGTGTGCTGTGCCTGCAGTACCAAATGCTGATTTCTAACCAGAAAGTCTTCCATTTTTTCAGATGCAATGCAGGAAAGATACATGGACCTCTAGTGTTTTGACCTTCTCTTCAATATGGAGACCAACCTGCACTTCATACAGACAAAGTCGCTTTTATCACCTGAGAGAAAGACAAACATGGCATTATCCATATTGCCTTTGTTCTAATAGCCTCTCCCCGGCTGTGTCTACACTGCACCCCTTTTCCGGAAAAGGGATGCAGATAAGACACTTTGGAATAGCAAAATCCGTGGGGGATTTAAATATCCCCCATGGTATTTGCATTAACATGGCTGCCGCTTTTTTCCGGCTTGGGGATAAGCCGGAGAAAAGTGCCAGTCTAGACGTGATTCTCCGGAAAATAAGCCCTTTTCCGGAGGATCTCTTATTCCTACTTTCAAGTAGGAATCCCCCGCGGATTTTGCTATTCCAACGTGTCTAATCTGCATCCCTTTTCCGGAAAAGGGGTGCAGTGTAGACACAGCCCACGTGTTGTATTTACTGCTCACAGAAGCCTGAAAGGCTAACAAATCTCTGTGGGAGCTCCCCCCAGGCAAACTCACTCTGTTTGCCTGTCTTCTCTTTGCTGCTCACTTGGTTAACATCTGGTTGCTAGCTCAAAGAATTTGGCTGGGCTCAAAGCCTTCCCTCCAATCAAGCACTCAAAGCCCACCCTCGTGTATTCACCCCACCAGCTCACAAAACAGCCCCCATAATGCAGCCCCTCCACTGTAGCTCCTCTCAGATGGTTTCCAGACAAAATCCCTCAGTTTGCTTGTCCTCTGTTAGCTGCTCTGATCTTTCTGTTTGTTTTAAACCTGATGCCTATTCATTTAATTGGAGGACCTTTGGGTTCCTATGTTATTTACTCTTTCATGTAACATGTTACTTATTCACTTTCTCCATATGATTCACTATTTTATAGACCTCTATCAGATCCCCTCTGTCATCTCTTTTCAGTGCTAAAAATGTCTTTTTAATCTTTCGTCATATGGAAGCTGTTCCATAGCCTTAATAATTTTAGTTGTGCTTCTCTGTAGCTTTTCCAGTTCTAAAATATATTTTCTGGGATGGGCTGACCAGAACTGCATGCATTTGTATACAGTCGGTCCCCGGGTTATGAACACATCGATTTACTACCATTTGTATTTACAACCAACCTCCTATACAGCCGGAACTTGAGCAATGAACGAAATCCACACTTATGAACAGCGTAGCCGTATGTCAGTGAATGTAATCCAACTTACGAACACATCGAATTACGACCAAGTGCTTGGAGCGTAACTCGTTCGTAAGTTGGGGTCCAGCTGTAGTGGCATTATGATATTTTCTATCTAGATACATTATTCATCCATTTCATATTGGTTTCTAATATTCTGCTAGTGTTCAAAGTACAGCAGCAATAAAAATACATGTTTTCAGTGAACTATCCACAATAACCCCAAGATCAGCTAATTTAGAGCCTATATATACTTGGGTTTATGTTTTCCAGTGTGCATTAATTTGCATTTGCCACCATTGAATTTCATCTGCCATTTTGTTGCCCAGTCACTCAGTTTAGTGAGATCCTTCTGTAACTCTTCGGTCTGCTTTGGATTAACTATCTCAAGTAATTTTGTATCATCCGCAAATGTTGCCACCTCACTTTTTACCAGTTTTCAGAGTATTTATGGATATGTTGAACTGCACCGGTCCCAGTCAATGTTCCCTCTAATATTTTCCACCCACATGTGGGTTTTTTCCATCTATGTGCAGAATTTGATTTGCACCGAAGCATGTGTGAATGTGCACCACCAATAGAAATACCAAACTAGCTGTGGGTGCTCTGGGCAGCATTTGTATTTATCTTGAGTGGCTGCACAACTTACAGGGAGCACTGGTCCCAGTACAGATCCTTGAGGAATGCCACTACAAGTTGGACCTTTCTGGTTCCATACCCTCAGGATTTGAGTGGTCTCGAACAAGGCTGTTTGCCGGACCAAGCAAGGTCAGGCCTCTAGGCGCTCTAGGACTTGCCTCCTGACCCCCAGCCCTGGCGAACTTGTTGCCCCAGCCTGCTTGATGGGGTCTGCTGCCCCCAGTGCTGGCAAGGTTCTGCTGCTGGCTTGGGGCTCCCATCCCCTGGCTGGTTGTTGCGCTCGGGACTTGGCTGCTGACCTGCTCAATGAGCTCTATTCCCAGACTCTGGCCCCGCAGGCTGTTCTTCCACCAGACTGGCTCTGCTCCCAGCATGCAACCTCTGTGGTTGGGGCTCTCTAGTCCAACAACATCCATGGTCCTGCCAGACCACGGATATTGCTGCACCAGAGAGTCCTGGACCAGAGAGGTTTAACCCGTATTCATGTCTCTCCATTCTGAAAAACGACCATTTATTCCTACCCCATTTCTTGCCTTTTAACCAGTTACTGATCCATGCGAGGACCTTCCCTCTTTTGCCTTGTCTGCTTGCTTTGTTTAAGAGCCTTTGAGGAGGGAGCTTGTCAAAGGCTTTGAAAAGTCCAAATACACTGTGTCTACTGGGTCGCCTTTATCCACATGTTTACTGAAGTGGTTGCTCTTGCTCTGCATGTTGTGGCCTGTCTTGTTCCCATTGTGAGCTGTCTTGTGCTCTTAAAAAATAGGGTGGCACCATAACTATACCTAAGAGGTGAAAGTCAACATGGAAGAACTTTAAGATGTTCTAGGAAGACCCCTAGAGTGTCTGTTCTTGAGAATGTTTGATGCTGGCTAGCCAGACATGAAACCATGTGGCCTTCTAATGGGTGGCCAGAGAACAGAGGTTGGCTACCTTTTTGAAGTGGCATGCCAAGACTTAACCCTCCTGCCCTGGGCTGCGCCACTCTTCCAGAAGGGGCTCTCTCCACTGTGCGCCGCTCTTGGTCTTCTGCCCTGGGCTCCATGCTGGCTTTTCCTGTGGGGAGGGGAGGAGCAGAACACGCATGCTTCCAAGGAAGCCAGATACAGCGCGGCGCCTCGAGGCTTCCCTGCCCCCGACCACCAGAAGCCAATATTGGCTCCAATCTTGTGGGGCGCATGATGGTGGATCACCAGCATGACCTGGGGTCAGGTTGGCTGGGAGGGTCTTCAAGGAAACGAGAGAGGGTGGGGTGGCTGGGTGGATGATCCCAGGGTGGTGTTCGTGGCATTCTCGCCCTCCTGCCAGTAACCCAGTGTGATGACGAGTAGGGGTTCCTCCAATTCTGCAGCCCCGAAGCAGCAAGAACAGACGCCACCATCCAGTAGAATAGAGGGGGTTTATTGCTTCTCCAGGATACAGCACAGCACAGACGTGATGTTTCTACAGGAGTCTGGACCAGGATACCTCAGCCCCCTTGAGATGGAGTCCCTGGGCCCCTAGATTTTAGCCCCCTCCTTAGGCTGTTTCCTTCATGGTTCCAGCCCAAGATTGCCTCGCTCCCAGGCCCTGCCCTAAACCAGGACTGTTCATCTCCACCTCCCTTCCTTTGCCTCTCCCCTGGGGAAAGAGCCTTGTTATCAGGTGTCTGGGCTAATACACATGTGGGTGAGTCAGTGGGAATCATACATCACAGTGCAGGGGGGCACTGGGTTACAGAGCAGACAGCACCCCCACTATGTCACACCCAGGCACCCAGGGGCCAACGTTGCTTCGGGGAAGTGGGACCCACCCCACATTTTCCTCTCCCCTCAGCCGCCCCTACTGCTGCCCAGCCCTGGAGCTGCAGCCCCGGCAGCACTTACCCTCACTCATGCCCCAGAGCAAGCTCCCCTCCTCCCTGCAGCCGCTGTACCCCAGCCGGCTCCAGCCTCCCCCAGCCATTGGCTTAGGGGTAATCTACTCCCCTACATGGCCTCGCTGACCCTGGAGCAGCCCCAGGACCCAGAACAGCCCCGCTCTGCCACATGGCCCGGCCACTCCGGAGTAGCTCCAGCCCCTGAAGCAGCCTCCAGCCATTCAGCCCCTCCAGCTGGGCTGCGTGGCTGCCGCGGAGCAGGAACCAGGACTGTAATGAGGCTGCCCCAGCAGAGGCAGCCTCACCATGGCCCAGCTCCAGCTGGATCATGTGCCACTCAAAACCGGCTCATGTGCCACTTACAGCACACATACTGTATGTTGCCCACCCCTGCCATGGAATATGTTAGAGAGGTGTGTTCTGAGCATAGAAATTCCCGAGGTGGATTTTTGCTTGTGACCAAGTCTTTGTGGCCATTATAAAGTCATGTGAGGATTGACAGAAAGAAAGTGACAAATGGCATCTAGTTTCAGAGGGGTAGCCGTGTCCGTCTGTAACTGGAAAAACTTAAAAAACAACAAATAGTTTTGCAGCAGCTTACAGAGTAACAAAACATGTAGATGGTATCATGAGCTTTCGTGGGCACCGCCCACTTCTTCAGATGACTGGCCTCTAGCTTTGTCTATAGCACGCCTCCTGGCTGATTGCAGGAGTGGAAGAGCCTAAGTCAGCCATACTATAGCTCTAAAGGATCCATGCACGGTTCAAAGCTTTGGTGCAAGAAAAAAAAATGCTGACCCCCTTTAAAGATGTTACAGTCTTCTTCCCCATGCTCAATGCAGGCAATTTCCTTTTAACTGAAAAACTGGGGTCTTTTCATATAAAGCTGGCAAGTCAATTCTCTTATCTGTAGCTGCCAGTATGGCCACAGATGTGATGTGGGAAACCATCGGCTGTGGTGTTGTGGTCTAGGGGAAGAGAAGAGCGCATTTGCATGAGCACCCCATAGCTAACGAGCTCTGTGGTGCTTACATAGCAAAGCTGAAGGAGTCAGCCTCCCACAGAGCCACAATCTGCCTGCTTCACAGACCATTCTGGTTGAAATACGCCTCAGGCAACGTACCCCTTAAGTTAAAGCATAACAATGTACAGCAGGCAGAGGGCTGGTTCAAGTCAATTAAAGCATGGGTTTGATTAGTTTCCTACCTGTTTAAGGGCAAGAATGTGTGAAACACAGTGTTTGCTGGACCTTACACCCTGTTGCACATGCTTGCCACTGCTTTCCTGTGTGTGCCTCTTTCTGACCTGCCTGGCATGCTGCTCCATAGTTTGGAAGAGAGAGTTTGGACATTGCATACTTGAAATCATGGCACCCGTCCGATATATTTATTGAAAATCATCCCAAACCAGATGAGCTACGTGGACTTAAGTGTCAACCCAAAAGAGCTTTTAATCTACACCAGAGTCATCAGGTAAGCTGAAAGCAAAAGTGTCCTCCTCAACCCAGCAGACATCATGCACACATCCATGGGCTCTTCACAGACATACAGCATGTGGAAGACCTAAAATAAATTTGTCTCTGTTTCTCACACATGTGCATGTACACACACATGCACAAACACCCCTCCCCCAAAGCACATAAGAAAGAATCCCTTTGGTGGTTTTTAATGAAAATGCAGTTTCATAGCTCTAATGGCCAACAGCTGGAAATATGCATGCCTTCCTTCTTCATCATCTCTAGATTTATTTGAAAGATTGGTGTTTTGTGGCTTTACTGGGTGACTTTCCCGATGATTTGATTTAAAAAGTCATTTAATTTCTTCTAAGACCACTGTGGTTGCCATAGAAATACATTAGCTGCAAGACATGGAATAATTAGCTTACCTTTGTTCCTTTGTTTCTCCTAATTTCTTCCATTCAGGATTTTATACATGTAATTAAAGAGATTATTCATCTTTCTGATTTCCCCCCTCCTATAAATTCATTTAAAGATCAAACTCTGATGTCTGCAAAGCATAAATAATAACAATTATATTTGGTAATTAGTCCAACCTGTTTGCCCACAGAGTAGAAAATAGTTTTTTTTTTTATGGAGACTTGGGAATTTAAACTAGTGGGTAGTATCCAGAGATGGCAGCACTGAGTTATTGCTTTATTATTGTAACTAATTAGTCTCAGTTAGACATCATTTGATAGCTACGTATTATCAATGTGAAGTGAAATGGTTAGTGATTGCTGTGACTATGTTCCATGGTTATGAATACAAAGCTAGTTAGATTGCTAATTGTGTCCATGGTAATATTGCCAGAACTGTTTATCTATACAGGCACTCTCTGAGTTACAAGCATCCAACTCACAAACTTCTGCACATACACACACAAGCTCATTGGCAGCCTCAGGGGAGCACTACCAGTGCTGGTTGGAGGCATCTAGAGAAACAGGGTGTGGTCAAGCAGTCAGTGGCTGAGAGAAATGGTGCTTTGAAGGTGAAATGGCTGCTTCTCTCCAGGTGTTTGTTTCATAGCCATCCCCTGCTCTTCCGGAGTCCTCCGGCCCCTGCTCACCACCTCTTGGTGAATAGGGGCTGGGCTGTTTGCAGAACTTTGGGGGAGGTAGGGGTGGCAGCAGCCAGGGGATACCCAGAAATCCTCTTCAGAATCTCCACTTATCTCCTCATCCTCCTCTAATTAAATCTGCCTTTCCTCAAGCACCAGCATTCAAGGTTAAATAAAAAGCTATTGTTACTTTTTTATTGCAGATATACAGTATTTCAGCTACATTATGGGTTAAATAGACTTTTGTGGTCTAGCCTGGGAACCTAACTACCATTTATAACACTGTTTCTATGGGAAAATGCGTTCCGAGTTCCAACAAACTTAACATATAAACTTCTGGAACACAACCTGTTCATAAGCTGGGGACTTTCTGTATAGGGCAAGATTTCCAAAAGCATTAAGGGCCTGCTTCCATTCCCATTGAAGCCAGTGGTTTTACTTGAACCCTATTGACTTTCTGACAGACTTGTGCTCTGTGTCACTCAGGAACATTTGAAAATCCCTCTTATATGGCATGTATGTAAACAATAGGCCTATACAAGAAATGTTACAGCTTATAAAATGCCTTTGCTACATTCAATTGGTGGTTAGCATGGAAATGTTTTGTAAATGAAGCAATGTATTTTAGGTGAAAAATTTATTTGTATGAATGTCATTGCAACTGGATATGAATATTAGGTAGAATTCAGCTCTAGTTACACAAGAAAAACTTTCAGGGAAATAAGTGGGATTTTGGTGTATGTAACCAATTGGAGAATTTGGGCCAGTATTTCTTTGAATTTGTCCCAACTCCTTTATAAAAAGAAGTTCAAGTGACAGGCTCCACTAAATTTTAATTGTTTTGCCTATTAAATTCTATGATTACTTCCAAAAGTGATCTAGCAGATAATATGTATATAATTAACTTACAGGTCACCTACAAAGAAATTTCAACTGGCCAGTTTTTAGCTCATAGTTTTGAGCAGAGAATTAACTTAAAATGGGTATTAATAAGAATCCCTAATGGTTATACAGGATGGTCGGACACAGGAGAATAGTGCATAAAGATTTTGGCTGGGATTTTCAAAGGGGCTTTAGTTTGAAAAGCCTTACTGCTGGGAGTTGTGCATGTTTGAAATCCCATCTTACAAGACCAACTTTTCAACATGGGCACCTAAGTTAAGGTTATCTAGGCTGTAATCTGTATGACTATGCTTAGGTATTAAGGCTGCAGATTTTTAACATTATTTAGGCATTGCTGTGCTCAATGTTGTAAGGCTTGACTGATTTAGGAGCTTCAGTCTCCCTTTCAAAAGGGTTTGAGGCAATTCGTAGCCTAAACCCCTGGGCTGACTAAATTTCATTGCCTTGAATGTAGGTAGCCAAGTTTGAAAAAGTTGGCTGTAAGTGCCTAAAATAGATCCCTGCCATATGAATCTCCTCATGGGGGAATAGGAATGGGCCTCCATGAACCTGGAACCCCTAGTATTATATAGTTGGTTGCTCAATCAGTTTTTCCACCCTCTATTTTCCCATTAACTGCTTTCCCACTTCTTGTACACAGATCTGTGGTAGCTTTAGGTCATGAAGATTATGTTAATTCCATCTGGCAGATTTCAGAGCAGAACCGTCTTCGCATTCATGATCTCACAACAAATTCACGCTATCACATTTAAGATGTTTGACAACTCTCCTATAAACCATCACTGCGCACTAGAGTAGGCAAAGTTCAGGTCAGACTTCACCTCTGAAGCCCTTAAAGGCCATTCTAGTTTTGTGATGATCACTCACTGGTGATTAAAGACTCATCTGCCATCGCAGGTGCAGTACATGGCTTTATTTAACCAAGGCTCTCTCTAGTGGTTGACTCCTGGAATTATAAAATCCTGCTAAAAATTAACAACTAGGGGTACGTCTAGACTACATCTGTTTGTCGGAAGAGGCTTTTCTGATATTTGACCAGTCTAGACCCTCTTTCGAAAGCCCCCTTCTTCCTCGTAGAACGAGGAATACAGGGGCTTCCGAAAGAGCACATTTGCTCTTCTGCTTTTTTTTCGTGGAAGAGCAAATGCGTTACTTGGATGCGATGGAGCTTTTTCTGGCTACCCGAGGTATCCCGAACCCCCCCCCCCACACAGTCTAGCTGTACCCTAATGGACTTGCTTCTTAGGCTCAAGTGGTAGGGGCTGGTGCTTAATATACTGGATTTTATCTGCTCTGATGATCATGGTATTCACATGGATCTAGCATCTGTAACAGCCTGATTTTAATATCTTGTAATAACTGTTTTAGCTTAATGATAGGGGTGCATTCATTTGGTATGGAAGATCTTGGGTTCAAATTCTGGATGACCATGGAGTGATTGTATGTATGCAGCAATGGTTCACTGCATATAGACCTCTAATTGACTGTCACAGGAGCTGTGAACAGAAATCATTGGCACTACAGAGCTATGCATTTGCGAATTCCAAACCTCTAGCTCTCCCTGACTACTGTTTCGTAGGGCTCTGGCCTCATACAGATTTCATCTGCATAACAACTTCCAATCAGACTTATTGGGTCATATTTTCAAGTTGTTTGATTGTTGTCCTAGTGCCCACTTTTGCACATGCTCATAGACTGTTGCCCATGCACACAGGGAAATGAAACCCTTAATGACACAGGTTATGCTTCCCCATGATGGACATTAATGGAGGCTGTTTGAAAATATGCCTCCCTCTGTCTCTCTACCTCTTACAGCAGGGGAGGGCAAAAGGGCCTCTGCGGGCCAGATCCAGCCCGCAAAGTGGGTTGATCTGGCCTGTGGAGGCCCTGCCACTCCCCTGCTCCCAAGTCAATTAAGGCCTGGGGGAAGGGAAAGCACACGAAGTTTCCTCTGACTTGCCAGGAGCACATGATGCTTTGAAGCACCACACGCTCCTGGCAGGGCGGGAAGAAACTTTGTGCACTTCCCCACCCTCATGCCCTGATTGGCCTGGGGGTGGGAGGAACACATGAAATTTCCTCCGCCCTATTGCCACCCTGCGAGGAGCGCCCGGCGCTTAGAAGTGCCGTGTGCTTCTGGCAGCGTCGGAGGAGGTTTCATGTGCTCCCCCAACCCCAGGCTCCTGGGTGTTTAGTGGGAAGAGGGGGCAAAGAGGCTCCCCCCGAGACCAATCATAGTCTGTGGGCGGGGAAGCCTGGAAGCATCCTGACTCCACCCCTTTCATTTGAGGCCCCGCCCCTTCTGGTGCAGCCCGGGACCACTTCAAAAAATTATTGTCCACCCCTGTCTTATGGAATGACAGGTAAATAAAACACTGTTCTCTACATCAGCATGATTTTTCTTATTGATCATTTGCAATAGGGTGCAATATCATTTTACAGAAATTTCTAAGACTGGGCCTTGAGGTCTACTCTAGAGCACCCTGCATAATGCTGTTCTGTACAGTTATGGCATTAACTATTATCATGAGACGTACTAAGAAAGTGCAGAAAATGGTGGCTCTGTATTACATTAGAGATACAAAAAACAAGGTTTACATAACAGAAGTGTTTAGTTCTGATACAATTCCTGTCTAATTTCTGTGAGCCTTTTAAGGCTCGCTCAAGGCTTTACCAGTTCTAAGTGCCTGCCATGCATTTGAGTGGAAACAGAGTGAAGATGAGCATCTGAGACGTGAAGATGAGAGGTCTTTAGTGTCTTGCTGTTGTTCTGTAGTAACCATAGTAACTAGGCCATGGAAGAACAAGGGTGTTATTGTCCAGTGGATTCAGTTTTCAACACTATCTGTTGTTGGTTTAGGGAAGTCCTGAGAACTCTTTATCAGAGTGTAGGTTAAGTCAAGACCATTCTGTTGTTTATCTCACAGAGGTGCCACTATAGTTTAACCAAGGCTAATGCAGTAGCACATCAATATGAAAGAAATGTACAAGTCTTGAACTTCATCAGGTCTGCATAGGTCGAGATAAAGGAAAATCATTTTCAACATCCAATCATACTCCTGTGGTAAGGGACACTTCGCCCACGGTCCCTAGTTATCCTTGCCGAAATTCCACCGGAGTCAATGGAGTCTCAGCAAACACCCCTTTTTGCCATATTGCAATGGAGTTCTGAAAAGAAGTCTCCCAAAAGTTTCACATTGAGCGTGTGACCCTATGTCATGTTGTGTCCCAGACTAGTCTACTAGGGTATGTCTACACTACCCCGCTAGTTCGAACTAGGGTGGTAATGTAGGCATACCGCACTTGCAAATGAAGCCCGGGATTTGAATTTCCCGGGCTTCATTTGCATAAGCCGGCCGGCGCCACTTTTAAATGCCGGCTTGTTCGAACCCCATGCCGCGCGGCTACACGCGGCACGGGCTAGATAGTTCGAACTAGCAAGCCATTCCGCACTATCTAGCGGGGTTCGAACAAGCCGGCATTTAAAAATGGCGCCGGCCGGCTTATGCAAATGAAGCCCGGGAAATTCAAATCCCGGGCTTCATTTGCAAGTGCGGTATGCCTACATTACCACCCTAGTTCGAACTAGGGTGGTAGTGTAGACATACCCCTATAGATTTGAGAGTGTTTGTCTGTCTGTGCATCCATCTGTTTGTACAAGGTCTCCATCTAAATGGTAAGAACTAGGCCCACCAAATTTGGTTTACAGCATCCTCTTATCATAAATTAAAGAAATCTAAGGGTTTGGTCATGCTAGCAAAATGAGATGTGCCTGGAATTGGATTGCTTCTCAGAAAACCAAACAGAAAAGAGACAGAAAGACTAGACTGGTGAATGGGGCAGGCTGGGGATGCATCCCTCTGTCAGGGACTGCCCCAGCCCCAAGCCTCACACCCCCGGTGCCATTTAGGAAGTGGGGAGGCTGAAGTCCCCCCCCCCCCAATTCATATGGGAAAATTGCTGGCTGTTCCCCTTCAGCAGGCAGCCAGGGGAAAGTGAACAGTTTGCTGCATTCCTCACTCTGCCTGGGGAGTGCAGCGGCAGGTGAACCTGGACCTGCCCCAGCTGAGGGACATGCACCCCTCCCCTGTCTGTCCTCTGGAGCTGCAGCAGCCATGAAGAGGCGCTTCTCACCTTCCCCCAACCTGTTGTGGGGAGAGAGGGTTGGGATAGTCCTCTCTCCCCAGGGCAGCCTGTATAGTGAACCCCTCATCCCAGCCCCACCCCAGAGCAATGATTTACGTGAAGCATCTACATTTTCATTTTATTTCCCAAAAAAACAAAAATTAATTAAGGACCCAAGCAACATCCTGGGTAAATCTTCTAGTAAGATATAAATAGAATTAGAGATATTGGAACTGGAAAAGATTTAGGTCACCTAGACTATCCACCAAAGCCACAAAAGATCTTCCTACCAAATATTTATTAGTGCTTTATCTTGCTTGCTTTTAAACTAGGGATGTAAAAGGTTAAATGGTTATCTGGTAAGCATTAGCCTTACCGGCATGCTTACCTGGAAACCATTTAACTGGAGAGGTGGGCTGGCAAGAGAGGCCCCTTCACTCTCAGCGGGCTGGCCGGCAGGACCCTTTGCTGCTGAGGCCCACCAACCCTGCATGGATAACTGGTTAAACGATTACAATTATTTTGTTTAACCAGTTAACTTTTTTACTATTTACACTCCTATTTTAAACATCTCCATTGATGGCGTCTCCACAAATGTCCTTCTCGCCCCTAGTTTAGTCTTTCTTCTAATGTTCTGTTGTGATTCTCTTTTTCTCATGTTAAGTCTCAAATTCTCTTTGTGGAAATTCATATAATTGCTCCTGCTTATCACTCGATCCCACCCTGAGCAGTTCCTTCCCCTCTGAGGATGTTGATATCTTTCAGATATTCATGGATTGTTTCCTTTTGTCAAAGACACACAGATTCGGTTCTTCTAATCTTTCCTCTTCCATCTATTCCCCCCGAAGCTCTTCGTTATTGAAATAGCCCTGCTTGAACTGCTTTTCATTTATCAATAGCATTTTTAATAAGCTCTTTCTAACAGTATGTTATTCTCTGGGCCTTATTATATCCTGACTATGCATGTATAAGTCCCGTTCTGTTGCTAGGAGGCATGCAAGTGGATCAAGCTGCCTTATCTGTTGGTATATGAATGGACACACCAGAGATGAACTAAAAGAGCATTATTACCTCCTCTCACTTGTAATGGCATTTTGTACCACAGATTGGTAGTAGAGTTTGCCCCATGGTTACTGGACATAATTAAATGTTTGTTGAAGAGAAATACTAGAGGAAGGAATGCAGGCAGGATTGATACAGGAAAAGAGGCTACATTTGCCTGCCATCGTAGAGATTTTATTTAAAGAAGCTTCCAATACCAGTGAGATCTCTAGCCAACAACAAGAGTTACAGCTGCCTAGTCACACCTCCAGGGGTACGTCCACACTGCATGCTTATTTTGGAATAAGCTATTTCAGAAGATATATTCCTAAATAGCTTATTTCAAAATAGAGCGCCACACCACAGGGAAGCCTCAAAATTAATCCAAGGCAGGCTCCCCTAATGTGGATGCGCTATCTCGATTTAGAGCCCCAGGAGGCACTGGTGAGGAATAACTTAAAATGGCCCTGGTGAGAAGATATTTCAAAATAGCAGCAGTGGAGCATCCACACTGCAGCTATTTTGAAATAGCTATTTCGGAAGAGAAGTTATTCCTCATGGAATGAGGTTTATAGAAGTCGGAATAAGCCACCTGTTATTTCTGTCGCTTCAAGGGGCAGCCAAGTTAGTCTGTACAGAATAAACTTAAAAAACAACAAATGGTTTGGTAGCATTTTATAGACTAACAAAACATGTAGATGGTATCATGAGCTTTCGTGGGCACAGCCCACTTCTTCAAATGACCAGACTCATTCTATATTATTTCAAAATAATGGAATTGCTGTGTAGACGTTCACATTGTTATTTCAGAATAGCGCTAGTGTAGATGCACCCTAGTTGATGTAGGTGACATTTTAAAATCACTCTATAATTTGGCTTCCAGAGTTGGTATTGTTGGCTTCTTTAAGCATAGTTCCTCCCATTTCAGAATGTTCATTCTGTCCAGTTTGAGGCTTCTGCCTTTATGACAGGTGAGTCTCTGTGTTTCTTAGGTCAAATTGTGAATTTGATGTGCTCCTTTTGTATGTGTGTGTACACACACCTTGCATTGTTGTGTGGAAAAATAAGTACTTAGGGAGAACCTACAAGCAAAATGTTTTTAGAAGAAGTAAATTTTTTGCTCTAAAACTTTGACCAGTGTCTGTTAAATAGAACTTTTAGGTTTCATGTTTGATGGGCTAAGAAGATTGCAGAAATATATGTTTAGGAGACTTTTTATAGCAAACAAATTATGCTAATACATAGAACAGAAAACAACTTGTAAAACCACTAAGTACTAGCAATAAAATATAGTGACCACCGGGTATTTCATTTCTGAAAATAAACCACCATAGAATTACAAATGATTTGCAGGCTGAACATGCTTCTAAATGTTTGCAGGCTTTGAAAGAAAAAAGAAAGAGTTGAACAATAAATCCTTATGAAAAATTATCTATAAGTAAACAACATATAGTTAAGAGAGGAAAACTGCTCGCTCCCAATGCACTCAGCAAGATTTCAACAATAAGAGTGAAACGAGGAGTAACGGTAGTTCGGACTAGGAAGCCTAGTCTGAACTACCTAGTCCATGCCGCGTGTAGCCGCGCGGCACGTAGTCTGCACTAGCGGACATTTTAAAATGGCAGCGCCCAGCAAGATGCAAATGAAGCCAGGGAAATTCAAATCCCGG
This sequence comes from Pelodiscus sinensis, assembly GCF_052426305.1. NCBI lineage: Eukaryota > Metazoa > Chordata > Testudines > Trionychidae > Pelodiscus > Pelodiscus sinensis. Next base: position 14,775,333 of record NC_143067.1, read on the forward strand.
GCTTCATTTGCAACTCCGGTTGCCTACATTTCCACCCTAGTTCGAACTAGGGTGGTATTGTAGACATACCCTAATAGATATGTGTTGATTGCGTGTTTCAATAGAAAGAAGTGTAAGTGACTTAGAACACCACAACATGTTCAGTTCCATTTTCCATTATTGTCATCAAAGGCTACAGGACAGTCTGTATTCCTAGAAGCTGTTACAAAATTCACACACATCCATGTACAACATTGCTTGGGAAAGTATGTATTGTAATACACCAATTAGCACATTGCCCTATACTGGATGGATTTAGAACTGCTCGATTGTGTGTTACTAGTGCTAAAAGCCAACAGAAATTTTCTGTGGTAGATGCCTGTGCATTTATAGCAGGAGAATCATAGACCTATTCCTGACGTCTCTGTGAAATTTCACGAGGCCACTGGGTGCAATAGAATGACAATGGTGAAGTCCCAAGGAGACTGGAGATTTATAGACATGAAACCTAGTCAGACAGCAGGGTTTAGCTAATAGCATTAAGTACATGTGGGTCTCAGTAACAGGGAGTCTTTTGCGTGCATTGGTTGAAAGACATTGATTTTTTCAAACCCAGAGGCATGAGAGTGGAAAAGGCAAGTAAAGTGACCGACTAGCCTCTGTGTGTACATGACCCCTAGTTTATACATATAATTGGGTTCTACCATTAACAGGTACTGTACTTCTTTTGCTGTTATAGATATCTTGGATCCTGTTATTTCCACTCCAGCACATCCGATGAAGTGTGTTTTGCCCATGAATGCTCATGATCCTATGTCTTTTTGTTAGTCTTTAAGATGTCAGTTATTGTTTTTCAAGTTACAGCGTAACATGGCTATGCCGCTGAGACTTTTTGTATGAAAAAGTGTGAGTGCATTTTTGTGCTTACACTTTCTCTGTGCATAATTCTTTTGTCTCTATTTTAGAAAATGTGATCATGAGACAACCTCGAGAACCAAATACACTCCTGACATCGGTGGAGAGAGGTGTGGTACTTGATTACCAGAATGGTGAAATTTTTTATATCCATTGAATGCCATGATGGTGCAATATGCATCACTTTCCAATGCTCTTGAGCAATTTAGATCCCACGTGTCCCATATACCACGTACCTTACCCATTTGGTCGGGCTTTGACACTTCCAGGGAATTTGCACCCTTTACTCCAGTCTGAATTTGACTCTAACAGAACTGGAAGCATTCTGGCAATGCAGAATGTGAGCAGTAGGTCAGTAAATAAGTGCACTTAGACTAGAAGCACAGGCAGAGCTGTAGCAATTCACACTTTGTGATGTGACTCTTCTGTTTAAATTTTCATTAATCTCTGCCTTTATTGAATTGTCCATGAAGAAGATCAAAGGTTCGGAAAGTCGAAGGTTTGTATGGGACAAAAATAGCCTTTATTTAGAAACACTCTAATGGTTGTGATGGTTCTGGGGAACCTGATAACATTACGGCTTTTGTGCTGGACTTCTAGCTATTAAAGTGTTAGCGTTGGGAATGTGCATATGAAATTCAGGGTTGCCAACTTCCTAACTGCACAAAACCAGACATCCAAGCCTTGCCCCTCCCCTTCCCTGAGAACCTGCCCCCACTCACTATACTCCCCGCCCTCAGGGGCTCTCTTACTTGCCACCTCCCTCCCTCCTTTTCATTGCGCTGGGGTAAGGTATTGGGATGTGTGAGGGGGTGAAGACTTCAGCTGGGGATGAGGGCTCCGAGGTGGGAGCTGAGGTGAGAGATTCAGAGTGTGGGAGGGGACTGTGGGCTGAGGCAAGGGGTGGGGTCTTAGCTGTGGGGTGGGGCTGGAAATGAAGGATTTGGAGTGCGGGGTGGGGGGCCTCAGGAGTGAGGCAATGGGTTGGGACTCAGGGTTGGGACATGGTCTTACTTTGGGCAGCTCCCAGTCAGTGGTGCAGTGGAGCTAAGGCAGGCTCTACAATGTGCCCCAGAAGCGTTTAGCAGCTCTGGCTCCTAGGCTGGATGATCAGGAGGCCTCCTGCACAGTATTGCCTGCAGGAACTGCCCCAGCAGCTCCCATTGGCTGTGGTTCCCAGCCAATGGGAACGCACAGCCAGTGCTCAGGGTGGGGGCAATATGTACCCCTGCCTCATAGCCAAACCTGCTGGCTGCTTCTGGGGTACAGTGCAAAGCCTCGCCAGGTAGAGACTAGTCCACCTTAGCTCTGCCACACCGATCAGACTTTCAGCATCTGATCTGTCCTGAGCCACCAGAATTCCTTTTTGACCAGGTATTCCAGTTGAAAACCAGTCCCCTGGCAACCCTAGTGAAATAGCCTGGATGATTTGACACATAATTTGTGATTTTCTGACATTTAGCAGATGTATGATAGGTTGTATTAAAAAAAATAATGTCAACATTAAAAATGGAAAGAAACATACTTCCATAGAGACCCCTAGGGATATGAAAGACAGCGCAGACTTTATAACTGAAGTGAACAGAGACACTTCACCCTAGGAGAAGCCCCTGGCTTAGAAGAGGAAAGAATACTTATTCATCCATTTTATTTCATATCACAAATTTGAGTTTAACAATAAAGCAAAGCAAGGGGCCATCACAAGACAAGTACACCACTTCAAGGCCACACAAAAGCTTCACTGGGATTTAAGTGGAAGGTCATAGGCTGATTGCTTCTTGGAGTAAATTTCACACCCAATTAATTTTACCAAGTTTTGCAACAGGTGAACCATCGTGTTATAAAATACAGTAAGTGCTTTATGCGCAAACAAAGGATTGGATTCACTATTCCTTGCACTCGCACCTCTTCCATTGAGGCAGGAGACATTGGAGGGATGCCAGGAATATAGGATTTGGTCCTCAATCAGGAAGCTATCTTAAATGCTCAAGGAATACGACAGCTTCAAAATAGACTTTCAAAATCATCACAGAAATGTGGGTAGTCCCAGCTCAGTCTCCCCTCTCCTCCACCATGAAGATGATAATGGTAAGCAAACCCCCCTACTGCCAAATGCTATTTTATTTCCACCCCAAAACCCCCACAAACAAACAGGGAACCCCAAAATTCAACCCTAGTGTGCAAACAGAATTTTTGCAAGGCTTTTTTAAAGAGCCAATGTGCAGCTCTAGAGCTTTTGAAATCTGTATTAAATTATAGGAGTAGTTCTGGTCTTAATGCATTGAGTCCTGAATAAGCAGAACCCCTTTAAAACATTCAGTCGCTCAGCTCCCATGAGGAGTTTGTATTGCACTTGGCATAAATAGTATTTTCCTTATGCTATTATATCATTGTCATTTGAGCACTTCAGTTGGAAGAATCTGTGTGATTGGGTACTTACCTAAATCAATACATTTTAATCCCATTTAATTTTTCTACAAAATTATAATGATAGGATCTGGGATATCTTGCTTTTCTTTTACTGGCATCAGTACATTTAACAAGAGCCTGGATGAGGAAATTGGAAGATGGGATTTCAGGATTTGGTTCACATGGCATTCACTTGTTTGCTATGGAAAGGGACAAACTTCAACGAAAGGCCATTAATGTTAATGGCATACACGTGTAAAACAATAACTATACCCATGTGTTTCATCTGAGGATCAGAAAGCACTTTACAATGTCATTAATTAGGCTTCACCACACCCATGAGGGACTGTCGGGAAACAATGTTTCCCTGCTCTACTGATTGAGAAACTAAAACTCTGGGCAGAAAAAGGGTTGGATCCAGTGGCAAAAGTAAAATTAATTTATTTCTGGTATGTATGGGGGTCATGTGACTTCTCCATGTGACCCTCCACAAGATTCCATGGGACCCCATGCTCTGCCACTCCTCTCTCCATACCATATTAGTTCCAGGGGCAGGGTGTTAGGGGCAGTGCAACAACGAGAAGAACTGCTGGGAGTCTGCTCTTTTCCTGGCTGTCCCTCCCTGCCCTCTATGCTTCCCAGGAGCTGCATTTCCTTTGGCTCCATACAACAGCAGTCCTGCTGGAGGATAGGCCTGGGGGTTAGGCTCCTTTTCCTGCTGGGAAAGGCAGCAGCTCATGGGGAAAGGAGCAAAAGACTGGCAGCTCCTCTGGCTGTTGTACTGTCTCCATCCCTCTCCTCCAGCCCTGTTCTTCTGAGAGTCAGCTTTGTGGAGAAGTGAGGTGTCTTTCTGGCGCACTGTACCAGCTAAAAATAGCTTACTGGTATGGTGTACCGCATTGCCTTACTTGCATGGCTTCAGTCACTTCTTACCAGTATGCCATATCCGCCCATGGTGGCTTACTGTCACCTCTGGTAGGATCCGAAGATGCTATGGAAGAGAAATCCACCATCCACCTCAGCCTGTATGCCTCAAAGCTGCTGCTGCTGCTGCTGCTGCTACTGCTGCTACCTCTCTGGATTTTCTGGAGTAGTCCCTCCATGATTCTGAAATGCATTCACGGGAGTGTTGTGAGCAAGACACGGGAAGTCATTCTTCTACTCTGCTCTTCGCTGATTAGGCTTCAGTTGGAGTATTGTGTCCAGTTCTGGGCACTACATTTCAAGAAAGATGTGGAGGAATTGGAGAGGGTTCAGAGAAGAGCAACAAAAATGATTAAACATCTGGAAGACGTGGTATGAGGGAAGTCTGAAAGAACTGGATTTGTTTAATTTGGAAAGGAGAAGACTGAGCGGGGACATAATAGCGGTTTTCAAGTACATAAAAGGGAGTTACAAGGAGGAGGGAGAACAATTGTTCTCCTCGGCTTCTGATGATAGGACAAGAAGAAATGGGCTTAGCATCAAGGGAGATTTAGGTTGTACATTGGGAAAAAGCTTCCTAACTGTTAGGGTGGTTAAACACTGGAATAAATTGCCTAGGGAGGTTGTGGAATCTCCATTATTGGAGATATTTAAGAGCAGGTTAGGTAGACTTCCATCAGGGATGATCTCCAGTGGTTCCCAAACTTTTCGGCATCACGTCCCCCTTCTTGATTTTTGAAAAAACCCTCACGCCCCCCCCCCCGCCAAAAAAAAGCAGCAAAACTTGATGAGAAAAAAAAAAAGGAACTGAGCGGGGCAGCAAAACTTGATGGAAGGGGGAAGATGGGTTGCCTCGTGCCCCCCTCCCCAGAATTTCTTCATGCCCCCCTACGGGGGCATGCCCTCAAGTTTGGGAACCCATGATCTAGACAGTGCTTGGTTCTGCTGTGAGGGCAGGGGTCTGGACTTGATGACCTCTCAAGGACCCTTCCCGTTCTTGGCTTCTAGGATCCTATTAATCGAATGGTGGTGTGATGCCACAGGATATGCACGTTGCAAGCTACTTTTGGACTATCCTCATCACAAACTCTTTTGCACCAGCCAATAGATAGATTGCACAGGTTTGCAATATTTGGGGCTCCATTTATTTGCACAATGGTTTCCAACATACTAGGAATCTTATTTTTTCTTCTTCCTTTCTAACGGATCCAGTGACATGCTGGCACAAGGAGGGCTTGTGTGGGACTGCTTGTCTGCCAAAAGTTTACTAGAGAGTGGAGTAGTCGGTTATCATTCAGTCCACTTGTATGTGGGGAGCAGTCACGGAGGTTCTAGTCAATGCCATGTTGACTTTGTGTTTATATAGACACCTTTGCTGTCGGAGCTTTGTTTTATGTAAATATTTATACTCAAAAAGTGATGTACAGTCAAAACAGAAACCACTGTGCGGGGTGAAAAAAAGATTTGGCACTGCCAGACCCCTTTAAAAAGGTGCTACCTTTGGCATTAGTCAGAGTCATCATCTGGATTTTATTGTATTTATTTATTTTTCATTATTTTTTAAGTTTATTTGCAAAGAAATTTCCTCTTTGGCATTACATAACCATTGGAACGAACATTTAACACTTGTGATTCTCAGAAAGAGCCTGAATTTTGAAACATCCAGTGTTGTAGCTATTACAAATTAATGAATATTCTCTTAAATATTTCTGTTTTATATCTTTCCTGTCAGAAAGTTCTGCAAGAGTAGGAAAAAAAGATTAATATAAAATAAACAGGTTGCTTTCAGTTTGTGGGGGAAAAAATGACTGATTACTGGAGAAATTTGGTTGGCTCTTTATTTTTAACTAGTAGTTTTACCTGGTGTTGCTTGGGTGTGTAATTCAGGAATTCCATCAAGAATTCTGTATTCTGTTTCTTCATCCCTATAAACTCCTATCATTTACTGTCTTTTAATAGAAAAGAGCCATAGTCAGTTTGGCTTCCAATAATCTTTTCTTTTCATTTTCAAACCTTAAACATTGATTTAGTGCTAAAACAGAGCACTACTCCAAATTTCTCAGTGTTATCTCTTTTCTGTAAGGTTTATTGAGAAGCAATTCTATTCCAGGATCATCCAATTTTTCTGGCTCATCTTGGTTCAGTCTCTTTTAACATTCACTCAGGTATGTCAATTGTGAGGACTGTATATCCTTTGGTGATTCTGTCTCATTTCTGTTTGATTTTAATAGAAGCAATCCCATTCCTGGAACATCTCATTTTCCTGGCACAACCAAACCCTTACATTGCTTTAAGTTATGATAAAAGGAAACTGCATATCAAATTTGGTCTTAACTCTTACCGTTTAGGAGGAGTCCTTGTTTAAAGAAACATACTCTCTAAAATATATAGACCAGAAGATTTACCTAGTGTTGCTTGGGTCCTTAACTCAATTAATTTTTGTTTTTTTGAAAACAAAATGAAAATGTACATGCTTCATTTTAATCATTGCTCTGGGGTGGGACTGGGGATGAAGCGTTCAGTATGTAGGCTGCCCCATGGAAAGAGGACTATTTCACCCCTCTTACCACAGCACTTCGGGGACAGGTCAGAAGCACCTCTCCATGACTACGTTAGCTCCAGTGGGCACAGCCGGGGGAAGGTTGAATGTCCCCCATCGGGGGTAGGCCCAGGTTTGTATGCTCCCTGTGCTTCCCAGCCAGAGTGAGGAATACAGTATATTGTGCACTTTCCCCTTGATCCCTGGGGAACGGGAACAGCCAGCAATGTTCCTGTATGAATCGGTAGGGGGAGCTTCAGCCTCCCCCAGCCCTTAAGCACACCTGGGGGGTGGGAGGCTCCGGGTTGAGGTAATCCCAGATGGGGGGTGGGAGGACACACCCCTTGCCAGCCTCTTTCATCTGCCTTGTGATTCTGTCTCTTTTCTGTTTGGTTTAATGAGAAGCAACCCCATTCCAGGCACTTCCCATTTTCCTCGCACAACCAAACCCTGACCTTTCTTTACGTTATGATAAGAGGAAGCTGCATACCAAAATTAGTGGTCCTAACTCTTACCATTTAGGAGTTCTTGGACAAACAGACTCACAGACAGATAGTACAGGGACCTGATATAAACCTCTTTGGAGTTAGTGGAAGGTCTCTCAGGGTATGTCTACACTACAGCGCTAATTCGAACTAACTTAGTTCGAATTAGTTAATTCGAACTAAGCTAATTCGAACTAGAGCATCTTGACTTAAAAACTAGTTCGAATTAGCATTTTGCTAATTCGAACTAGCATGTCCACACAGAGTGGACCCTGAACAGAGGTTAAGGATGGCCGGAAGCAGTGCCGGCAGGGCATCAGATTAAGACTTAGAGCGTGGAGCTGCTGTCTCAGGCTAGCTGAGGGCTGTGCTTAAAGGGACCCGACCCCCACCCCGGACAGACAGTTCTCAGGGTTCCCCGCTTGCAAGCAGTCCTGGCTTGGAGTGCCCTGAGTGCCCACACGCGGAACATCACAGCACTCAGTCATCACCCCAGCTGCACATGCCACAGGCTGCCATCCGGGGGAAAGGGGGCAATTGGGGGGCTGCAGGAGAACTTCCACCCCGAGAAGCCCGCAGAGCCAGCCCAGTCCTCCCCATCGGGGGCTCATACCCCATTCCTCCCTCACCTCCTTCCACTTACCCTTTCCTAACCCCCCTTCCTGATGTACAAAATAAAGAAAACGTGTGTTCAAAAATAGAATCTCTCTTTATTGAACAAAACTGGGGGAGATTGGGAAAAAGAGGTGGGAGAGGGGAAGAGAGAGGCTGGGAGAGGGGAGGGCAACTAAAATGATCAGGGGTTTGGAACAGGTCCCATATGAAGAGAGGCTAAAGAGACTGGGACTTTTCAGCTTAGAGAAGAGGAGACAGAGGGGGGATATGATAGAGGTCTATAAAAGCAAGAGTGGTGTGGAGAGGGTGCATAAAGAAAAGTTCTCCATTAGTTCCCATAATAGAAGGACTAGAGGACACCAAAGGAAAGGAATGGGTAGCAGGCTTCAGACTAGTAACAGAAAGTTGTTCTTCACAAAGCAAAGAGTCAACCTGTGGAACTCCTTGCTGCAGGAGGCTGTGAAGGCTAGAACTAGAACAGAGTTTAAAGAGAAGTGAGATCAAGTCATGGAGGTTGGGTCCATGGAGTGGTATTAGCCAGGGGGTAGGAGTGGTGTCCCTGCCCAAAGTTTGTGGAAGGCTGGAGAGGGATGGCACGAGACAAATGGCTTGGTCACTGTTGTCGGTCCATGCCCTCCAGGGTACCTATGGTTGGCTGCTGTTGGCAGACAGGCTACTGGGCTAGATGGACCTTTGGTCTGACCCAGTACGGCCATTCTACGCTCAGGGTCGGGGGTCTCAGTGGACCACTTTGTTTTTCATGCAAACCTGCTCCTGGGTGGCCAGGCTGGCCGCTCTCCTGCCCTAGATGGCCACTTTCCTGTGCCTAGTGCGGAGTTCGTGGACGAGGTCCACGATGTCTGCACTAGACCAGGCGGGTGCCCGCCTCTTGCGGTCCTGACCAGGCTCCCGAGAGCCGCCAGCCTGGTCCCGGGAAGAGGCGGAGGGCTGGGGGGCATCGGGTGGCTGGCTCATGGCGTGCCAGGTGCAGGGTCTGCTGGCTGGGTGCTGGCAGGCTTGCACCTGGCACGGGCACAGTAGCCAGCCCGTGCCCCTTTAAGGGCTCCGGGGCCGGGAGGGGGGCATACGAGTTTCCCTGGTGGTGCCCAGAGTGGCCACCAGGGAAAGCAGGGGAGGGCTAGCCTCCCACTAGTTCGAATTAAGGGGCTACACAGCCCTTAATTCGAACTAGTAAGTTCGAACTAGGCTTAGTCCTCGTGCAATGAGTTTTACCTAGTTCGAACTAAGCGCTCCGCTAGTTCGAATTAAGTTCGAACTAGCGGAGCGCTAGTGTAGCGCCTATGAAAGTTAATTTGAACTAACGTCCGTTAGTTCGAATTAACTTTGTAGTGTAGACATACCCTTATTGATTTTATTGCTCTTTGGCTCACACTGTCTGAGTCAGATCTTCAACGTTTGTGTATTTTCGTAGCTCAGTTGAAGACAGTGGAGCTGAAACAATTTATAATAGCTGAGAATCTGCCTCTCCAGGGTCTTAATAATTTTTCTGGCTTTACATCAGTGGTGGGCAAATATCGGCCTGCAGGCTGGATGTGGTTTGCCAGGGTTATCCTCAGCGGGCTGCCACCACTGTATTTACCTGAACCTCCACTGATTCGAGCTCTTGCAGCTTCTGTTAGTGCGGATTACTGTTCCTGGCCAATAGGAGCTGCGGGAAGTAGTGTCCCAGTCCGTGCCATTTCTTGCAACTTCCATTGGCTTGGAACAGCGATCTGCGACCAACGTGAGTTATAAGCACCTGTACCCATGGAGGGGCAGGGAAATAAAGTGGCAGCAACTTGCCAGAGGCTAATCCTGATGAACCACCTCCATTTTATTGCTCACCGCTGCTTTACATTACATTAACATAGGGGAGTCAGTAGTAGCAATTGGTCAGGCTCTTGACAAACCTAAGTATCCTGAGAATGATCTACAGCAGTAAGTTAATAAAAAATAGAGGGAGATAAAAAACTAAATAAACAATTGTGTGTGTTTTGTGTCATCTATTAGATCTTCATTTTCCCTGATTTGAAAGAGTTTGGATTCTGCTCTCCTTTGTGTTGACCTAGATAAATTGTCCACAAGAGCATTTTCCATTGTTTAATAAATCGGTGGTCTTGATTTTATTAATGAAAAATAACGGAGTATGGGATGCAGGCGTGCTTCAGGAATATCCCATTTGGTAACATAGGGTTTAATGCTTAGTGTGAACAAAATGTAATGATCAATTACGAAAAAAAAAAATCCCCAAACAAACACATTTTAAAGGATTGGCTACTTTAAAAAAAAAAGAGACTTAAGTGACATTTTTCAAGGTTTCATACTTTTCAAAGATCTTTCTTTTTTCTTTTTTTTTCTTTTTATACTTTCTTACAATCATTTCATTTGCTAATTCAGAAATGACTAATCTGTTAAACAATCCAGCTCTTGATGCAAAGAAAAGTTTTAATTTAAAATATTTATTTCACCTCTGTTTTTATAAATTCAGTTGTACTGCAAGTAATGAATCCAACAAAACAAACCTCAAAGAAATATAACCTGATATATGCAATGAAGAATTTGCAGTAGCAGTAATTAGATGCATTTTAGTTAATAAATTTATGTCTATTTCTATTGCGGCGTGAGAATTTCTCACTCAAGATAAAGGTGCTACATATATATTTGATGCACACCAAAGCTACAAATTTAAAAGTTTCCATTGTCTACTTATCTAATTATGAATCTATCTCCATGCAAACACATCTACTGCAGGTAAAAATACAGCTAGATGTCTATCTTTGTTCCACTGTACGCTTGCCAGTAGATAGCTATACATAGCAACATAAAACAGCTTGTATATCCTGCTATCTTTTGAAACTTACAGAAACTTACCAACAGTTCTTTTTTGTAGTTTGCTTACATGTTTGTGAATAGAGATTCTCAATATATAGAACTGAAAAAAATTAAATACTTTGAGAATCATCTCCTTTGTTAAAAAACAGGTTTCATTAAATAAGCAACCACATTATAATGATTCTCAATCTGTTGTTTGATAATATATTGACCTTGAAATCAGGCAATATTGCTGTTTAAAAATTAAATTTATGTCAAGTTTATTGGTAGGACTGAAGTTGCATCGTGGTGGGCTTTGTAAAAGTAGATCTGCAAAATTATGTATATTATGAAAAATACTATGGATATAATACATTCAAGATTTTCTTGGGAGAACATGGTTTTCTTGCCTCTTCTGAACTTTCTCCATACCAAAATGCGATGCAAGTTAAAATGAAAAGTCTTATTTAAATATTTTTTGCAAAACTTTTGACAGAAATATTCCTTTACATTTTTTAAATTTAAGCAAGCATGGAAATATTTTCTAGCAATACTTTAAAAGTTTAGATAATCAAAAATACTGACACATGTTTCTTCATTAATGAAAGCATGACTGTTTTAAATTGTGATTTGTGAAAATAAGTCAATAGAAACAACTGAGTGCTAGTAGTGATAATGTTTAAAGTGGATGAGTGTCAGTGTTAATCAGACTTGTTCACATCTCCTGGTTGTTTGATCCTCAGTCTGATTGTCCCTGAGTATTCAAAATCTACAAAGAGTGAATACACCTGGCCCTATTTTATGTTAACACATTCTGGCAAAAAACAAAACAAAACAAAATCAATATGGTTGTAATAGCAAAGCAGTGTAGGTTACTTTAAATTTAATGGACAGTTACACATGAATAATTAAGGAATCAAAGGAGTACTAAACATTAATGAGTTATTTTCAACTGTTTTGCTAGGGATGGCATTTTTTTTTAAATAAAAAAGATTTACTTTTAAAAAGTGTCTTTTTGCAGGACCCAAAGATTTTGTGATGATTTATCGCTGTAGATAAACTGAGCATGAGTTATTCCTCACTGTAGTATCATTTAGTATTCATTATTTCTAGTCATAATCCTACTGGGTTTACCTGATGTCTGTGCTGAGAATTTTCATTATTTTTATTAGAATCCAGTTGTAAAAATCTAATCTGTTTAAGGGTAATTAATATTTTTTCACTTAATTTACAAGAGCAAATCATGAAAATCACTAATTTGCTTTTTTGTAAAATAGGTCACATCAGAACAACTCTTCCTTTTTTCTTTTCCATTTCATATTTTGAAAGGTTATGATTTTTTAATGTGCTTTTGATTCAATCTCGTTGTGTTATAATTAGAAGGGAGCGACTAATTCACAATGCATAATTCATAATCTAATGATTTGCAGTTTTTTCTTCTGTTTAAAACTCTCAGATTGTGATTATTTTCAGATTTATCGGTTGCTTGAAATCACTGTAAAGTCTCAAATTTAATTTAACCTTGCGGTTTGCTAAAATCAGGTAGTCTTGTTTCTCTTCTGTGTTTGAGGGGTCTGCGTGCTTTCCACGTCTGTTCTAGCATGTGAGATTAAATTCAGCTTTCTGTTATCATTCATGCTGGTAGAACTGTCACACACTAATGTTCATGGAAAACAAACATAAAAGGGGCATGTGAACAGCCAAAGCAAAATATTTACAAATTTAAACAGACTATGTTATTATTGTCATTTTATTATATTTTATTATTATTTTATTATTATTTGTTTTACACTTTCTCTCTAACTGTAAAACAGCTGAGGTGCTCCCGTGTTTCAGGCTGCATCTTGAAATTCAGCACATTGTTAGTGCGGAAGGGGCCACAGTTCCAGATTAGCAAAGGATTTTAAAAAATCAGTTAACCTCTGCCATCTCGTCAGTCCAGTATGTTTCAGGGGACTACCATGTACAGTCACTTACATAATCACATCCAGGTGCATTGATGCTGGCCAGAGAATTCACCTACGACCTGACTCTCTGAAATGCCGAGCACTTTCAATTTCAGTGAAATTGACGGCACCTGCATACTCATTCATTAACAGGTAGGACCCATAAAAGAGTAAGAACATTCACAAAATACCCTGAGGTCTATTTTGCATAAATGTATTCACAGAGATGATTGTTTATGAATCTAGTCCAAGGGAGAATTCTCCTTGATGGGTAAATGCTGCTTCTGCATTGATTCTTGGTGCAGCACAGACATCGTAATTTCTGTGTGTGGAATAAGCACAGGATACGACAGAGTCCAGCGTGTGGTTAAGAGATCTGCAGGACTGCAGTGCAGAGCTTTGCCTCAATTAATGCCACCTTACAATAAGAAACATTTCATACTAAAATATTCAAAGATTAAGTTGTAATAAGAAAACACTAACTAAACACGTCCCTCAGTAGGACTGAGATTTAGAAGAGCTCTGGGAGGCCTTTTCCTTAGTCGAATATTTGAAAACATGGTTTGCATTAGAGTGTGTAGAAAATTGAAGCTTGGGACTCTTGTATATACGAAAATGCTATAATGCTGCATGAGGGGTGGGCAAATAGAATAAGAGTTCAAAGTATGTAAAAGCTGAAGTAAGTGATGGCAATTAGGAGATTCTACTGTGAGGTCTCGGGGGCATCTTAGATTAACAGTTTTGCCTTTTACTTTTGGGCCTGGTCTACAGTAAAGGGGAAGGTCGACTTAAGATATCCAACTCCAGCTACTTTAATTACGTAGCTGGAGTTGACTTACTGTAAATTGTGTTTTTGCTCCAACCACACAGTGGGAGGTTGATGGGAGCAAACACTCCCTTCAACTTCCCTTACTCCTCATGAGGAGCAGGACTACCAGAGCCGACAAAGGCATCCTCTTAGACTCACTAATTTGATCTTTCGTGTAGAGTGAACAAGCCTTGGAGACTTGTTCAACAAGGGACTGCTCCTCAGACTCTCCCTTTGACTTCAGTGATGTTTGCATCACGTCCTAAGTGACCGTGAGCTTGTAGGTATCCTCTTACAGAGAAGCAGATGAACAATGTCAGAACTTGACAGGATTGGCATCCTCTGCTCGTGGGAAGCCAAGACTTGGACAGAAGGCTGTGTTGTAGGGCTTGATTAACTGGCATTGGCAGAGTTGTCTGGGGGAACTTATATGTTCCTAGATTTGCCATCTGCCAGTCTTAGTCCAACCCCTCATTTTCAGGAGTTCTGGAATGCTTCACTTTCAGCTCCAACCAAAGAGAGAATTCATATTAAATCGTCTTCAGGCTTCAGTTTACTTCACAGGGGCATGACTACATCGCAGGGCTAAAGTTGAAATAAGCTTAAATTGACTTTTGTCTACACAGCAGGAAGTCGAAAAAAGAACATCCATCCTTTGACTTCCCTTACTCCTTGTGAAATAAGGATGATAAGAGTTGGAATAAGAAGTCCTTCCTGCTTGCCATTATTTCAAAATAATGGCTTGCTGTGTAGACGCTCTCTTTGTTATTTCGGAATAATGTCAGTTATTCTGAAATAACACTGCTGTGTAGACCTAGCCCAAGTCACCTGCTGGGGTGCTTTGTTGGCAAGAGATAAATTTTTTATTCAAACTCTGACAAAAATAAACCAACTGGCCTGGAAAAGTACAAAGGTCCTTTTGCTGCCATGCAATGTGAGATGGAAAGAAAGGTAGCCAGTGTGTGCACTTGACAACACTGTGACATGTGATGTTTTCAGAGGTATCTCGGGAGCATCTACCACATTTTACAGCATGAGAGGCATGTCATCTGGAGCCGTTTTGATCTCTTCAAGCCTGTTCACAAACGCACATATTTCATAACAAGCCCTACATCTTGATAAGAATCTCTGAGTTTCTTCTACGAGGTACCTGCAAACAATTCAAAGCTCTTCTACACAACAAATGTGAGAACCCCCTGACCACAGACTGCCTTTAGAGCAGACCAAGATTTGACGTTACTCATATCTTCCAGTACCTGTCAAAGTTCAAACAGGAAACCTGGTTTTTCCTCTAATGTCAACAACTTTTTTTTTTTTTAAAGCAAGTCTTCAGAAGCAAGCTCAGAATCGCAAGCAGTGGAAGTCCTGTATTTCTTCAGGACAAAATACACTTTCTCTGGTACGTCATTTGTGACATTAACAAGAGCTGAATATGTGGTTTTAAGTGAACCTCTGGGTGCTTCAGCAGAAACGGACACACTGGCTTTGAACCACCTCACACAAAAAAGACCCATTCATTCATACAGGAAATAGATAATATATAGCAGAGGGCTCACTTTAAATAGTACTTGGCTTGGGAAAGGTCAGAAAAAAACCTGGTATCTTTCCTTTCATGCCGCTACATTAAGCACACCCAAATTTGTATGTATGACACCACTTCCCATTACTTCAAACATCTATATAGTTTGTATGATAGACTGAAAATTTAAATATAATAAGTAATAGTATTTACTAGTGATAAAATATCTTTGTTCTGAGTTATATCTCAACCATTAATTTATTCTCAGGGTATCTCAGAAAGCTAGAGAAATAATCTGACAAACACTTTAAAGAAGGGCTAAGGGACTTACCTAGTGTCACACAGTGAGTTATTGTCACAACAGGACACACAGTGTCCTAGCTAACAGCCACCTGCTCTAACTGCTATCTAACATTCCTAGTCTTTAATAAAAACAATGAAGTATCTAGTGAATGTTGCAGCTCTAAGCATTTTACAGCCCAAGATTCAATGTGGTATATGGACATCAAATGAATTAAGTTTCTCAGCACCTGTGGGAATGGAGACTTAATCATTCCCGATATCCATCAATGTTCATGATGGAAAACATTCACTGTATTAGGATATTCTACTACGTTGGCGGATCATTTTTCCTGTATGAGGTATGCTTGGCAGATGAGAAAAACATCACAAATGCAGCTGCATTGTGAAAAGAACACACAGGCATTTCCATTACTTTCATCTTGCTTTGTATTTATGTCATTATAACATATGCTTTTGTGGCATGCATAATTAAGGGGCAGAACATATGGTAAAGACTTGTTACAGTAAAATGGCCATAAAGTTAAATTCTGTAGCTGAATTTTAGAAACAGCTGGATAATATTATAACTAGCAATGATACTTCTAGTGAATGATACATGGTAAAATAGTGGTAATGAACTGACGTGGTCCATGGCATGAGCTGAGCCTTGCAGAGGTCAGGAAGAATTTTGTTTCTCTCTGAACAGAAATGCACAAAAGACTGAGTATATCAGGATTTTAAAAATAACCCAATGGACCAATAGGAACTTTCTGCCTTAGAAAGTCATGATTTAGTCTAGTAACATCGAGTCTGCCACTCTTCACTTCCAACCTTGCCAAAGGGTCACTGCACTTGTAGAAGGAATGTAATTAATGATTTCAGTTGACCTAGGATCCAAACATTTCTCAGAGCACCCAAACTATTAATGTACAGGAATCTTCAGTTCTCAATTGGTTAAGCCACTTCTTCCCTAAATGCTCATAAAAAAGATGAAAAGAAGAAAGTGATCAGTTACATATCAAACAATTATAATCTGTGCTACTATGCCTCGCAATTTAGTAAAGAAAACACTTAAGAACATAAGAACATAAAAACGGCCGTACTGGGTCAGACCAAAGGTCCTTCTAACCCAGTATCCTGTCTGCCGACAGTGGCCAGCACCAGGTGCCCCAGAGAGGGTGAACCGAAGACAATGATCAAGCGATTTGTCTCCTGCCATCCCTCTCCAGCCTCTGACAAACAGAGGCCAAGGACACCATTTCTAAGACACATTTTCTTTCTAACTCCTAATAGTCAATGAAATAACAATGGCAGATAATTCCAGCAACATGTTTAGGTCTCACTTATAAAGTGAGTGCATGCTTAGGTGCTTTATTAAATCAGATCCTACATGAAGGGTGGGCAATAAGCAGCCTGTAGGTCAGACACAGTTCACTAGGGTTAGCCCCTGGCGGGCCACTAGATGCTTTAGTTTCCTGCATGTCCACAGGTACAGCCACTTGCAGCTCCTGTTGGCCACAGTTCCCAGCCATAGGATCTGTGGGAAGCAGTGGCCCTGCCTGTGCCACTACTTAGAGCTCCCATTAGCCAGGAATGGTAAACCATGCCCAACAGGGGCTGGAGGGACTGTACCTGTGGAGGCATAGGTCAATAAAGCATCTGTTAGCCTGCCAAGGGCTAATCCTGGTGAACTGCTTCTGGCCCAAGGGCTGCTCATTGCCCACCCCTACAGGGTGGACCACTTTTAAGTTCTGTTTCATAGCAACTCAGGCCTAGACTATATTATCACGGCCATCTATCTAAATTATATGACCTCAGCTATGTGAATAATGCAGCTGAAGTTGATGTACTTATATCTACTTATTGCATTGAAAATGACGTGATAAGTTGAGAGCTGATGCTCTCCCGTCTACTCCACCTACACTTCTCGTTCTGGTGGAGTACTAGAGTCGATGGGAGAACACTCAGCGGTCGATTTATCACATCTATTCTAGACATGATAAATCAACGCCCGTTGGCCATCAATCCGGCGGGTAGTAAAGACATTCCCTTAGATTAACAATGAATATTAAAGTACTGGAAGCTGCATCTGCCTATTTGTCAGAGTTTGCTATCTGTACCATGCCTTAAATATCGATATGCATTCACTGACTTGAAATGCACTTTATCATTGGAAGCTCAGTCTGCAGAGTGCATGCAGGAAAAATTCTGGAGTTAGCCAATATCAATTTTTGGTACTCTGATACACGTCCTGAAAATCTGTCTGCCTGGATTTCCTTCGCTATGGAGTGACATTACAGTGTGTGGTCAGAGACATAGCATTGACTCCAGACAGCATTAACCTTTGTGCAATGGGAAGTAAGTGATGTGTTGTAGTGTGATCATGTGTATATATACGCTTCTACTCAGAGGCATCCAGCAGATTGATGGATACACCTGTTTTGAGAGAGATCTTTGTGTAAGTGCTACAGCCTCACTGTCATTACATAATGCTCATTTGGAGCATTTATTTAATTATATATAGCTATATTAAATTACTACTTCAAGGTATATGGTTAATAAACTGTCTTCTCATAGTACAGGTTGAACCTCTCTGGTGTAATAAAATCTCTACTCCGGCATGATTTTAGTTAGTTGGTTGTCTGCTTATCGTGAGTGTGGCCAAGTTTCCCGTAGTCTCATAAAGTTTGCTTACAGCCATCAGTCCTGGCTCTCAGTGTTCTGTGCTGTTATTTAGCTCTAATTTACCCCTAAATGTCTTCTAAAAGTCCCATGAGTAATGGAAGTGCTGGTAATGCTGCTAAGTGTAAGCATGGGTTTTATGCCTTTCCTACTTATTTCCTTTTGCCAATTCAGTAAAATGGCGTAACAACATTAGCACTTTGTTATGAAGAGAGCTGATAAGCCTTGGCTAGGCATAGGCTTAAATAGTGTGGCTGTGTCTACATTGGCACCACTTTCCGGAAAAGTAGGAATAAGAGATCCTCTGGAAAAGGGCTTATTTTCCGGAGAATCACGTCTAGACTGGTGCTTTTCTCCGGCTTATCCCCAAGCTGGAAAAAAGTGGCAGCCATGTAAATGCAAATGCCGCGGGGGATATTTAAATCCCCCGCGGAATTTGCAATTCCGAAGTCTACATTAGCATCCCTTTTCCGGAAAGGGGTGCCAATGTAGACACAGCCAGTGTGTCAGAACAGTTATACTTTATTAAGCAGCATTTCAAGTGCTGTTCCATTTATTCACCTCACTCGCTACAATATTGACCTCCCTTGATTTGGCAAATGTTCTGGTTCGGCACTGGTTAGGTCCCGAGAGCGTCAGACTAGAGGGATTCAACCTATAAAAGTAGGTTTGTGGCTTTAGGAACCTTAATAGTAGTTGTTTCCAGTTGTATCATGTGTTTCTATAGTTTCATATACCTCACCAGATCCCTGATAGATTATTGTGCTTGTTCCTTAATTCAGCAGTGGAACAGATAAACTATGTTTGTTCATTCATGGCTTATTCATGCTGTAAATAGCTATTTTGATTCCTCTATATTGGTGGGAAAATTAATCTCCTGAGGTAAATGGGTTAATATCGAAGTGACCTGCAGTGAGGGCTGTGCAGATCTAGTAGCCAGATGTTCTATACCATTTCTGATGAGCATGCACATGTAGATTTCTGAAGGGCTTTTTATTCCTTGCACAGTGCCATGGCAAATGTAAAATCCCACTCAGAGAGTGGAGCAGTTTGCCAGCCTTCAGGAAGCCACAACAGAGAGAATTATTTTTCTCTCTAAGGCTGCGTCTAGACTGGCAAGTTTTTCTGCAAAAGCATTTGCTTTTGCGGAAAAACTTGCCAGCTGTCTACACTGGCCGCTTGAATTTCTGCAAGAACACTGACTTCCTACTGTCTGAAATCAGTGCTTCTTGCGGAAATGCTATGCTGCTCCCGTTCGGGGCTTTTTTGCGCAAAACAAATCAGAGCTGTCTACACTGGCCCTTTTGCGCAAAAGCTTTTGCATAAAGGGACTTTTGCCCGATCGCGAAAATGGCGATTGGGGCTTTTTTGCGCAAAAGCACATCTAGATTGGCACAGACGCTTTTCCGCAAAAAGTGCTTTTGCGGAAGAGCATCCGTGCCAATCTAGACACTCTTTTCCGCAAATGCTTTTAACAGAAAACTTTTCCGTTAAAAACATTTGTGGAAAATCATGCCAGTCTAGACATAGCCTAAGCATATAACAAAATGTGTTCCCTGCCCTGTGAACAAAGCCTTAAAACAGGGGTGGGAGACCTTTTTTGGTCAGGGGCAGCTGATCCATAGAAAAATCAGTCGAGGGCCACACACAAGTGAGAAGTTAAAAAAACAAACCCTGTTTGATGTGGTCCCCAAGTGAGAAGGAGAAAGACATTGCCCTCGCACACCAGAGTCTGGGAGGGTGGGGGTAGGCAGGCTAGTAGATTTTGTGTGCTTAAGCCCCGTGGAAGGGGGCATCACCGCAGGCTCCCCAGTGTTGGGGGAGCCCCAAACCTCAGGGGCTGGATCCAGGTAAGCCGGGGGCTGCATCCATCCCTAGGCCCTTAATCTCCCCACCCCTGCCTTAAAACCTCACAATTTTTAAAAGCTGATTCCAAAAGCTCTTGGTTCCTGGTTTTACCTGGGTTAGTCTAGGTTTAAATAATCAGGCCCTACTTCAGTATGTGGTGGGGAGGGGGCTGATAGGGAGAAGGGGGTGGAGCAGCTATTGGTATGGGCAGGCCTGTGGGCAGAAGAGATGGGACGGGAAGCTAGCTCCCCCCAGGAGAAGCTTCACCTGCTGCCCATGAATGGGTACATGCGACCAGTCCCTCAGGGTAGAGTCAGTGCTGGGCATAGAGGCTGCTGGGAACAGAAATTGGCACAGCAATGGCTCATGTTGAGATTGTCCCTCCTGAGGTGGGTCAGGAGTGGAGTTGGGGCTCCCTCCCTGCTGGCTGTGGGATCTAGCCTGAGCCCTGCTGTGAAAGGATGGCACAAGCCACTTGGTATTGCTGTTTCCCTCCCTGCCCCAGAACGTTCCTCATTCCCCCGGGGAAGCACCCACAGTTTGAAAACCTCTGATTTACACAGAAATTGGTGAGCATGAGTCAACTAAACAAGGCCAGCAGCCGGGCTGTGAGGCTTTTAGTCTGTGTAGATGCAATCTCAAATCCTTGGCTAGTGCCCGAACTACTAGACAATCCTGCTTCATGCAGAGATGCTAGAGAACCCGAAAGTGAACTTGACTAGTAACGGACTGTATACAAATATGAAACTGACTATTCTGTGAGAAATCCAAAAATACACAAAAAGCATAAACAGTGAAATTGGATTTTAAAATGTTCTGTTAGTTTTAACATCCAAAGTTATTATTTAGAACACACAGGCAAGGAAATGCCCTTTTCAAATATTATTTCAACCAGATAAAATCCTTTTAATTTCTCCATATGTTGTACAATAACATGTTCCGTGCCAGAAAGCTGGCAAAACATGGAAATCAGTGACAGTTTGTAGCAGTCACTGCTGGGATTCAGCGGATTATTTTAATGAATCCAAGATAAATGCTGGGCTTGTAGAAACATCTGTTGGGTGGTCCCTTGTCTCTGCTCTGTCATCTCACGTTGCACATCTGCTTTGGAGTGGAATAAATGCAGTCATGGTTGAGAACCAAGCTGTTTCCATGAGGCAATATGTAAATGATTTTAGGTTTCCATAAATGAAAGCTACATGCCTGGAAAAAGAATTATCGTCTATGTAGAGCAGATCACAATAATAAAGTGCTCAAGTGATTCCAAACCAGCATGGGTCATTACGGAGAGTAACACGTTGAGATCACAAAGACACCATTCAATGTGAGCTCTTTGGGTAGAGACTACATCTTTCTAAACGTTGGTTCAGCATCTGGCATACTTGAGGCCTAATTCTGATAGGAATCTTTGGGGCTCCTGCAATGCCAATAATAAATAAAAATCACACACTGTTAATTCACACTAATGGCTGGGAAACCTATTGTGAATGACTGAATGTTTGTGAATTGCAAAGAGGCCTTGATCTTGCAAGGTGCTTAGTGCTTTCATGGTCCATTGAAATCAATGGGATTTAAGTGTCTACATATTTTTGTGGACTTGGGCCTTGGTAACTTGCTTCACATGGGCAGGTTCTATGTGAGTTAAGAGTAAGTCTCCCCAAATTGTACTTAGTTTATTTGCTTGCCCATTAGAATTTAGTTTTAATTATTTCTGATAATATTTTGTAGTGTGGAGAAAAGTTCCCTCTAATTTTTCCATCCATGTGAAGAATAAATTTTTCTATGTGCACTGAGGCATGTGTGGATGTGCACCAGCAATAGAAACACATGCTGGTGGCTGTGGGCGCTCTGCATTTGAATTTCTCCAGGGTGGATGCCCAACTAGCTCAGCTGACTGGGAATACTGTTGTGGAGTGCTGCATGCATCTCTACACTGGTTACAATGGTGTTTCATGTACTGCACCTTAATTACGCTAAAGGGCTGTGTGGTTTACGGAAGATTGGCAGCCATTTTTTGTTTTGTTTGGTGCAAACTTTGACAAAAAAATACTTACACGGTGTATGGGCTCTCCTGGGGAACAGCCGTTTTATTCTTTCTCTGATGCTGTGGTTTTAATGTTAAAACAGGTCGTTTTCACTGCAAGTGAACAGTTTCTTGTTGCTGATGAAGAATGCTGAACTAAACTAGGAATGAATTTGGCCCATTAGGTAATAGGAGACATTCGTTGTTGCATTTTTGCCAAGAACCTGGCAGAAACTGGTTTTGTTTGTGAAGCATGGGGTGTACGCGTGTAAGTGCTCTCCACCATGAGTTGTCAGTAGAGCCCTGCATGGATACAAAATTTATATCCATATTTACATCCATATTTTTAAAAATGAGCCACAGAGAGCCATCCACAGATGAGGATACCTGTGGAGATTTGTGGATTTGCATAGGTCTAGTTATCAACTGGATTGAAACAAAGAGCGCAGCATGGAACAGCTGAACTTTAATGCTTGAGCTAATGGAACTCTTTTAGCTGCTGGCAGAAATAGACTCTTACCCTCTTTTGTGAACCAGAGGAAAACAGAGACATTCCCTTCCGGCATTGCCTGGGTCTGGCCCTGTGGTGGGGTGGGGCCGCACAGGCCTCCCACTGGCACTCCCTAGGACTGGGCTGGGACCAGAGGGGGCTCCTGGCCCAGGACCAGAGAGAATGGCCTGGGAGTGGTGGTGGTGGGGTGGGCTCTGGCATCTGCAGTGGGGGCCAGGTCTGTGACTGAGGGCTGGGGGGGAGGTAGTGGTTTGGGGCAGCAAGGACATTTACCTGGGACAGTGACAAGCAAGATGGTGAGTCCCATCCCCAGATGGTCACTCTGCGGTATAGTTCTCCCCTGCACTTGCTGCCCACAGTGGTGACTGTGAGTAAAGTGTCTCTCCGCTTAGCCACGTTCCATATTATGGAAAATAATCATATTCTACACACATCCCATTTTCCTGGCACAACCAAACCCCCCTGACCTTGCTTTAAGTTAGGATACAAGGAAGCTGCATACCAAATTTGGTGGACCTAGCTCTGACTGTGGAGGAGGAGTTCTTGAACAAACAGACTTGCAGACAGACAGATGGATGGACTCACAGACAGACACATATCTCTAATATAGAGATTACATAGATAGATATTAGCAAAGTACAAGGTAGCAAGAGTTTATAATCATATTTTTGTCATTATAATAGTTTTAAAGGATTTTATTTCAGCTAATGAACTAGTGCCCAGAGAAACAATAGTTAGTGTTATCTCCTCACTAAAGTAAGGAGGCAGGGCTTCTTGACCTGACACTGATGCTTGATGTGACCGTAGGTAAGTCACTTGAGTGCTGTATATCTGATGGTACTTGTAGTTACACTGCTGTAAAGTCAGCTACTTCATTTACTTCAGTGTGTTTTCTCTGGATTTATAGCAGAATGAGAACACAGAATTTGGCCCTCTGTGCCCAAGTTTACCCATCTGTAAGTGGGTATAATATTTTTCTCAAGGATGTTAGGAGAATGAATTAACTAATTTTAAAAATCTGCTTTGAGATCCTCAGATAAAAGATGACACAGAAATGCAAAGTAGCCCCTAGTCAGGTATTTCTCTTAGCAATCACTTCAACTCTTTGATGCCTCTGAATTGCTGAAAATTTGCTGTGTGAGCAGGGAAAGGAATTCTGAGAAGTCTTATGTTGTGAAGAAACCCACTTCTTTGAATCCATGTCTTCCCTTGTTTCTTAATTCTCAAGCTTTATCAACTGTGAGGTGTAGCTTTGGGTTTTTTTTTAAATGGAGAACACAACAGAAACACTCCCAGCAAAAAAGCCAGCTTTACAATCCAAAGCAATGTAGGCTGATTTTCAGTAGAATTTCCTTGCTGTCTTCATTTTTGTTAAGACGGTGTGTGGGTGGCTGCATATGACGATGACTGACATCTTTGGCCTGTTCTAGTTAATGGCGTGGGGGGAAAATGCGAGTGCAGATAAGACAGGGCCCCAAAATCAGTTAAGATTGGATGTTCCTGATGTGGACTCCCTTTGGGTATGTCTACACTTGCCCCCTTCTTTGAAGTAGGGAGGCAAATGAAGCATACCGAAGTTGCAAATCAAGCCCGGGATTTAAATATCCCACACTTGATTTGCATGTTCCCGGCTGGTCGCCATTTTAGAAATTCACTAGCCCGGAGTAACTGCCCGCATCTACACGCGGCAGTGAAATGGGAGTCCGATTTAAAGCCCTAACTCGAATTAGCTGGTATTCCTCCTGCAATGAGGTTTACCAGCTAATTTGAATCAGGGGCTTTAAATCGGACTCCCGTTTCACTGCCGCGTGTAGATGCGGGCAGTTACTCCGGGCTAGTGAATTTCTAAAATGGCGAACGGCTGGGAATGTGCAAATCAAGCGCGGATATTTAAATCCCGGGCTTGATTTGCAACTTTGGTATGCTTCATTTGCCTCCCTACTTCGAAGTAGGGGGCAAGTGTAGACATACCCTTTGTCACTAGCATGGTTTCATGTCTATACATTATTATTTTTATTTCTGTCTTTCCCCTCTAGGGGAAGCTTCTATGTACCCATTTATGGATACAATAATTTCAAAATAATTTGTCCTCTAGCTAAAAGCAGACATGCTTTCAAAAGCTTGGATGTGTTTGGTCTGAAAACAGTTGTGTCTCAAGTTTTCAAGCATCTCCTAGTTTTTACCACACTCAAAATATTCACGCTAAAAACAATTTGACAGGAATGTTGGCACTTTCGTTTCTTGCCTAAATTTTTAACAGCTTTTCATATTTTCCTTGGGAACTATGATGGCAGGAGCGAGGAAGCTTCTAATTATGTGTTAGAGATTTGATTGGTTTGGATAAAATCAGATGTGTGCAAATAAATAAAATATAAAATGAAATTGAAACCCCTCAAAACTAGCAAAATTTTACATTTGATTGTGAAACTAAAAATTGTCCTTTCTTCTGCTAAATTCACTGATTTTTCCATTCCAACCCAGAGTATTTTCAAATGAAACCTGATGTTTAGCCTGAAATTGAGTGAAATGTGGACATTTTCAAGCAAAAGATATTTGCAATGAAACTATCCAAATTTTCAGATTTTTATTTGGCTTGATATAAAAACTCTATTTAGGGAAAGTTAGCAAACAGGCGAAACAAAACAAAACAAAAAAAACCCCAACAGCTCTAAAATATAATTCTGTGGTTGCTAAATCATCTGACATTTCAAATAATGACTGTTTGGCAGATTTGTCTCCCTTTTCCCCTTCCCCCGGTTTCACACAGGCATAGTGAGATCAGTTTTTACTTCTGAAGGTCTTGGAGCATGTGATATATATTGGCATAATTTGCCATTTCTTTCACACTCTAATCATTTTACTGGCATGCACAGTTTTTCTACTCTATATAAATATTTGCTATAATTATGGTGATGCTAAACTGGTGTGATTTTTTTTGGCAATTGTATTAATGGCCCTCTCTTGCTGCTCTATTGGAGTTTAATGAGAGTTTTGCCAGTGACTTCAGTGGAAGTAGAATCAGGCCCTAACTTGCCTCAGATCATCAGAAGATCTGCTTCATTTTGCCGTGATGTGGAATGTTGCAGAAAGAGGAATCCTAGTACAGTGTAGTTAGGAGCAGTCTTTTAATTGCCTGAAGTAGAAGCTGAACTAAGACCTAATTGCTGTTATTTATTCCACATTAATTCTTAGTCTTGTTTACCTGTATTGCTGTAACATTTTCATTTTATTCTCTTGGAAAAGGTGCATCTTAACCTCATTTTTCTCCATATTCTAACTGATATTGTAAGTGTTCTTGCTTTTGATAGCCTCCTTCCTTCCGTCAATGTTATAGTGTTGTGCAGAAGAACAGAAATCACCAGAAATGTGAATTTGTAGCCTACTGTATAGTTATTATGATTCATCACTTCAGTATTGCTCAGTGTTTCACCATGACAAGCTAAGAGTTAGCACAATTGTAATCTGCAGCTTCAAAAGGATATAAACAGCAGGTCACATCATGCATATGGATTATTTAGGAATCTAGGTATTGTAGTTTTCTTTCAAACTAAGCCCTTTCTCATGTTTAGCTGGTGCTTAGATAAGAGAACTAGGGAAACAAGACAGCCAGCCAAATGTAAATCAGCTTTTATTTTTATCCATCCTTATTTGATCTGTCATGACAAACACTATTAGATGCCAACGGAAAATCCCACCTCTGCCGCCAATTTGTTGAAAAACTGAAATTTTTGTAGTGCAGCACTTAGATTTGTCTTTTGTTCTATAATAAGATCTGTAGTCTTCCGAGTCACATTTCCAGCAGGGAAAGATAGCATTAGAATTCAACTCTTGCTCAACTCTTTGAGTTCAGGAAAGTAGACAGGTAGACTGACATGTTTCTCAGACAGCCCTAATAAAATAATTAGGCGAAACCATATATTAGAAACCTTTGTGTGGCAAATAAACCAAGGTAACCATTTGTGTGCCCAATCTCCGAATTACTAGCATAAATGCTAATAAAATCTATTGATTTTTTTAAAGTATCTTTTCCCAAGAGAATTACACTGTAATTCAGCATTCATTAATTAGTTAAAGTCATGTCAGAACTTTCACGTGAAGAGTGAAGCTTGAAACACAAATATTGCAAGATGCCTGAGCTCTAAAGGGCTGTAAAACGTGAAAAAAGTTCAGGGGAAGTATTTATATTGAAACAGCTCCACAGTAATGAAAGTTATGCAGGTACCTCCGGCGTGCTGTTGAAATAATTACCTGTTACATAAGGTACTCTGGTTTATAAAATCTACTGTCCTGGCACAAGGAAACAGTTGTAGTTTAATCTGAAATTAGGGTTTTGAGGCAGGAATTACTGCATGAAATTCTATGGTCTGTGTCCCACAATAGGTCAGACTAGATGAACGCAAGAGTTTGTTGTAGCCTTAAAATCTGTTAATTGAAACCTCCTCCCTTATATAACAAACAAGAATGGCAAAACATTTTGTGAACAACATTTTAGCTTTCTGCTGGTCCATCTATTCTAAGTCTATCTCTCTTTTGGGCCTACAGGGAGTGGTGGGCAGATGTATATCTATGGGTGCTGTCACCACCTAGTGGCATTTCACTATGGCTCTTCAGGGACAATTGCTATATTATCTTCCTATTGTTTCTTTAGCTATTTGAGCTGGGCAGTTACTGACTTTTACTTGTTGCCAGTGCTGAAAATTTGGTTGCACCTGGAGCTCTACCCAATATGATTTTTCTTTGCTGCAGTTAGGCAGCAGCAATGCCAAAGGCGGCCTAGACTGACCTGAGTAAAAAGACACCAGCCCTAAATTATATTTTTTGGAAAGATGAAAGTGTGTCATTCTCTCATGACAATAATTTTCCACTTTGGGAATTCTCCCCTTCTTATCCACATCCACCCTGATTCGATTAGGTCTGATGTAACACTCCCATATCTGTGTCCCTACCATCTGTGTCTTTTTCTTTTGTTTCATGCA
The DNA here is from genome assembly GCF_052426305.1 of Pelodiscus sinensis. Lineage (NCBI taxonomy): Eukaryota > Metazoa > Chordata > Testudines > Trionychidae > Pelodiscus > Pelodiscus sinensis. The sequence goes on from NC_143067.1 coordinate 14,802,605, forward strand.
TCTGATAAAGTGAGTTGTAACTCATGACATGACTACTTCTGATACCCAGGTATCGAGGTTATCCCAAGCTTGGTTAGATTACTAAGTCATTCCCTCTGGCTGGGAACATTTCATCTTTCAAGCCAGACAAGCTATGTTTCATCCAGACAAGCTATGCTCATACTAGGTCCAAACTGCTCCAAGCCCTGTGCCTCTCTCAGGCCCTCAACATCCTTTAGCAGTTTGTAAGGTGATTTCCCACTAGGGCGGTTGATCGGTTCTCACGCACTCCCCATGCAAGAAATGGAGGCAATGTGTGGAGATATCTAACCTCTTGAAGGGTTTGTTTCCCAGACAGGAAAATGACTAATTGATCCTATATTCAAAGCAATAATTTTCTCACTCCAAGGCTGTAAAGGGCTAATGAGCAGCCTAGGGTTAGTGACAATGTATTCAGTTATCTTGAACTTCCCAGAAATGATTTTCAGCCAAACAGATCCCACCCACTTAGCTCTGGTTTGTTTTCTTTTGGTGGCCCATAACCTGAGCACCCCCAGAATGAGGATGATTATCAGTTTTGTTGCAAATGCAAACCTTCCTCTCTCTGACTGAGCTCTCCCTCAGACACGCACAAACCAGCAAAGAAGGTATTTTCAAGGTGCCCGGGTACTACAGTAATGGGGATTCAAGACTGAGAGGTAATGCTGGAGTCTGTGAGGAATGGCTAATTGTGCTTGAGACAGCACCAGTTCCTGAGAAGCTCGCTGTAGTCTCCAGTGGATCATGGCGCAGCGGATGGCTCTACAGCCTTCTGCCCTCACGTGCATTTTGCTGACACATGAAGCCCTCAGCTAGTAGAAACCCTGAAGAGAATCTTCTGCAATGGCGTTCTGCTCCATGTATACTGTTTTCATTCTCTGTTAGGGATGTGAATGGTTAACCTGTAAGCTTCATCTTTAACGGGAGAGGCTTACTGATTACAGTTAACAGGAGAGGGCTGAAGCAGTCCCCTGCCTGGTGCGGGCAGGGGGCTGCCCCAGTCCTGTGCGGCCTACTGCAGGCAGGGGGCACTGTAGCCAAGCTGGAGCAGTCCTTGTCTGCAGTGGGGGAGGAGATGCGCATTCCCACCTGCCTCCATTTAATTGGTTAAATGGTTAAACATAAAGTTTAACCAGTTAATTAATTAAATGGGATTTTACATCCCTACTCCCAGTTCCTCCTCTGATTGTTAGAACTGCCATGCGTGTGTTTACGGGTGCACTTGCTTGTGTGCCTGTAAGCTCCCAACGCAGACGGGGCTCTCGAGAAAATATAGGGTTGCCAGTTATCTGGTTTTGAACCAGACAGTCCAATATTTGAGCTTTCTGTTTGGGAAACAAATTGAGAAAATATAAAGGAGAATATAGAAATGTCCGGTATTTTCGAAATAAGATGTACTGTAGATTGTGATGTAATGTCAAGTGTGTCGGGTGTTGTTGAAACCATCTGGCAGCCCTAAGAAAATATGGTGCAGTTTCTGGCTTCTTGGCTTTGCTCTGTTCAGATACTTGTATGGCTCTCATACAATGTCTGCCAAGGAGGGGCTCATCGCCTTGCAGGAAAAAGCAGATTTTCACTTCGCCATGCCGAATCCATTGAGAAGATACATTCAGGGTGCAAGACTCCTTGTGCTGTAATCATTTGCAGGATTGGGGCTTCTACTATCTCACCCAGAGTGAAAATTACCTCCCCCCCAACGGTCAGCTTGAGGCCTAAATGCCACTTAAATCCTGCCTAAGCCATGTGTTGAGAGCTGTGGTAATAATGCACCCATCCAATTTGCAGCAATGACCCCATTCTCTCATTTTGTAGGTGTCTATTTTTAACACAAATATACTGTACTATATTAATTTACCTCCCTAGAAACCTAATGTTCTGCAAACAGGAGAAAGTAAACAAGGGTCTATTCCCAGAAAAGTAAAGGTAACCACATCTGAAAAACTAAAGTGCAATTCTCACTAAGAAGGGGAAAAGAAAACTGCTTTCGGACCAATTAAGCTAACTGATGGGTTTTTTTTAGCTAACCTGGTTGGAGCTGAAAAGTAACGAAGCACAGTGAAATGGAAAACAAACGGCCTCTTTGAAACAGTTTTTCTGTATGGCAATGTGTGAAAGACAACTGGAGAAATAGGACTGGAACAAACAGGGCACTGACTGTTTTGATTTTCAGTGGACAAGCTGGGCGGTTTACCGAATGAGAAATCAGTCACAATGCATTTCCTATGTTTCCTCCAGAGCACTTTGCTGACACTGACTAATTAGTGCTGTGGCTGACTTAATTCTGTTTGAAACTTATTATAGAAAAGTAATTATCCTAGGTGTTCATATACGTCCTTCCTGTTCACCCACCAAATGTATTGTTTTCTCTAAGCACACACATATGCAAATACTCTAGCATATCCTCAAGACTTACTCATCCAAAAATTTTAACATTCCAGTACTTTTTTGCAGCAGTGGCGGGGGAGGTTATTTTCTTTATTTGCTTTTATTCCTCACTTTTTTATTTATTATTTTATTTTTATTTTTAAACAGGGAAGCTCCTATATTTCCCTACTGCTTGGAACTTGTACTCTGTCCAATTTGGCCCCCAGGAGCCCTGATTAATTAATCTTCAGGGTGCAGTGAAAAGTCCATTTACTGAGCTATTGAGATTAAGGTAAAATGAAGGTCAAGGCAGAGGGTATTGGGTAGTTATTTAGAGCTAGATTTCCAAAAGGGTTCAGGGTCCACCCTGTATTGAGACCCGTGATTTTGGTGCCTGTGTGAAAAGTCATATTCATGGGACAGATGCCCATATGGCAAAGGAAGAACACCTATTGCTATATTTTTATAATTTTGAATAAATAAATACTAATAAATGCATGAACCTACATAATTAACTGGTAGTAACGTTCACTTAAATGTAGAGGTTGAACCTCTCTATTCCAGCACACTTTGGTCTGGCAACCTCCATGATCCGGCATGATTTTAGTTACTGGATGTCCACTTATCATGGGTGTGGCAAAGTTTCCCATGGTCTCATAAAGTTTGTTTACAGCCACCAGTCCTGGCTCTCAGCATTCTGTGCTGTTACTTAGCTCTAATTTATCTTCTTAATATCTTCTAAGAGCCCAGTAAGCAGTGGAAGTGTTGGTAATGCTGCTAGGCAATATTGTGGTTGGGCAAATTCTCAGGATTGGCACCAGTGAGATCCCGAGAGTGCCAGGCTAGAGAGGTTCAAGCTGTACAAGTAAGTCTCAAAACTTTATGTGTATATGGCAGAGACCCTAGCATTTTGTGATATGAACATTCTGAAAGACTTTATAAGATTCCATTGGATAAAAATAAAGAATTCTATGATTCTGCAACTCCCCCTTTCCCCCCCAACCCCCCCCCCCCCCGCACCAAAAACAACAACACATGACATGAGAGTTCTGTAATTGATTTCCATGGGACCAGGATCTGGCTGAGTAAATATAAGCTGGTCCTAAGAACTTTTTGAAACATTTAATGCCAAAATCTTTCCTCAGATACATGCATGGGGTTCCCATTAGCTTCAATTGCAAGTTTGCATATAATCATCTAAGTGAACATTTTGACTCTAATTAATACTGATGATGTTCCAGAATGATGGAAAGTTAAAGCATATGGTTGAAATCTTGGCCCATTGAAGTCAATGGCAAAACTTCCATTAACTTTAACAGGGTCAGGATTTCATCCTATATGTCTAGCTATCTTAAAGCAGAGGAAGGACAGAATAGTCCATAAAATGCTGGGAAAATATGTATCGTGTTGTCAATGACCCGGAGACAGAACGAAAACAAGCACATAGTCCTTGTGAAAGAAGGAGGCCTTTTCACTATGTTGCCATGGTGTTTGAGAGGAATGTGTTTCTTAACAACATTGATGGCACAGAAATCTCCGCTTCAAAGGTAGAATTTACCTTTCATTTCCCTTTTATTGATGTGCTTTTTTTTTTTTTTAGAAAGTGACTGTATTTAACAGACCTACATTTTGTGTATTGGGGATTACAATATATAACGTATTTTGTTCTGATTATAAAATGGAACCATAACCACTTTCTGAGGGCTCTTAATGCTAAAAGGGTTGAAGGAAAAAGCCCATATACACAAAGCACTAGAAAAGTATTAAGCTGCACTCAGAGCTTTGTTCTTTGAGGCCAAATTCTAATCAGAGGTTGCCTGGGTGAAAGACAGGGCTGAGTTTGGAGCATGGTGTTTATATTGAATAACTTGAAATATATGAAGCAGCTCCTCATTAATTGCTGTTGCCATTACTTGTATATAACACTTTTCACCACCAAGAAGCCCAAAATGCTTACAAATATATCCAGCTGAAATGCAAATTATATATACAAGCTACTTCAATCACCGATGAAGCAGGGCAACTGGTTTACAGCACAAAGCTTTGGTATGTGGCATTTTAGAACCGGAAGCGAAGATTTTGTTAAGACTGCACGGGAAATTTAAATCCAGAATGCGATTATCCCATTGGCCAGGATACTACTGTTAACTGTCCTGAGAAGGGTCTGGAGGACGTTACTAACCACCAGGTTCTTGGTTTTACCTCTCCTCCACTGTTCCTCTTGCAACTGTTCCACAATCAAAAGCTTGATGTCCTCTAACAATATGTCCCAGCTTTGACTAGGCTTTTGCCACGGACAGTCTTTTAAGCATAGCATAACAAGCATTATGTATCACTTACCTAGCTTGTTGACATGTCCAAAAGATTGATCGGAGATCTACTGTAGCATTTGTCACCAAGTTGCTGATCCTTCTGGATGAACTGAGAACCAGTGTTCTGTATCCATCTATGGAATTTAAATTATTTTAATGTCCCCCTTCCCCGAAATGAAAATAAAATGCATGAAAATGTTCCAAAGAAGTATAATATTTTACACAGGTGTTCTCTAGAATCTGTTTTTATATCATTTATGAAAGGAAGTTCAGGGGGTTTGGCTTGGTTTCAGTTGACATATTATTACCACAGAATCATGGCACGCTTCTCCGAAAGATAGAAATACACAAACTGCACAATGAGAACTTAGATGTACACACATACAAATTAATAGATTCATATGCATTGGACTTTTGGTAGCTTTTTTTTAATTCCACTAATTTTGTTCATCATCCTTGTGTAAAAATGAGATTATGGGAAGAATTGTACAGTGTGCAAGCTAGAAGAAATCAGATGTTACTGAAAGAATAGATTTGACAGCTGAGATGCATAAGGATAAAATATTTTACATATGTCACTGTTTGTTTTTGTTTAAAATTAAAACCTTTGTATCCAAAGTGGTATGCTGTACTGAGAAGACTCAGTTTCATGCTAACTTGATGCTCCTGCTACCCTGATTCTATGGTAAGAGGTGTATTATGAACAAGCAACAAACATGCAGATGAGTGGGTGGTGAAATTGAAAGCCAAGAACCTTTAGTCACCTGGGAAGTGAAGGCATCTAGTATGACTTTACTTTCAGAAGCATATGAAGCATGGTGTATACATAATCTCTAATAGGCAACAATTTAGAGAGAGGCTAGAAATCAGCAATAGATTGCTTTTGCCAGAGACTTTTATAACTTTACAATGATTTCTAACATAAGGCCAGGTTTCTCTATCCCTCATTCACATTAAGGGATACTTCTACCTTGATTGCCACAGGATAATGTATGGCGTTAAGGTACTACTCACATGAGCAAAGATAGCAGAATTTAGCCCATTACCTGTGCAATATAAAAATGTTATATCTAACGATTTGCTATCAGTCCTGCTGCAGCAGGGAGCAAAGGAGACAGTTGCTCATTGGCCTGGCAATTCAAAGGGATCTTGTTGGGTGGCAAAGAAGGCTGGCTTTCCGGCCCCTCCCCTTCTACCCAGGGCCCCACCCCTTCCAGGAATGCAGAGCCAGCTTGCCCGTTGCCCAGGGTCCCACGCAGGCTGTTGGCTCACCTGTTTGTTTTAGAACTAATTAGGATGGAGGATAAAAACACAAAAAACAACAAACTGGAACTTCAATGGAGTGCTTTTTGAAGGTCCTTATAAAAAAAATCAGTTAAGTTCCTCCTTAAACCTGTTTTGGGAGAGCTGCTCCAAAATTATAGAAATAGGCTGCTTGGCATTCAAAAGTGTTGGCTGGTTATTTTTAATTGTTGTTTCCTTCCTCTGAAATATCTCATCAACCAATGTTTGTCTGCTGAGATACAAAATGGTGAGAATTTCTGTCTTATATCTCTGTGGTAGCCCATTTCCCACAGCATTTCACAGAATGATTATTCTCCCTCCCCTTATATTTTCCTGTCAGATTAAAGGCGATTGTTATTGAGTCAGTGTTGGTCAAGGCTTTGATTAGACTAGTTTGCAATGAATACTTTTCGGAGTGAATTTTCACCCTTTTTGCTGTTTCCAGTTTTTCCACTCACAAGAATCCGTCATAGCTCTGCTGGGAGCCATTGCAGGGTTGCCATAGAAGCAGACCAAGAGGAAGATCTGGACTTGGGGACTCAGGCTTCCTGTTGGCCCTGCTGTTGCGGAGAGGTTGCATGATGTGCAGGGTCTATACCTGGTACCGTGTATGCTCGTGATGGAAGCAACATGATAGGGGAGCAATTTTTATGTATGTGTGTGGGGAAGCCCTCAAGCTTCAGAGCCTGTCCCCCTTCTCACCCATGATGTGAGTAGCTGTTGTAAGTGCATAATGGAAATCTAGCATGGCCCTATGACTAGTGCTGGTGTGTAGCTAGGGCCTCAGTGTGGCCACTAGTGCTTTTTTTAATGTGTTAATTATTCAGTAACTCATTTCTGTGGCTAATTCCTAGTAGTTAGCTCATCTGTGAGCAGTTCATTGCAAATATCTGAGATTGAACATTTCCATTGAATACGTAGGTCACATGGTATCTCTCTTTTTTCTGATTGGATGACCCAGGCTTCCAATGTTATTATTCAGGATGATGAGCACAGAATTTGTTTGTTACTAATATTCTTAAATATTTGGTGTCTCATTTCCTGCTAGCAATTTGTTCATGAAGACAGGGAATTTCTAAAGGGCCTAATACAATTAGTTCCTATGTCGCGTTTAATGGTCTTTGGGTGCTTAACCCACACTCTTTAATTTCTTTGAAAACTCCAGCCCAGAATATTTGTGGAAAGCAAGTACAAAAGACAGTGATTCCCATACAAAGCAAATGTGTTTAAATGTGCAAATGAATAGTCTAGATTTTTTTGCAGTAGTCACCCAGCTCTGCTACTGATATAAGCGATCATTTGAATGTTTCATGTTAGCAATTTGAGTTGTTGTCGGAGTAAAATTCTTTCCTGTGCAGAAGCCTAGTGCACACCCCTTATTTTGTGGGCTTAAGTGAAGCCCAGTCCTTGCACTGACTCTGTCCACGATGGTGACAATAACTTAACGTGAGCAGAGAGAATTATTACTGAAACTTTATGGTTAAAGATGTATGTCCAATGAAGAAAAAAATACACAATTCAAAGGTCCAGATTGTGTGTCTAAGATCCAAGGATGGGATGAATTATAATGTTCTGTTAAATGCTATAACATCCATAAGGTTTTGAACTATCACACAAAACTGAATAGAGAATTATTTCCTTGATACAGGATTTCTGTATGATAAAACAGGATAGCAGTAAATCCTTTAGGATTTTAGAATAATTTCTATAAGAACTGATTATACTTCTATAGCCCTCCGTTGCATCTGACAAAGTGTTTTTTACCCTCAAAAGCTTATGACCAAATAAATCTACCTGTCTTTAAGGTGCCACAGAACTCTTCATTGTTTTTACAGATACAGACTAGTAAACTTGTGTGACCTGCCATGGGCATGGCTGCTGCATTTGCCTACACAGTCACTACACTATTTGTATTCTCTTCCTTCTGTGAGTCTGCAGTGCTGATCTGAGCTATTGCTCCCTCTTAGTAGCTGTGGTTGTTGAAGTAGCTGCTTTGACACTGAGCAACAAGTTTAGACCTGGCAGAATTGAATACAGTTGCATGAAATAATTACATCATGTCTGAATCTCGCCGCATGTTGAAAATTTGTAGGAAGAGTTGCTTTGAATATGACTTCAGCAGAGTCTTGATGTTGTTCCTAAGCAGATACCTCCATTTGCTGTGAGGAAACAAATGCTGTGATGGACGGAACATGACACACAAGGAGAATCATGAAGTAAACTCCTGAAAGAAGAACTGTATCCTCTATGTAAAGGACTCCAGCCAGAAATCATGGAAATCACACTGAAAATTGTTCAAGCAAGTGGAGAGTTTGTTTTCTGCAATTAAAAAAGAATAGGCAATATGGAAACCTACCCTTTTAACGCTGCTATTTCCATTCTTTATGTTTTTACAAAATCAGTTGTGGTATAAGACTCTATAAAGTCTAGTTGGTCTTTTTACTGCTGTCTTCAATCTTGACATATTAAGCAGGAAACTGGCCATGAGTAGGACAGGGGGATGGTATCCATGACATTTTCCTCACAGAATACAAAATGCTGAATCACCAGACCATGGAAAGGCAGTTGTGAGGAGATGGAATCTTCAGACACAGAGGGCTCGTCTACACTGGCCCCTTTTCCGGAAGGGGCATGTAAATTTCATGAGTCGTAGTAGGGAAATGCACGGGGGATTTAAATATCCCCCGCGGCATTTAAATAAAAATGTCCGCCGCTTTTTTCCGGCTTTTAAAAAAGCCGGAAAAGAGCGTCTACACTGGCCCCGATCCTCCAGAAAAAGCGCCCTTTAAAGTAGGAATAAGAGCCTCCGGAAAAGGGCGCTTTTTCCGGAGGATCAGGGCCAGTGTAGACGCTCTTTTCCGGCTTTTTTAAAAGCCGGAAAAAAGCGGCGGACATTTTTATTTAAATGCCGCGGGGGATATTTAAATCCCCCGCGCATTTCCCTACTACGACTCATGAAATTTACATGCCCCTTCCGGAAAAGGGGCCAGTGTAGACGTAGCCTAAGGGTACGTCTAGACTACATGCCTCTGTCACCAGAGGCATGTAGATTAGGCTACCAGACATAGGAAAATGAAGCGGCGATTTAAATAATTGCCGCTTCGTTTAAATTTACATGGCTGCTGCGCTGAGCCGACAAACAGCTGATCAGTCTGGACACGCAGGTGTCGACATCAAAGGTATTTGTCGACTACCCAGGTATGCCTCCTGGGATGAGGTTTACCTGGGTGGTCGACAAATACCTTTGATGTCGCCACCCGCGCATCCAGACTATCGCACTGAGCCGACAAACAGCTGATCAGCTGTTTGTCGGCTCAGCGCGGCAGCCATGTAAATTTAAATGAAGCGGCGACAGAGGCATGTAGTCTAGACGTACCCTAAGGCTATGTCTAGACTGCAGGCTTCTTTCAGAAGAAGCTCTTCCAAAAGAGAGCGTCCACACAGCAAAAGTGCATCGAAAAAGCAATCTGCTTTTTCGAAAGATAGCTTTTTCCACACTGAATGGACACTATCTCGCATTTAAGCTGTGATTACTATGGATGGAGTGGCCACCTGGGCACCTGTGTGTTTTCCTCTTTCCTCTTCTTTCGAAAGAACTCCCTCTTCCCTGTCCACACACGCCTTTTTTTGAAAGAGCTCTTTCGGAAAAAGGCTTCTTCCACATAGAAAGAGGTTTACCAGTGTTGGAAAACCCCCTCAGTTCTTTCCATTTTTTTAAAAAAGAACGCGATTGCAGTGTGGACATAAATGAAGGTTTTTTTTTTAAAAACGGCCATTTTTCCGGAAAAAAACTCTGCAGTGTAGACATAGCCTAAAGAGAAAAAATACTTATTAGTTCCTGAAATGAAATAGCATATTGCTCATTAGGGGCCAGATCCAAAGCCTACTGAAGTCAATGGGAAGATTCCCTTTGACTTCAGTAGGTTCTGGATTAGGTTCCAGAGATATTAGCTGATGTTTAATCAGTGTGTCAACTTATGTAACACCCACACTTTGCGACACGTTACTCCTTGAAACAAACTAGTGGAATATGATCCACTGAAACATTACCCCATTGAGAAGTAAAATACCTGATGAAGAAGGAATTGAATTACAAAAGAGCTTGAAAATATCCATAACTGATGAATAAGCTATTAAAACTAGTCTTTATGATTGGAAATATTTTACTGTAAATGTCAGCTCTTTTACATTTTATTGTAATATTCATGTGGGAATTCACTGTAACTGCAGCAAGACATACTCTATATTGAATGGAATTTTCTATTAATTCATTCTTAATAATTTCTTTTCATCCTTTGATTAGTAACAACGGTAATTAGTACATGTATGTAATACCAACAGATACTTGTTGTCTGTGACAGAATCAAACCTAGGACCTTTAGAGCTTAGTGCCTGAGTCTCTACCACATCAGCTAAAAGCCAGCTGGCTCTTAGCTAAGCCTGTGATGCAAACTCATTCTCTCTGTAAATTATCTTAATGCCACTAGCTGGGACAGTATTCTACAGCCAGACAGTATGGGGGTTAAACATAGATTGACTTGATTGTTAGCTAACGTATGGCACCACCAGAACATCACTGTACTTACAAAGTAGGCAGCAATGACATCCAGTTTCAAAGTAGCATAAATGAAGATAACTGATGCCACTTTCATGAGACACAGAATCATAGAACACTAGAACTAGAAGGGCCCTTGAGAGGTCATCGAGTCCAGTCCCCTGCCTTCATGGCAGGACCCAATACCATCTAGACTATCCCTGATAGATGTCTGTCTAACCTGCTCTTAAATATCTCCAAAGATGGATGATAAGAACTATAAGAACCAGCAGAGTAAATGATAGACCCGGAACTTTCCAGGTGAACCTGAAACAAGAAATATATATTCAAGGTTTGCTGTAAAATAGTAATCAGGATCTCCAGTGTCTTCTCATTTATCATTTACATTGATGTGTGCGTGACCATTATTATATCCATGATTTTGGAACCATCACACTGCCCATGAGTGGTAGAGTCACTAGAAGGCTTTGCGAGTTACCTGAACAAGTGGAAGTAATGTTTAATGGCATGGCACATCATTACATAAAGTAGCAGATTTATCCGCAGGATACTAGGTATGACTGTGTTCAGTTATCAGAAAAATATTGACTAATTAGTGGGATCCAGAGATGAACTAAAATATTCAGACGTTCTATAACTGAAGAGGAAAATTCAAAACAGATAAATATGGCTAGTTTAGCTAAGTAACAGCTAAGCTGGGACATAATGTACAAATAATTGAAAAGGTTTAGCAGCAGGAATGTAGACATTTAATGGGATATAGTGAGGAGCAATTTAATAGGATATAATTATGAATAGTGGGATGAAATTAAGAAATGGAAAACTTTGGCTGAATATCAGGAAATCTTGATAATGAGATATATTAGACTACAGAATCATGCCCTGAGAAGAATGAACTTTGGAGCATCACTTGGAACATTTTAAAACTAGACTGGACAAAGAACAAGGAAAATGCATGATGGAGCAATTCTGCATTGGCAGAGAGAGACGGATTAGATCAGCAATGGACAATAACAAATAAGGAGTTTTTGTTTAAATCAACCACATTGTCATGAAATTAATTGAAATAAGCTACTCCTTATGCAGAGCCCTTCAACTGGGTAAGGGATTTCAGAGGAGCAAGTCAGCTAGCCCCCATTGATAGCCAATGTGATTTTATATTGTCTTGTGCTCCCATTATGGGTTTTTCATCAGTCAGCTTTCCTATCATCACAAGTGGGAGTCACTCAAAAAAGCTATATTGTCTTAAACTTCTTCAGAAACACAGGGAAATAGACACCACTGAAAAAAAATTGAAATGGTTCACATTCTGCAGGGTGGGGTGTATTATTTCATTTTCAAAAAGGCATTCATATGGATAATGGAGAATATAAAATATAAAATCTTTTAACATGCCTGACAAAACCCTGTATCCAAAGCTCACTAACCACAGAGGAACGTATTATTTAGAGGCAAGGCTGCTGATGGGGGGAGGGGCAAAAGGGGCAACTGCCCCAGGATCCAGCAATTTAAAAGGGCTTAGGTCTTCTGACTGCCACCACCCTTTAAATCGTCACTGTAACCCAGGGGAGGGCAATAATTTTTGAGCAGGGGCCAAAAATTTTTGAAGCGGCTGAGGGTTGCCCCAGCAGGGGCAGGGCCTCGGACAGAAGGGGCAGAACCTTTAAATAGCAGGAGTTGAAAGGGCTCACACCTCCCTACTAGCTCCCAGGCATCACATTAGCCAGAGACAGGAACTGCAAGCCCTTTCAATTGCTTCTATTTAAAGGGCTTGTGCCTGCCGGGTGGCTGTCAGGCAACACAACCACCCGGGAGGCACGATCCCTTTAGACAGAAACAGTTAAAAGGGTTCGCATCTCCAGCACCGCTAGCACATTGCCAGAGACTTGCAAGCCCTTTCATCTGCTTCTATTTAAAGGGATCATGCTTTCCCCGTGATTGCCAGGCAATGTGTTGCCTGACAGGCATGGGCAAGGCGCGAGCCCTTTAAATTGAAGCAGTTGAAAAGTCTCAGACGACTCCGGCTCCCAGGCCAACGTGCTAGGGGATGGGGTCTAGAACAGCTGCGTGGGCCAGATAAAAACCATAGGTGGGCTGGATCTGGCTCATTTAGTGGCTTTTGTCCACCCCTGCTATAGCCTCAGGCTGGGGATCACTGAAGACCTAGCTGAAGGAAGCTAGCCTTAGCTCCACCCCCCCCCCATTCAAGGCCCCACCCATTCTGGGGGGCCAGAGCCCAGGGCCTGGGGATCCGCGGGTTGCAGATGGAATCCCTGTGGGATGCATGCAGCCTGCAGGTTACAGGTTGCCCACCACTGGATGAGATGAACTGATAAACCTTTTTACATATAACACTTGTAATTTTTTTTCTCATCCCTGGGCATTAGAGGACTTACTTCAGGTATGAGTTTGGCCCAGTCTGTGCGATAGCTAGAAATATATACCAGGTATTGTGGAATAAAAGCGTTTATGTGATAATCACAATGGAATGCATAGATATGTACAAAATGGAAGCACTCAAAAAAGGGATCTCAAAGGAGTTTAATGTTTTTAGTTAAAAAGAAAACAAAAATCTGCCTCAGTGCATTGGCACACCATGATATTTTTAGTCAGGTATGTACAATTGCATGCAAAATGGTGCTTTGCATGCAGAGTGACTTTGTATATACAGTGTATGTGAGGCCATACTTATGCAGTGTAGCCTGATCCACAGACTCCCATACATTACTCTGAGGGTTGACAGATCTTTGTCCCAAGATCAGGCTCAGTAAAATTATTTAAATTATTTTATAGCTGGGAACCCTGATGTGCACAGGCACAATACTCACACTATTGGAACTCTTTTATATTTACAAATAGATAATTTATTTACAGATATACACACCAACTCAGCAAGAGATAGAGAAATAATACAAAGATAATAGAGAAGTACATCGGAACATCCACACTCTCACCATGCCATGAAGAATAACCTGCATGTTATCCTTTATCTTCCTCAATACCGTCACCTTCCTCATCTTCACCAGTGGCCATCAATCTGGCTCCTCTCAAGATCTACATCTCTCCCTTTGCTGCTCTGGGATGCTACTTTTATTTACATTACTATATTTAATGCATCTTTAATAGGGGTCACCCTTATTCCTTATCTGTATTTCCTCCCCTTACCAATGCAAAGGTGTCCCTTCCTTTTCCTATAGATTAGTATATCTATGATTTCAACCCACATCAGTTCATTGCCATGGCACATTTGTGGTCGGATGTTTCATCTAGAACCTTCCAGAAGCTTCTGTTCTGTGGTCAGTTGATGTCATATGCCCAAGACTCCTCCTGACATTCTACTTTAAATTCCTTATAATTTATGAATTACTTAAATTAATCTATGCCAAAGTTCACAGGTCTTAAGCCTCATGCCAGCTGCCAAAGCCGATATCTTACAGGATTCAGACATGTAGGTTGCTTGCATTACTGCTCAATATAATAAAGCAAAATATATTGCAAAGCAGTGACTATAAGAAAGGTAAGTTGGCCCACTGAGCTACAGCAGGGGGCACCACTTTGCACGTTTGGGAACCAGACTGAATTTCCCTGTGGGTACAGCTACAGTAGTCCTGGGGCATGCAATGTGTTTCTTTACATACAGTCCTGACATGCCACTATCTAAGTGTCATTATTTTAAGGAAGCCTGTGAAAAGTGCTCATTTGTTTAAGTGGTTTATAGATACAAGGAAAACTCACTCATGTTTTATCTATGACTCAGCTGTCATTACATACTTTAATTAATATATAAGTAAGAATCAGACTAGCTGCATGGCCACTATGCACCTGCCAGTAGGTACTAGTTTCAGTGTCTGTTTTAGCAGAAATTTTCAGTTTCCATCAAACTAATAAGAAAAACAAAACAAAAAAAAATCCGATGAAGTGGGCTCCTGCCCACAAAAGCTAATGCCCAAACAAATGCGTTAGTCTTTAAGGTGCCATAGGACTCCTCCTTGTTAAAACAGAAACAAGCTGCTCTGTGATTTGTTGAATATCACTTTCTGGAATCCTTGACAAATGTGGAGCATTGATCAGTTGTTTTTAAAAAAAGTTGATTGAATCTATATTTCAGTAATATGCCCAACTAATATCTTAACTAATAAAATCTTTCCTTTTAGAGTGTTTTCATTGTGTCTTTTTCAGTCAGGCAGCAGAAGACGAAAGTATGAGTGTATGTGTAGTTTACATAGAGTCTGTGGAATTTAGACTATAGATACTGTACATTAGTGGAAAGAAAATGAGATGGGGAACTAGGAAAGCCTGAAGTCGAATCCCAGTTCTAGCATAGATCTTCTGTAGGATCGTAGCTAATTCACTAAGGGTATGTCTACACTACCCCGCTAGTTCGAACTAGCGGGGTAATATATGCATACCGAACGTGCAAATGAAGCCTGGGATTTGAATTTCCCGGGCTTTATTTGCATAAGCCGGCCGGCGCCATTTTTAAATGCCGGCTTGTTCGAACCCCGTGCCGCGTGGCTACATGTGGAACGAGGTGTACAGATAGTTCGGAATGGCTAGCTAGTTCGAACTATCTAGCCCATGCCGCGTGTAGCCGCGCGGCACGGGGTTCGAACAAGCCGGCATTTAAAAATGGCGCCGGCCGGCTTATGCAAATAAAGCCCGGGAAATTCAAATCCCGGGCTTCATTTGCACGTTCGGTATGCATACATTACCCCGCTAGTTCGAACTAGCGGGGTAGTGTAGACATACCCTTATTCATTCTGAGTAAAATTTCCTAAAGTGCCTAAGTCTCACTGGGTTTAAAAGTCCCTACAGTCACTGACTTAGGCCAAATCTACACTAGGGGCAAAGTCGAATGAAGGTATGAAACTTCAGATATGTGAGTAGTGTAGCTGAAGTCTACCTTAGTTTGAATTTCTGTAGCATCCCCACTGCGGGGGGTCGACGGCAGAAACTTTCCCGTTGACTTCCCTTTCTCCTTGCAACCCAGTGGAGTACCAGAGTTGATGAGAAAGTGATCAGTGGTCGATTTAGCCTGGAGAGATCGATCTCCACACCATTGATCCCACAGTAAGTGGAGACAAGGCCTTAAGCTTCTGCATGACTTACGTGCTTTTGAAATTTCTATCCTGCATGCCTTTGTTTCTCCAGGTTATAAAATAGGGCTAACGGTTAGTTATTATTTGTATGATCATGGTGCCTAGGCATCCTAATCATGTACCAGGACTCCAGTATGGTAGGTGCTGTACGGGGAACAAAAAAGATGGTCCCTGCCCCCTGCTAACATCCTATTGCCCTGAGGATGTTAGCATTACAGGCAAGTTCTTGCCCCCATTGAAGTTATTGGTAAAATATGGCTAAATGAAGGCATTTCATGTACAGTAATGGTTTGAAATTGGTGATCATATCAGAAGGCCTCATTCTTTCTGTTTGCATGTCTGGAGGATCACACAGAATTTAATGAAGAACAACATGTTTTAAAACATACTCTGAAAACTGAAAGTGATACGAGGGGAATGATACAACCTCTCTGAGGACACCATAGCAACAATACGTGTGCTCGCTCCAGGCACGACTTCACCTCTATTTTGAGCTAAATTAAAATGGCCGATTTGGAATAGAAATGCTGACTCATCTTTCACTGAGCCCGGCATGTACGCTGCAAGGCCAGATCTGGAATCCTGTTTTTACATGTTCACATGCTATATTGCTCAGTTTCTTTTCCACTAGCTCAGCATGCACATCAGGACTGGAACATGATGACTGCCATTTAGGTTGGTAATAAAGTGTGTTTATGTGTTTCCCTTATCACCCATTTTTCCTGTCACACAAAGATACACATTACCAAAGAAGGAAGAACCCAATATTTTCACCCTGTACTGTTTATCTGGCTACTGCTCTGCTTTTTACAGTTTGTGCCACTAAAGCTTTACCTTTTCTTCACAGGTAACATCAGATGCGGGGACAGTCAGAACTGTAACATATATGGTCAAAGTCTGATATAAATGCAGGGTACCAGTAATGAACAGGAAATGGCACCCAAGGATTGACTTGGAAGACATGGCAGGAACTAAAGAAAACTATGGTTCATACTAAGTCCCCATGAAAATAGTCCTTTCATTATTTAATAACAACATGTTCTGGTTTTTTCCATGATACTTTTGTTTGGGTTGCTCAGTGACAGATTGTGGAGGCAGCTGGAGGGAAAATTAGGAAATGATCCAATCTCCAGTGCTACAAACACACTCATCAGGAAGCAGCTAAACTGTGAGAATGGAATTCTTTGGTTGAAAACAAAATTTTCACGTGGCGTTTAGCAAATTGGCTAGAATCAGAACAGGTTTTTTTTTGACAGAACAAGCTTGATTTGCTGCCTGCTGATGTAAGGGAGCATAGTTTTCTGCCCTGTAGCAGCGAGGAAGTGGTATGTGGCAGGAAAGGCCGACAAAGTTGGCACCAAAACCCTCCCTGAGAGTTTTCCCATTCAAGGGCAGCTTTAAATTGTAGCGGTATCTCCATTTGGGCCCTGCTGCTGGAAGCGATCTAGGGTCAATGTTAAGTCAGTGCATCTGTCGGGTGCCCTAGCCACACACTTTCTCTGGCCAGCTCATACAGGAGCTAAGTCTGACTTTGCCACTGATACACCATCTGGCCTTATACAAGTCACTTAATCTCTCTGACTATATGCTTGTCCTTATATGTAAAATAGGGGTTTGATGATTCCTTACGCTGGAGGGTTTAATTTCTTAATTAAAATGACACTTTGATCATGTAAATAGCTATTTAAGGGCTCATCTATTACTAGCCTCAGTGAAACGCCTACTTGTATTGGAGAAAAAACTACTGGATGGGTTGCAGTATTAACAGCATGAGGCTGTTGCTTTCAGAGGCTTTAAAAGCCCAGTCAGCATGTCTGATATACATGAAAATCAGATCTGGGAGTGGTGAAATCAGATATTTTGCTGAGGACCAATTGTTGACAAAAATGATCAGATAGAAAAAGTCTTGCATCCTCAGTTGGGGATCGGATATCCACATCTATCGCTCATTTGTGAAACACTCTCATGTCTTTTCTGAGTATCCGATTCTGAACTTGTGGCATCAAGGGACAAGCAAGCAGAAATGGTAGGATCAGGATATGGAAGAGGCATTGCTGTGGTCCATTTGGAGGTCAGTGGTGGAATTTTGGTTGTTGTGCAGGGGAGAAAATATCTAATCAAATATAGCTTTTACCCTGGTCAGATGAACACTACAAAGATTAAATCACAGTATGTGTGTTTATCAGAGTAGAGAGTCTCTGTACTTGTATAACCCCTCCGTCTGAGGAATTTTAAAAACATTTCACATTAATCCATTAAGCCTCAAAGCACTCTTGGGAGGCCCAGCCAATAATTATGTGCATTTTTATAAATAGGGTATTGGAAGCACAGAGAGGCTGAGTGACTTACCAGAATTCATGCAGCAAATCAGAAACAGGTATAGAAATACCACCCAGTTTTCCTGACTTCTGGACCCAAATGCATATCACTCTTCATCCATGAAGTACTTCCTTATTACACAGGTCTGCTGGCATGGGGAAAGAGAGAAGGCATTTGGTTCAGGTACAAAAGGAATTAGCGAATTTCAGGACATGCTAGTCAGTTCCTCAGTTGGTGTAAATCACCATAGCTCTGTTGAAGTTAGTGCAGATAGTTCAGTTCACTCATTCTTGTAATATACTTTAGGGAAAATCCACCCTGTTTTTTGTTTTCTGGACATAAGGAGGGAAACTCATCTCTCTGGAGAGAGCCCACATCATGAAAAGCCCACTTAAACTCTCACAATAGGATTTGAGTGCCACATAAGCCTCGGCACAAGAGTGAATGTCACGTCATTCCCTGTTTCCAGAAGTGTGATACAGAGTTTGTCAGTTGGGTACAAGCTGGGTGTGGGAGGGAAGAAAGTCTGGGGTTGTGTATCATTTTTACAACCTTCTGAAGGAATCTTAAATATTCAAAACACTTATGTTTCCCCACCCCAAGGGGTTTCTCTTTAGTGAAATCTTACTATATATTTTAGAAATGTGGATCTGTCTGTCTGTCTGTTTGTCCATCCATTACTTCAAGAACTCTTCTTAAATGGTAAGAAGTAGGATCATCAAATAAAATGGAAAGGGAGGGGTCTGATAGGAGGGAGTTATACTGCAGAATGACCACAGAGGGGCAGCAAAGAGCCAGAGATGAGAACTAAGACAGCTATAACCTCATTAAACCACCAGGGGCAGGAGTGGGAAAAGGGACAGCTATTTTCTATATATATCAGATTGTTTGTTTGTGTCTGTCTATCTGTTTGTCCACCACCTGGGGGACATATATCCCTCCCCAGGCTGTGCCTGCTGCAGCAACCATGGACAGGTGCTGCTTATCTGGCCCCAAGCTCCTGTGGTGAGAGAGGACTGAGGCAGTCCTCTCTCCTGGGGGGCAGCCTGCATACTGAACCCCACATCCCCGGCCCCACTCCAGAGCAATGATTTAAATGAAGAAAAACAAAACTTATTTGAGCAATGTCAGATAAATCTTCTAGTTCTTCAATAAAAGCTGTTTTCAGGTGTTTCTAGTGAATCTTCTCAAAGTTCTTCATAAAAGGGTCTAGATACTATTGTAACCCTTCTGCCGGGTAGGCCCGGCAGCAACCAGGGCTGGGTTCAATATCTAGGGGTCCATCTCACACAGAACCGACTCGAGTCCCCACCCAGTAACCTGGGAAATTCACATACCCCTGGGTGCCTCTGAGAGGCAATGCTTCCCTGCTCGCAAGCAGAGTCTGAGTGTCGGAAAGAAACATTTAATGAAAGAGAGAGAGAAGTCATATGGCATTAACTTGGGAAAATACCATAAACAGAGTTCATAGCCCAAACCACGAGCTGAGGCCCTTCTCCCCCCCCCCCCCCCCCCCCGGCAAGAATCACCCAAAGTCCCAAAGTCCAACACCCCAAAAGTCTCTGTCCCTGGTCAGAGTCCAAAAGTTCACCTGCCAGGTTTTACCTCCCAACCTGGGCAGAAAGGGGGCAGGGGGATTGATAGGGGCACCTTACATGGTCTGAGGCCAACGGCCCCACCTCTCCGTAGGGTTCTGCTGCTGTCTTTAACGTGAACCACTCTGCCACGCTCCACCAGCTGTCTCGTTCCACTCCACCGGACGCTCCGCTGGTCACCTGCCACCGCTTTGCTGGTTGCCTGCCGCCACTCCTACCAACTGTGCTGTGCTACTGGTCGCCTGCCACCGCTCCTACTGGCCGCCTGCTGGGCATTCCTGCCAGCTGCTTTGCTGGCTGCAATGGGTCTGGCTCCCAGCCAAACCAGTGATTTCAGCTCTTAGTGATTTCACCGCCTAGACTGGCAAAATATTCCAGCTTCCACTGGACTAGCAAAAAGACTTCTCGAGGGCTGCATCTAGATTGGCATGATTTTCCAAAAATGCTTTTAACGGAAAAATTTTCCATTAAAAGCATTTTTGGAACAGAGCGTCTAGACTGGCATGGACGCTTTTCCGCAAAAGCACTTTTTGCGGAAAAGCGTCCATGCCAATCTAGACATGCTTTTCTGCAAAAAAAAAGCCCCGATTGCCATTTTCACGATCAAGGCTTTTTTGTGGAAAACAAATCTGAGCTGTCTACTCTGGCCCTTTTGTGCAAAAGGGACTTTTGCCTGAACGGGAGCAGAATAGTATTTCCGCAAGAAGCACTGATTTCTTACAGTAGTAAGTCAGTGCTTTTGCGGAAATTCAAGCAGCCAGTGTAGACAGCTGGCAAGTTTTTCCAGAAAAGCGGCTGATTTTCCTGAAAAACTAGCCAGTCTAGACACAGCCATGGAATCTGCTTTAGGTCTGTCCTTAAAACAAAGGGGGAAAGGGGCAGGTTGGGCCAGTCTTACAGCTCATACCTGGCAGGTGTGAAGCAGGCTGACTCAAGCCCTTTAGCATTTCCCCCCAGCTCAGTCCACTCAACTCTGGAAGGGGGGAAGCTTGTTCCTTGGAGACCTCTTACAATGATCGTGTCTCTCCTGCAAGCACTGGTGTCATGTTTTACAGTTCCCACATTTAGGGGTAGCATGATTTGTGACCCCCCCACAACAGCCCCAAATTATTTACAGTACACCACATTCCATTCCAACATTGATCTTCCATCAGCCCTGGCTGTATTGGATTTACATAGCCACACCTTGGATTCCTTCTCCCTCCTGGCATGAGTTGTATTTACATATCAACAGTTAACAGTTAATTATCTTGCAGAGCTAAACAATTGGGCTATGTCTACACTGGCATGATCTTGCGCCAGAGATATGCAAATGAGGCTAAGTGTGGAATACCCTCATTTGCATATCTAACAAGCCTCCATTTTTGCAGAAGAGGCTCTTGCGCCAGAAGGAGCTGTCTACACTGCCCCTTCTTGCGCAATAAAAACCCTCGTGCGCAATGCCACTACACTGATTATTTTCAGGAATAATGGCAATGCGCAAGAGGGGTTTTTTTGCGCTAGAAGGGGCAGTGTAGACAGCTCCTTCTAGTGCAAGAGCCTCTTCCGCAAAAATGGCGGCTCATTAGGTATGCAAATGAGGCTTGTGATATTCCATGCTTAGCCTCATTTGCATACTTCTGGCACAACAACCCGCCAGTGTAGACATAGCCTTGGAGTGAGCATACCTACGCCCAGGGCAGCTCTCTCCTTTTAGCTGGCTGATTATAAGCCGTAGTTCAGCCCCTGCTTACACTATATATTGCTTAGGGCACTGGACAGACTGGGAAAGGAGTATGGGAGTGAGGGTGCAAGCAATTCAGGGTCAGCCCATAGACTAGCTAGTGTTCTCATATCCACAATATAAATGAGCAGCCTCTGAATCACAAGGAGCTTTGGCTACAGAAGTACCACAGAGTTGGGCTCCTTATCACTATTTTATATGTGGAAAGAGGCCTATAAATGGCTAGGCTATTCCCCAGCCTGGAATTCAGGTAGAATTTGCTCCTTTTCCAAGAGTCATGGTGAGGACAAAGCAGTCAGAGATTTACACAAAAAGGATGGGGAGAAAAAACAGACAAGAAAATGAAAGGGCTAGATCCTCTGCTGATGCAAATTGGGGTAACTCATTGACTTCAATGACTGATTTACACCAACTGAGGATGTACAGGACCTCCCTGAGTCACAAACATCTGATGTGTGAACATCTGGACATACAAACAAACCTCACTGGCAGCCTCAGGGGAGCAGGCAAGCGGCACAGGTGGTGCTGGCCAGAGGACTCCAGAGGAACAGGGGTCAGTTGTGCAGCCAATTGGAGAGAAGCAGTGTTTTGAAGGGGAAATGGCTGCTTCTTTCTAGCCACCAGCCCTGTGGCCACCCCCTGCTCTTCCAGAGTCCTCTGCCCCTCCCCTCCACCTCCTGGGGGCACAGGGGTATGGCACTGGCTGCAGGAGCCAGTGCAGAGCCCACAGTGAAGGTGGAAGCAATTGTGACCAAGGGATGCCCAGAATTCCCCTTCAGAGTCTCTACATAGTTCCTCATCCTCCTCTAATTAAATCTGCCGTTCCTCAAGCACCAGCACTCAAGGTTAAATGAAAAACGATTGCGACTATTTTGCATTGCAAATATACAGTATTTCAGCTACCTTATGGGTCAAATAGGCGTATGTGGACTAGTCTGGGACCCTAACACCATTTAAAACATTGTTTCTATGGGGAAATGTGGTCCAAGTTCCAAACAACTGATGAACAAATGAACTTTTGGAACACAACCTGTTCATAAGTTGGGGACTTCTGTAATTACATTTGCTGCATAAATAAGGTCTATAGTAGATTTTGCTAATTGAAAATGGGCCCCGCCAGGGAGATTTCCTCCCACCACTTCATTAGAGCCTCACAGCAAGCTGAACATGTTAAAACGGATTGCTTCCTTAAAAAGTTAGTTTGAATCTACAGAAGCTGAAGCAAGAGTGGGAGGATGATATAGGTCAAGTGCTTCAGGAAGATGCCAGGCAGACTGTTTAAACAACCACAAAATGTGTTTCTGTTAATGCGTGAAATAACTTCCTGCGTTGTAACAATTGTCATGGAATTTATTTTACACCCATCAGAGGAATTCTTAAAATAAACTTTTCTCCTGTGCTACATGTGTGTGCCACAGGAAGTGCCTTTAATTTGCCTCACAAAGTCTGAACATTTGGAATACAATGTTGCTAAGGCATGTTGTAGTGTAATTGCACCAAAGGAAGGAATAGTTTGCATATGATGGGTCATTCCGCCTATGAACTATAGAGAAATTTCCACCAATATGTGTAGCACCTTATGCCAGCCACCACTGAGCTCAATACAATGGGAAAATATTGAAGACAGGATTTGTTTGTGAAAAACCAATGTGATCCATTGAATTAACTGTGGTGTTAGACTCAGTATTTGTTGCAATTTTTTCTCTTTTATTCCAGGACTTCTTTATCATCACTTTCACGGTGTACTGGTCAATGATAAGACTTCCCAGTGCTGTAAAGATGATTCTGTTGCCTGGTTTTTTCCCCTGCTTCCCACCTTCCCCACTTCACTGTTTTTTCAACATGGAAAAACTTTAAAAACAACAAATAGTTTAGTAGCACTTTAAAGACTAACAAAACATGTAGATGGTATCATGAGATTTTGCGGGCACAGCCCACTTCTTCAAATGACCAGAGTGTTGGATGTCCAGACCAAGAATAAATAAGGGAAGGGGGGGAGGGGAGGCAAGACAGTAGTAGATAAGTTTCAAAGGGATAGCTGAGCCAGTCCCTTTGCAGTAACATTAAAAAAAGAGTAAATAGTTAAAAGAGGCTGATAAGAACCATTAGAATGCATTAGAAAAGGAAGAGTACTAACACCAGATTCTGCACAGACATCAGGAACCATTGGTACCTTCATTGTTTGGTTGGTTTGGTTGGTTGATAATGTGCAAGCCATCCACTATCGTGAGTTAGACCATTAGCCTGAGAATTAGTTAAAATGTGCAGTCGATCCATTCCTCTCTTAGGTAGGCTGAACAAAATCCTTGGACCCAACTCCTTTACATTTTGGAGAAGATCCAAAAAAGAACTCACATCAACCTTGAGGGAAGGTCCAAGCACAAATATTAACTTAAAAAAAGCATATTTTTTATCCAGGAATGTAAAATTGGATCCAATTTAATCATACATGACCCATGCTCCTGCAATCAGATTTACATGGAGGCGTTACACCAACATCAGAGTAGGTCACAAAGGACTGCCAACCTGGACCTGAATTCTGTTTTGGGTTCATAGTCAGTTGAAAACCCCAGAAACTCAACGCAGCTGAAAATCATAAATAATGCAACAGCTGTAAGCTGAAATAATGTTGGCTTTCTACTCAATTCTTTTATGTCATTGCTGGAATTACCTGAGAGTTACAATGAAACTATAATTGGACATTTCCATAATTTTGTTATTTAACATTTTCTGAATGACAAGCTTTGTTGAACAACCGGCTTGTAAAGCGCACTACTTCTTATTTTGTTTCCATTTTTTCAACTCCTTGCTGCAAACCTAGGAGCAGGCACCCTCTTTATCTAATGACCATGATGTCCCCTAACATGGCAGTAAATCATCCATGTTGTTTGACATGGAAGTTCCAAAGTAGCACACTTTTCACATGACTCCTATAAGTGCTAATTAATTGTGTGTTCCTTCCCCACATAAAAAGTCTTTTTTTTTCCCTAATGGAAGAAAACAAGGTGTTCTCTTTTGTGTGACCTACTTAAACTTTAAAAGCTTCATTTACCAGCAATGTTCTGCATATTTCCTCAGAAGTTACTGAAGCAGTGTGATCTGTAAAGCGTCGGGGGCATTTCTGGGGCTGCAAGCAGGGCTATCAGCCCAATATGTCTGTAAGGTCTGAGTGTGAGAGGCATGGATTGTGTTCCAAAAGTTTGATTGTAAGTCGGTTTTTTGGAACTCAGAATGCATTTCCCCAGAAAAACAATACTATAAATGGTAGTTAGGTTCCCAGGCTAGTCCACAAACACCTATTTAACCCGTAAGGTAACTGAAATTCTGTATATCTGCAATGACAAATAGTAGAAATAGCATTTTATTTAACCTGGAATGCTGGAAAGGCAGGTTTAGAGGTGGATGAGGAGGAAGTTAGAGATACTGAAGAGGATTCTGGAGATTCTGAGCATCCCCCAGATGCTGCCATCTCCACCCTTCCGGAAGGCTCTGTGCTGGCTCCTGCAGCCAGTACCAGGATGCCTTCCTGGAAGAGTATCACAGGATAGGGGTTGGACATGTGAGGTTGGTGTCCACCAAAATGTAACTGAGAAGGAGAACGAGGTGCTTTTTTGTGCTTTCAGTAACATTAGAAAAAGAGAGGAGAGATTTAGTTCTATGCTGAGTTAGCTACTCCCTTCTCTGCCATTCCTATGCAGATGCTGCAGACTGAAGCCATCAGGAGCCTATACCTAACTTGGAAATATCATACTCAGGAGCCGCTTGAGTTTTTAAAATGGTGTAGGTGAGTTTTAGAGGCTTAGAGAATTGTTGCCTTGATACTCTTGGAGCCTGAAGACCTCTCTTCAGACACAAACTAGATACAGTGTGGGAACTGGCAGTACAATCTCAGTCATGACCTGGAAGGGTCAATATGGAAACTGACCTATTCTGTCACCTCAGAGCAAGGCCATCTTTACCCATACACTGAATACACAGTTGCGTAGGGCACCCAGAAATTCGAGGCACTGCTAGGTCTTAATATTCTGTAGTGGAAGGGAGAATGGAGCATCTCTCAGAGTATTTCTTTAGAGCAATATAGAAATGCAGGGCTGGAAGAGACCTCAAAAAGTCATCCACTCCCCTGTGTGGAGGTGGGAATACATCAATCCAGCTCTGCCACACAGGTGTTTGTCTACCTAACCTGTTCTTACAAATCGTCTCTGACAAGGATTTCACAATCTTCCGAGGAAATCTGTTTTGGTGTTTCAGTGTCCATACAGTTGGAAAGTTTCTAGCCTATTTCTTCCTTGCTGCAAACTAAGCCGATTGCTTCTTGTCCTACTCTTGGTGGACATGGAGAAAAGCTATTCACTAACCTCGTCGTAACGACCTTTCACATTTTTGAAGACTTACCATATTCCCCCTCAGCCTTGTCGTCTCCAGCCTACACCTGACCAATTATTTTAACTTTTCCTTGCCCTTGCTCTGTCCCTGCCTTGTCTCTTCCCTCTCCACAGTGTTTTGGGGATGCACATGCCCCCTCTTACTCCCATGTATTGCCTATGCTGAGTGGAGTGAAACAATTACCTTCTGTGTCTTACATATGCTATGTTAATATGTCTCCAGGATGTCAGTGTGCATCTTTTTCCCAACAGCATCACAATGTTGATTCATATTAATTTGTAATCCACCGTAATCCCCTAATCCTTTTGCCTAGCCAGTTATTTGCTTATGAAGTACAGTACTTTGCGCTTATCTTTACTGAATATCTTCTTATTCCTTTAAGACACATTCTTGAATTTATCAAAATAATGTTTATTTTTGTTAAGATTTTTTTGGACTCTATTCATTTGGAAGGGACAGGCTCTTATGTTTGCCTGGGAGTGGGGAAGAGTCGGACTCTAAATTAAGGAGCTCTGCTGGAAAAGTGGGGAATGACACTGCCTGTCTGCTAAGGGGAGACAGTCTTCAGGAGGTAAACCGAGGCCCAGAAGAGGATAGCCAAGGTGTGGCTGTGATTGGGAGTGGTAAACTGACCCCATTACAGTACTCTAATTAGATGAGCTTGCAAGCACTTTCATTCTGGAGTGAATAGTGATGTCCACTTTGAAACTTCTTGTTATGTGAACATTTTTGTTAGTAACCCAGGAGGTGGAAGATAATTCTCTAAAAAATGTAAATATTATGGAACTCCTAACCTTTCATCCACTTCTAAAAGACAACCTGTTTCACAAACTGAAAATCATCTGCATTCTCATTTGCAATAGCACAGGCCACTGCATGCAATTCCCAGTCATCCAATGTCCCTGAGGCGTCCACAGTAAAAGTTTTCATGCCAAGTTTAACTTGGGTGAAAATGAATTCCTTTTAACATGATTGCAGAGACTGATTAAGTATGTAGGATTCAGAGTGCAGGAAGAGTAACTGGCTTCTCTGTTCTACAACATTTCAAAATCTTTTTTTGAAAACAATTGCAGTTCATTCATTTACAGACAGGAATAACTGTCCCAGGAGAATCTTTTCCACTACAATTTGAGGAATTTTAAATTTCCTTTTTGAACAATAGCAATACTTAAGGTGGTAAAAAATGAGATGAGAGGTGGGAAAGAGGAAAGGGAGCTGCCAAAATGAATATTGGGGTGAGAGGAAATGGATTAGCTAGATTCTCTTAAGCAAGCACCTAAGTTACCTAGTTGTGAAACAATGGTTCTTTGAACAGACAGGATAACAGGAAGAAGATCTAGGAGAAAAAGGGAAAATACAATCTTCTAAGAAGATACACTGAGGCTACGTCTAGACTGCTTTCTTCTGCAGAAAGAAGATATGCAAATTCAGAGCGAATTTGCATATCTTTTTCCGATCGTGTTTTGGCAGAGGTTTTGTCAAAAAAGAAAGCAGTTTAGATACTGTTCTTTCGGGGGAAAAACCCCTTTTTCAAAAGAACCCTTCTTCCTAAAAAAATGAGATGTGTAGTGTTCATTTGAAAAAGGGTTTCTTTTTCAAAAGAACCATGTCTAAACTGCTTTCCTTTTTGACAAAACCTCTTCCGATAACGTGATTGGAAGAAGATATGCAAATTAGCTCCGAATTTGCAAATCTTCTTTCCACAGAAGAAAGCAGTTTAGACATAACCTGAGGGTGTGTCTACACGGCAGGGCTTAACTTGAAATAAGCTACGCAAATTGAACCACGTCAATTGTGTATCTTATTTCGAAATAGGGAGAGTCTACACAGCACGTATTTCGAAATAGAGCACTCTTCCTCCAACTTCCCTTACTCAAGACTCCTGTAACCCTTATTGTAACTAAAATAACTCAAGACTCCTGTAACCCTTATTGTATGAAGAATAAGTTATTCTGAACTGTTTCAAAATAACTGCCTGCTGTGTAGACACAGACTAAGTTATTTCGGAATAGTGTTGCAGTGTAAACGTGGCTAAGGCAAAGGAACTATTGAGGAAACCATAGTAATAATGCTTTGTGCTTACTAGGGTTTCAAAGAGCTCTACAGATGACACAGGCAGCAGGGGTTTGTGTGTGAGGCTCTGATGTGGCGCGCTGGAGAGCTCAGATTCCTGTGTGACTCTATAAAAGTCACCTAACATTTTTGTGCTTTGTTTCTCCGCCTGTAGAAGGGCACAACAATATCTTGCTGTATCAAAGG
Source organism: Pelodiscus sinensis (assembly GCF_052426305.1). NCBI lineage: Eukaryota > Metazoa > Chordata > Testudines > Trionychidae > Pelodiscus > Pelodiscus sinensis. The sequence goes on from NC_143067.1 coordinate 14,830,519, forward strand.
AGGTTGTGATGTGTGCATAAATTAGTTAATGTTTGCCAAGTATCCAGATACTAAACTGATGGGAGCTAGAGGAAAAAGTCTAAATTCACAACACTCATGTAAGTGAGTTATTGTAAGTGCTTTACACATAGGTGCATTGACTTCCCAAAGCCCTGCTGGTGTTATAGACTGATTACTGCTAAGCACTTCCAACTGCTTACTTGGATTGTAACCTCTTTGGAATAGCTTCTTTCCTTTCGTGCACCTGATGAAATGAGTTACAACTCACAAAAGCTTGTCATAATAAAATTTAGTCTTTAAGATGCTACTTGACTCCTTGTTTCTGTCTCTTATGTTTGCACAATGCTTAGCAGAAAAGGGCCATCTAGGAGCTATGGATTACTATCATCTGGTTGACTTGAACAGGACTTGCAAATGGTCAGTATCTCTCACTGTCCAACCCCAAGGAACAATGATAGAGTTGCAGCCGTGTTAGTCTGGTCTAGCTGAAACAAAAGACAGAGCTATGTAGCACTTTAAACCATCTTGTGAGTCTTTGAAGTGCTACATAGTTCTGTCTTTTGTTTCACCCAAGGAACAAGTGACAGAGTCAGAGAGAGCCCAGGCGTCCTGATGCCATTCCTTCCTTGAAGCAGATGGTACTCTGTCCCTATTAGGTTCTGATTCACTTTAATGTAGAACTAGTGTCAAATAGTATTACATAGCTTCTGTGTGTGACTGTCAGTTGTGAAGGGTAACCCAGAGCAGTCACTCTGTATGACCTCACCCCAGCTAGATGGCCACAGCATTCCCTGGTATCCCGGGAAAACTCCGTAGTCTAGGCATAGCCCCTCTTTCTCTCCTGAAAGTTATGAAGGGAACACTCTCCAGCCCAGTAAATCCCATAGGTTTGCAGCATTGGTGGACAGGGTCACTTGCAGACAGACTGGAGTGAATTTGGAAGAACAATGCAGAAAGAAGGGAGATTGACTGAAAGAGCTTTCTCTCATAGCTCTTCAGCACCGCACCAAGCCAATAGCATCTATTTTTTTTCTATCACCAACAGCTCTGGCCATTTCTGGCCCCACTGTACAAAGATACAAAAGGCATTAAATATTACTGCCGCTAGATGGCAGATGGGGGCTATTACCTGAATATTAGCACAGGGGTTAGACATTAATTTCTTCCCATCACACACTTTGTAGCAGTCACACAGCTGCTTCTGACTGTGTCAGTAACATGGTGCATTTCTATTGCATAGAAGTATACATTTAATCACACCATAATCTGCCATGTTAAATACAGTTTGTCTCTGCCTGCATTCCAACAGCCTCTTGTTTGACATCATATTTCCTCAGAAGAAGTGGATTTTACCCACGAAAACTAATGATACCATATATATTTTTGTTAGTCTCTAAGAACATGTCTACACTAGGAAATTATTTCAAAATAACTAAATTTGAAATAACTCCCCAAAATAACTATTTTGAAATAAGCTTATTCCCCGAGGAAAGCAGGAGTTCAGATTTTGAAATAACCAGCCTTTTGTTTCAAAATAATGGGGTTGGTAGTGTGGATGCTCTGCTTATTATTTTGAATTAATTGGGGGAGGGGATATTTCAAAATAACTCCCAAGTGTAAACCAGGTCTAAGGTGCCACAGGACAACGGGTTGTTTTTAAAGTTATAGACTAGCACGGCTACCCCTCCGAGACATTTCTTCAAGGTTGAGTTCTAACAGAAACTAACTTTCTAAGCTCTTTTAGAACAGCATGGAAAAGTTGGCCCTGCTGATGCAGTATCTATTGCAAAGAAAACATGGATATCACTTCAAGACTATTAATCTGGCATGTTTCACAAGAAATGGACAATTCCTCCAAATATGAAACCAACGTTACAATGACGATAGGATTTTTGAAAATATTGCTTTTAGTCTATTGAGTGACTTCTGTTTTCTGCAGAATTACAGCTTTTATAAGATGCTGGTGATCAAAATTAGCTGTGGGTAACAATGCACTTGCTATGTATTTGCTTTACAACTTTACAACACAGCTCTTTCTCCATAGGCAGGAGTTTCAAAAGGCAGAGGAAAGGATTTATGATCATCCAATATGTTCTTTTAGACAACTTTTTTAATATGCTACATTTAATGTCAACTGTCACTAAAAATAATGTGCATTGCTTTCTCTTAAGCAACTCAGTTACAAGAGAGCTTTTGAAATAGCAAAGAAAACAGAACAATTAGTTTCAGAGGAAAGTACAAATTTTTTTTGAGACATACAGTGAAATCTACCATGAGCTACCAGATGGCATGCACAAGCAGTGGCATTTTTCCGACAAAACTTGAGGAACGTCCACACTGCAATTGCATTCTTCTGCAAGAAAATCAAAAGAACAGAGGGGTTTTTCCAGTATTGGTAAACCTCATTCTACGAGGAAGAAGCCTTTTTGCTAAAGACCAGAGAGTGCCGGACTAGAGAGGTTCAAGCTGTATACAATATCAAAAGGGTTTAATTCCCAACATAAACTATAGGTCCTAGCAATCCCCATCGCTAACTCAAAGTAACATTTCTCAATTGTACTCCTATACAGGTTGAACTTCTCTAGTCTGGCACCCTCTGGACCTGACCAGTGTTGAACCAGAGAATTAAGAGGTTCAGCCTGTACATTAAGAATGGCTCACTAGAGAAAGACCCCCCTAAGTGATGCTCTGTATGTGACTCTCGGCCAAGTACAGTGCATTTTGAGAGCTGTGTTGTAAAACTCCTGTCTTCTAAGGGCCTACAGTGGAAGTGGGAACAGACCTTCACTGCAGCATGGCATGAGCATGCTTTCTTGAATGGAGCCATATGTGCATTTCAGACCACTATTTTTGTCACAGTTTAGCCATATTCTTTCATGTTCTCGGAAAACAAATAAATCAGTTTAATGAGGAAACCACGGTTTGTCTGTTGATAATGCAGCCTTCCCATTAATTCACGGTATGTACACACTTGGTACCGTACTTTAATTGATGTCAAAGAGTTGTCCTAAGAGCTATGAAAATATATTTTCTCCTTCCAATCTGCTGACTCTATAAATCCTTAACCCTTACGCTAGGTCTACACGATAGGGTTTTTTTTCGGAAAAAGCTACACAAATTGCACACCACAATTTGTGTAGCTTTTTCCGATTGCTTTTCCGGAAGAGGTTTTCCCACCATTTGGCCATGTCTAGATGGGGCCAAATGGCAGAAAAGCCCTTCTCCCTTATAGAACAAGGTATACAGGGCTCCCTGAAAGAGCGCGTTTGCTCTTCCGCAAAAAAAAGTGGACGAGCAAACGCGTTCCTTGGATGCAGCGGAGTTTTTCCGGGATACCTCTGGTATCCCAGAAACCCCCCACAATGTAGACGTACCCTTAGCTCCTAACATATCTGCATGCTTCTTATAGAATCACAGAATAGTAGAACTGGGAGGGTCTTCGAGAGATCATCAAGTCCAGTCCCCTGCTCCATGGCAGGACCAAGCACCATCTAGGTCATCCCTGATAGATGTCTATCTAACCTGCTCTTAAATATCTCCAGAGATGGAGATTCTACAACCTCCCTAGGCAATTTATTCCCGTGTTTAACCACCCTGTCACGTAGGAAGTTTTTCCTAATGTCCAACCTAAACCTCCCTTGCTGCAATTTAAGCCCATTGCTTCTTGTTCTATCCTCGGAGGCCAAAGAGAACAATTTTTCTCTCTTTTCTTCATAACACCCTTCTAGATACTTGAAAACTGCTATCATGTCCCCTCCTCAGTGTTCTCTTTTCTAAACTAGTCAAGCCCAATTCTTTCAGTCTTCCCTCATAGCTCATGTTTTCTAGGCCAGGGGTACTGACAACCTCGCCAGGTTCATGGGCAAGGTGGGAGTGGGGACCCGGCACCATGCTCCGGGAAAGGGCAGGGCCTCAGGCGGAATACATAATACTCAGGTGATAATTGTCCCACTTCACTCCGTACTGTTGAGGCCTCAGGTAGAGCACTGGGACCAGCTTTGGATACCATACATTAAGAAAGATGTTTCCAAATTGGGGAGAGAAGAAAAGATAAAAGGTTTAGAAATCCTGACTTAGGAGGAAAGATTGACAAAAACTGGATAGTTTTAGTCATGAGAAAAGAAGACTGGAGGGGGATCTGATAAGTCTTCTAGTATGTTAAGGGCTGCTAGAAAAAAGACCGTGATCAATTGAAATTCAGTGATCAATATGAAATTCAATGTTGATTTCAATGTAAAGTAATGTACATTGGAAAACATATATCTCACTGCCCCTGGTTGCAAACGTATTTCACTGAGGCTGCATCTAGAATGCAATCTTTTTGCAGAAAATGCAGAAAATGCAGAAATGCAAATGAAGCATTCATTAGCAACTTCTCGCCCTTCATTTGCATATCAACTTCCGATCATTTTTGCGGAAGAGGTTTTTGCAAAAAAAAACCCTTTCATGCAAGAACCTGTAAACCTCATTTTTTGAGGCATAGGGGTTTTTGCGCAAAAACCTCTTCCGCAAAAAGGATTGGAAGAGGATATGCAAATGAAGCACGAGAAATTGCTAATGAGTGCTTCATTTGCATTTCCTTTTCTGCAAAAAAGATTGCAGTCTAGATGTAGCCTGAGAGATATGAGAGGTCACCTGGAGCCTAGTTCTCAGGGGCATAATCTATACATCTTCACTAGCCAGTGACTGTAGAAAACTCTGCTGCCCAAGGGCTAGCGTCTGCCACATTTACTCATGCTGAGTCTGTCTTTGCTTCATGAATTGCCTTCTTCGTTTCAATGAAAGGTCTATTCTGTGGGAATATATAACAGAATCTAGTCGTAAACAAGTAGCAGCAGTAAACAGAACATTCTATTGCAATGTTGTTAGCCATATTGTGTTGCAAGCCTAACCACAGCATGGTGGTTCTATTTGCCAAATTAATACTCCTGCTGCCTTTAGAAAAATAGCTCTCTGTATTTAATAGCCTACAAATGATCTTCTGCTTGATATACACGTATTGTCTATTTGACGTGCACACCACATTTTTTCTGTTTCTATAATCCCTTTTGTAAGATAGGATAATCAGGTACACTTAAAACATTCATGGTTGGGAAAACTTTTGTCTTTGGTTCTGCATTTTCAGGGAGATTAACAGCTGAACGTCCTTCAGAAGTGGAATGTGTTAGAAGTGCTTCAAGCTTTACTTTCATCTAAAGAAAGTGTTTGGTACAGAATGAATTCTAGAGAAAGAGGAGTCCTGTAAATTGGTGGGCCACTATTCTTGATTAGCTTATGGCAACTACACCAGCAACAACTATCTTCTAACAGGCTCTCACTGCATTGTGTAAGAGAAAGTGTAAAAGACAGGCTGAGAGAACTCTGGGGTTCTGCTCCCAGCACTGATATTAGCTTTGCTGCATATGTCACATATGACTTGACTTCCAAAAATGCTGTCCCCTGAAATTGCTGGGAGCTGCAGTAGTTCACTACTTTGGAAATCACACTATTAATTTTTGTGCCTCAGATTACCTCTCTGTAAGAATATGTCTATGACTCATCTACTTCACATCTCAGTTTTGTAAAGTGTTTTGAGTTCCTCTGATGAAAGTGTTACAGAAATACAAACTATTGTCTATATTATCTGCTGGAAGTGAAATAGTATCTTCTCTTAATTCTGCACCATTGTGTGGCTCATCTTGTTCCATATTCCCATTGGGCTTATTGAGTTTCTTCAGTGTCAATGGCAATAACATCTGTGATTTGTCCTGAAACAACTGGACTTGTGCATTGTTTTCTACTCACTCAGGACATATTCTTTTCTTACTCACAAGTGTGATCATGTCTAAAGAATCATGTGAGGTCAATATCTTGGGGACTGTGGGTCAGTGTTGGGCATACTGTGTGAAGGGTTCTCTAACAAGGCAACGCTACTAATCCACCAGGGGTGATCCTCTGGATAGGATAAAGGGTCTATGACATGCACTTGCGAGTCAACCAGATGTTGATTTTTCATTCTAACCTCATCCCTCCCCTGCAGGTTTTTTTCATTTGAAGAAACAAAAGATAGCCATTGGGAAATCAAACCTGGCAGTCAGCAACCCACCTGACATATATTCACCTCTTCCTCTTGGGTTATTCTTTGAAGGTTTCTTTCGTAGCTGCAGTCACACCACATTGCAATGATACTACCCCAAATTCCTTCCCATGTCACTCCCTCATTGTGTTCCCCATGGACTCTAAGGCTGTGTCTACATTGGCAAGATTTTGCGCAAAAGCAACTGCTTTTGCACAAAATCTTTCCGCCTGTCTACACTGGCCGTGAGTATTTGCACAAGAACACTGATGTTCTACTGTATGAAATCAGTGCTTCTTGCACAAATATTCTGACGCTCCCGCTCAGGGATAAGTCCTCTTGCGCAAGTGTTCTTGCGCAAGAGGCCAGTATAGACAGGTAACATCAATTTCTTGCGCAAGAAAGCCCGATGGCTAAAATGGCCATCAGAGCTTTCTTGCGCAAGAGAGCGTCTACACTGGCATGGATGCTTTTGCGCAAAAGCAAATCTTTTGCTCAAAGGCACATGCTAGTATAGACGCTCTCTTGCGCAAATTACTCTTAACGGAAAAACTTTTCAATTAAAAGTATTTGCGTAAAATCATGCCAGTGTAGACGCAGCCTAATATTGTCCAAGGTCCATCATCAAATGGACAATAACTCTAAGCAGCCATCATTTTGCCTAGTATATTAAAAGACAGACCCTTGCAAAAATAATTAAGTCCCAGAAGCCATTATATGCATTTCAACATTCTATCTCCTAGGGATGTGACACTTTAATGGTTAACCAATAAGCCTTGTGTCTGATGATGATTACTGGTTAAGGTTAACTGGAAGGGGCTGGAGCAGCTCACCAACTGCTGCAGGCAAGGGGCTGCTCCAGCCCTACAGGGATCCCACCATGGACCCTGCTGCACATGCATGTGGTGGGAGTGAGGGGGGGCGCACTCCAGCTCAGCAGCTGCTGAGGGGGCTGCTTCAGCCAGGCTGGAATGGCCCCCCCTTCCTCCTTTAATTGGTTAACTGGTTAAACCGTATGTTTAACTGGTTAGCCAATTAAACAGGATTTTGCATCTCTACTATCTACAAGGCTGCAGGATACCTACCCCATTCTTCTCCCACTTCTCTAAAGTAGCATGCCTTTGCCTGTGCAATGTGAAGATGAGGTTACCAAAACTACATGAATTTGCTCTCTTCTAAACAGCTCTGTTTGAAGTAGACTACTGGTCCAGGACAGACAAGAAAGATTATGCTGCGGCCTTTACAGCTTTTCTAGAGTGAAGAGAAAAATATATAAAGGCAGAAAGAAACTTGACTTTGATCGTTGCCAGTTACAGGAAATCAAAATATAACCTAAGGTGGTGGGGTGCAGAGGCGGGGGTAAGAGAGATAAAATATTGCCAGGTCAATTTCTTTGTTATTTTCCTAGATCAAAAGAGCGTTGGTAGTTTTGCTTTTATTACATTTTCCTTTTATTTCTGTTTTTAGCTTTCTGTCCTCCTATCTCCCCCCTCCCTGTCAAAATCAATAAAATAGGGTAGGCGATGCTGTAACACTTTTTTTTCTTAATTTCTTTTGGAATTGGGTATGTTGTTTTGCTAGCTGTAATTCTGAGCCTTTGCATTGCCAGCTTGGAGATGTACATGTGTCACCGAAGGCTGACTGGCCTAACTATATCTCCACATGTTTCCCAGTTGGTGTGTAGGGACATAATCTTACAAACAACAGAAGCACCTGAGTAACTTTCCAGATATAAGTAATCCCCTCCACCCCAGCTTCTACAAGTTTACTCAGGTTCTTAAGTATTGGCTGGAGAAGATCCTAATTTGTTAATTTAATTTTAAATGACTGGCTATCACTGAAAATTCATTGTCTACAGCTCTAAGTCTTATTTGTTTGCCAGGTTTTGAACTGATCTTTTTAATCACAGGGAATTTTTGTCTTTGTTAACACCCAGGGAATTTAGTTATATTCTGTTGATCTGTATTTGTTTGCTTTAATTGATAGTTCCTGCTTCAGATGCCTTGCAGAGGGGTAATGACTATGGGTCTTGTATTTAGAGACATAAAATAATATTTTTTTCACATAACAAATTAAGATCCTAAATGCCTGCTGATGACGTACCATAGTGCAAGGTATGTACAAGAACTCTGCACTGCAAGGGTACATCTACACTACAGAGAAGATCAAAGATTCCGCTGTCGATCTTCCAGGGTTTGAATTAGGGAGTCTAGTGAAGAGTATAGGAAGCCAAAGGGAGAGGGTGCTCCCTTTGACTTCCTGCAGTATGGACAGCACCAAAATTCAAGTTCAGGTACTTCAACTTCAGCTATACAATTAATGTAGCTGAAATTGTGTATCTTAATTCGACCTTATCTCGTAGTGTAGACATACCCCAAGAGATATATAAATGCTGTAGGGACAAACAGCACAAATACCTTTCATTGGCATCTGCAAGGGCATAATAGATCACACCTCTACTGAAACCGATGTAAACAGGTTTCTTCTGGTTTCCATGAAGCAGCATAAAGGACAAAACTGCTTGTACCTGCTAGGATAGGTACACAGCCATTTTGTATGCTCAGACATGTGAAGGGATTAGGTCACTGCCTGTGCACATATATGTATTGCGTGTGCAGCCAGCTCCGTGGGCATGATCAGCTGCACGTGCAAAAGTGGGGAAGGTCGTAAAATGAGGTTTACCAGCGTCGACAAAACTGCTGAGTTCTGTCGACGTTATGTCAACAGAACTCAGCGGTAGTGTAGACGCAGGTTTAGTTTTGTCGACAAAAGTGGATTTTTGTCGACAAAACCCTGTAGTCTAGACACACCCAAAATGTGACCCTTTTTGTCACCTATGACGCTATAAGACTGGCCACTACCTAAAGAACTGGGTCCAAACCTTTAGAGATACAGAGTTTACTGACCTCCTATAATGCAACTCACTGGATCATACTAGTAATACTACTACAGTACTTATTTCCCCTTGGGGATAAGAGATTTGATTGTGTCAGTGGCTGAGGGGCTCTTGGCAGGTGCTTGTAGGAGATCCCCTGTACTTTTCAGGAGTTAGTCTTAGGATTGTCATATATATGCTATAAAAATGCATACATGATAGAGAACTCACAGTTATAACACCTGTTTCTGCTGCAAGCCCATTGATCTTATCTACGCTGCCTTGTGTGCAACAGAAAACGGTCACATTTTACTGGGAGGAACCTGCAGGGTGAACTATTGCCTTATGCTGGAAATGCTATCACCAGGCCCGCTATGGGGACAGGGAGAGGCAAAGAGGGCAGTTGTCCTGGGACATGGTGATTCAAAAGGTCCCGGGACTCCCAGCTGCTACCACAGGAGTGGCAGGTCTCAGCCCCGGCCTTGTTAAATTACAGCCAGAACCCCGTGCTATGAACAGCTCTGAGGGTTGGTGGGGGGAGGGGAGGTGTGGCGCATTCCAGGTGGGTCCGAGGGATGGCTGGAGGTGGGGGGGGGAGGAAGAGGTGAAGGGGGCAAGGGCATGGCGCACTCTGGGCAGTTCTGAGGGTTGGCAGGAGGTGTGTGGGGGGGGGGGGGCGGCGCAGCATAGTGTGTACCAGGGGGCACAGCACTGTATGGAATGCTCTGGACGACTCTAAGGGCTGTCTGCCCCCAGCCCCACCTCTTCTGCCTGAGGTCCAGCCGCTTCCAGGACCACAGAGCTGGACTCCCTCCCACCTTGCCCACAAGTCTGTCAGGCCCCCTAGCTATCACCACACAATTCATAGGAAGCCCATGCCAGACACGATTACCTCTCTGATTAACTGGGAGAAAAGCCCAGATATCAGCCACACTTACATGCTTCTTGATCCCAGTAACATCATCACAATCTGTAGTGAACCTCATGTCAGTCACCAGAAGGGAAATGTTTGCAACAGAATTAAAATGGCAGGAATGCATTTGAATGCTCGGGGCCTGATCTGTGAGTACCCATGATGTGATCCCGCCCTGCTCAAGAATGCCTTCTTCTCCTGCTGCATCCACGTAACTCCTGTTAGTATTACAGAATGAAAAAACAGATCCCAGTTTAAGGCCTGAAGGACATGCTGGTCTTCTTATTTCTATTACAGCAGCATCCAGAGGGCCCAAACAGATCAGTAGTTCCATGTGCTACTTGTTGTACAAACATAGTGAGAGTCAGTCCCTGCCCCAAAGAACTTACAATCTGTTTAAAACTAGATATGGCTAGTGAGAGAACAAGCCTACAGGAAGGATGAGGATGGGTGCATTTTTTTGCATAGACCACTTATATACTACTGGAGAGAGCTGGTTTACACTGACAAGCAAAAGTAGTTCCCATCAATCCTGTTTTATAAAGGGCCTTGAATGAGAAGCAGAATTTAGCTAGGGCCTGATTCCTTTCTGTCTTGCCTCTTTTGCCATTATTAACTCCTATGCAAAATAGGTGTAAAATGCTGCCAAAGCTACAGGAGAATTCAAAATATAACACAGAGGAGAATCAGACCCATAGGGCCTGAATCTGATTTGACTTATGCCACTGATGTAGTGCCATTGACTTCAGTTAAGTCATTTCTGATTTGTTCTGGTGTAAATAGGTCCATAATCAGGCTCATAATTGAAAAGGTGCTTCTTGCCTAAGCTGCCATACTAACGTATATAACAAATGGGAAATGAGTTCCAGATTCACCACAAAGGCAAACACAGAGTAAACAACTGTAATATTAAACAGTCTTGCCAAAGGTGAAGATCTGCAGTATCTAACAGCAAGGATGAGGCAGCTGGACTTTGCACCTGCATTATTTGTGACAACCAGGGAGTCCCTGACACTCCAGCCTCACTTGTGTCCATGAGAAAATAAAATGAGACGCGACATTATCCAAACAATAGACAGTTTACATAAATGAAGAACCTGCCATTTACCACTCGCTGTTTATTTTTATGACCCTCTTCCATTTTCAACCAAAGCTGCAAGCATAGATTTTTGTCCTGTGACAGTAGACAGCACAAATCCTTCAGTTTAGCCAGCACTTATCGGGATAAGCTGCAGTTCACTGTGTTTATTAAGAGTGAGGCAAATATCCAGTTAACATAGCGAGAGATTTGCTGCCACCTTTTGGTGGATGCATGTTATGGAAGTAGAGCATCAAGTTATTTTAGTCACCCTTACCCCTACACACATTGTAAACATCTGCTTGCAGTGCCCTGCCTTACAGCACCTGCTAAGTTCTCAATGCTTCCCACTCCACCAAGTAGCAATGGGGCTTGTCCCTTACCACACCATCCCACACAGCCAGTACCTGGCTTGTTTCTACAGGCAGGGTCTTGGCAGGCCTTCTGCTGGCTGGTCCTCTACTGTCTGATGCCTCCTAGCATATGTGTGGCACTGAGGCAGTATCTTCCAGACCAGGAAATAGGGTTGCCAGATGGTTTCAACAAAAATATTGGGCACACTTGACATTACATCACAATCTCCATTACATCTTATCTAGAAAATACTGGACATTTATATTTTCTCAATTTGTTTCCCAAACAGAAAGCTCAAATACTGGACTGTCTGGTTCAAAACTGGACACCTGGCAACCCTACCAGGAAACAGACAGAAAATGGGACGCTCCACATTTGACCTGTCACTGAAGTGCTAACTTGATTTACCAAACTAATGAAAAGTAATAAATGCCAAATTTGGGGGTTAGCAGAGTGATGATTCTGATGTACAATAAGGTACGAACCTCAACTCCCCAGGCCTGAGTCTCAACAGGAAAAATTGCAGAGGTGCTAGATTTTAGCTAATAACAGATACTTTCCCATTCATTACAGAGTCTGTGCATTTGCAGCTAGGACCATCCTTAAGATTTTTGGTGCCCTACAAAACCTGAGAACCTACACCCTCCATCCCCTGCCGGGGGCAGCCACTCCATGGAGTGGGGCTGTGCTCAGGGCTGTGGGCACAGGAGCTCGGAGCGGAGCATAAGGAGGGTAGGAAGGCTGGTAGGGCAGCAGGCAGACTGAGTGGCACAGCTGGCTGGAGCTGCAGGCCAGAAGACAGAGCAGATGGAAGGGGGAGTGATACAGTTGGTTGGAGCTGCGGGTCGGCAGGCAGAGAGGGGGTGGGGATTGAAGTGGGGAGTCTGGGAGCGGGGAATTGGGTCCAACGGAGTTTGAAGGTGCAGCAGGGGGTTAGAGGATTGGGACTGATGGGGCTGGGAGGGGAAGCGGGGGGGGTGGTGTGAGACTGGGGCATTGGGGCTGCTGGAGCTGGTGCTGCCTGCAGCTGGTGATGGCCCTAGGCATACACGGTACAGGGCACTACTAAATTTAGAGCACCACTAGTGACCCAAATGTAGTGGTGCCCTATGCAGTTGCATGTGCTGTGTATGCCTAAGGACGGCCCTATCTGCAGCTTACCCAGGTGGCATTAGCCCAGCTTTGCCTTTCAGCCCCAGACTCTCCACTGGTGTCATGGCTTCTAATGCCTTCTGGTCATGCTACAGAGCTACTGGGCTTGTCAGTACCACAGCTTGCACGGTCCAGCTCTCAATCTGTGGAGCTGAAGCTGATATTGAGCCCAATACTTAAGGCCTTCTCGATGGTGGTGATTCCGTTGGCACTTCTGTCATGGTCTTTGTGGCAGACCCCTTCATCAAGGTAGGCACTGGCTTTAGCCCCAGTACTGGTGCCTCTCCCAGAAACAAGTGGGGCAGTGTCTCATTTAGTAACACCAGTGCCGATTTCCATTCCTCTTTCGCCATGATGCTACCCCTGTGTGGGACTTTAGATGAGCAAGTTTGTTTGCCCCTATGGGACTGGCTTCCCCAATGTCACCAAAGAACCTCTGGGACTCTACAAGATCTAGGTTAGAGTCATCCTCTCCTGCATCGTCAGATAGGCACCAGAGATTCCCCTCAGGTCACCACTGGTGCCAAAATTGGCACCTGTCCCACGGTCAGAACAGGAGCTCTTAGCCTGGTGCTTACTGGTCACCAGTGCCTTATCTATTTGCCCAGTAGCCTCCTTGGAATCCTTGGTATGCTCCACAGTCCTTGCCATCCTGCTCCAGAGTGAGATCATTCATCAGAACAGTGGCACCCACTCCCAAATCGTCTCCTCTGCAAGTGATTTTTGAATCTGCTCTCCCGGACCTATTCCAACAGGATCCTGTGGTGTAAGAACAGGACTTGCCATTGACACAGCACACAGATCCCCAAATGAGTCTACCATGACACAATCTTCCTCAGTTGATGGATGTCCTCTACTGCAGACCAAACTTCTCTAGATTGTTTCACATTTCATCTGGTGACTAGAGAGACCCAGGATCGACCTGTTCTCTGTTGGGTGAGTCTCCCTCACTTACTTCCAACCTTGAGCAGAAAACAGGGAGAGCAGAAGAGTGAAAATGGCTAAGTACAGTGTATCTTAACATGGAGATAGTTCTGTGGGGAACCGTACAAAGATTCTGAATTTGTAGACCGGAAGCTGCCAAGAGAGGGCTGAATTACAAAGTTAGGGTCATGCACTTCCCTGGTTCCACAGGGAAAATCCTACCAATGAGGAGGTTTGCACAAGTGTGATCAAAGGTGCTGTGCACATTCAGCTCTCCTTGACTTACAGTGGAATCTTTGAGTACTCAGCACTTCTGATAATCATGCCAAAAGCTTTTAGGAGCTGCTTCTACAAATACCTAGGTCTGTGCATAACTTTCCACTTGTGAGTAGTCTGAATGGGAATCTTAATGGGAAAACATTCACAAACTTTTGTAAAAAATGGCATAAATAAACCAGCGGTATATTGAACAAGAGGAGTGGCGAAGGAGCATGAAGATGATTTCAGTGAGGTGTAACCATGCATTGGGGCCTGTAAGGGAGGAAGTACAGAGGCAATTTCTTAAGTGACTGACTAAGGGGCAGACAAGGGTGGGAATGTTGGGAGAAGGGGACACAGGAGCTGAAGGGTAACATATTTCCAAGCTCAAATGGCCTCCTGGGCGTGACTTGCAAAACACTGGGCCCTCAAGGCCTGATTGTTGCCTAAGTACTGCTATTGCAAATGCAAATGGCCAATTGGGCATCTCAGTGGCCATCTGTGTAACACAGACACCCAATCTGCACCTGCGATAGCACTGATTAAGCAACAGTCCAGTCCTGAGGTTCCAGTGATTTGGAAATCAGGCTCCCATTGTTTACAGATTGTCCTCGGTTTTTGTCTGCCTCACCATGTGACCATGTAGCAGGCCCTGTGGCAGATCTAGATTGCTGTTTCACAGAGAGAAAATGCATAAAGAAGGATCTGTCATCTCTGATTCCCATTAGCATTTGGCCAGGAGGAGGGTGTGTTTGAAGAGGGCAGCAGTGGACATAACATTGGTGTGATAGAGAAAGGGGAAGAGCTGTGTTGCACAAAATAGGGGCCTCTGCTATGTCGTGTAACAGGCTGCATCAGGCACAAGACCATGACTGCCAGTGTACGGAACTTGTGGGTGTGGCTATTGTGAAATTGTATCCAACTGTCATGAAATCTTGGTGGCCTGTCTAGGACCTAGATCATATACAGATGTCACATAGAAATATGTAGGCTCCCGCTGGCGCCTTGGCAAGACATTTGGCCCTTTTTTCCAATCAGTCTGTCACATTTGTCTTCCTCAAAGTACAGTATTTACAACCTTCTTTGACAGTTGCCCTCCATTCAGGTCAGTCAGTCCTTGGTTGTGTCTCCAAAGTTGTTAATATTTATGGGCTTTGTCTATACTGTGCTGTTTTGCACAAGAAATATGCAAACGAGGCTAAGCGTGGAATATTGCTGCACCTCATTTGCATAATTAATGAGCAGCTGTTTTTTGTGTAAGAGGCTTTTGCGCAAAAAGGAGCTATTTACATGGCTCCTTTTTGCGCAAAAAAACCTCTTGTGCAAGAGCCGTTCTTCTTGAAAAAAATGCAGAAAGGAAGATGTCTCCTTTTTGTACAAAAGCCTCTTGCGCAAAAAGCAGCTGCTCATTAATTATGCATATGAGGCCTGGCGATATTCTACGCTTAGCCTCATTTGCATATTCTTGAGCAAAACAGTGCAGTATAGACATAGCCATGATGCATGAGCAGAGCACACTTAAGCGTGTCTCTGAAGCATTTGTATTGACTGCCCTTCCTGCCTTTTATGATTCTCAGCTCACCATAGATGACTGGATGTGATGCTGCTGTATTCTAGCCACTATTTGGAGCCACTGGTGGAGTGCTTCCCCAGCAGCTGCAGCAGCTTCAGGGCTTGGAGAGTGGTCTCTCTCTCTACTGCAGCCCTGAGCCCATGCACAGTGCTTAATGGGAAGCTGTGCAGCCGCATGGCTGTGTAGCTCAGCAGAAACTTAGGTCAAGGAGGGCAGTTAAGCACTGGAATAAATTGCCTAGGGAGGTTGTGGAATCTCCATCACAGTAGATTTTTAAGAGCAGGTTAGACAAACATGTATCAGGGATGGTATAGATCAGGGGTCATCACTTATTTTTTGTCAAGATACACAATGCTTGGTCAAGGTATAATTAAAGTCCAGGCTCCAGAGAAAACAATATAAAAATAATAACTATAATAATAGGGCAGTAAAAAGATTTTGCAGTCTGGTCAAAAGTTTCAAAATGTCATGGTCTGTTCAAAATGAGGAAATAAGGGCAACCCAGAAAACTACAGGCCAGTCACCTTAACTTCTGTGCCAGAAAGATAATGGAGCAAATAATTAAGGCTGGGGTGGGGAAACTTTTTGGGGTCAGGAACTACTGACCCACAGAAAAATCAGTCGGGGGCTGCAGTCAAGTGAGAAGCAAAAAAAAAAAAAAATCTTCACTGACATGGCCCCCAGCTGAGAAGGAAAAGACACTCCCTACATTCCCCTCGCACACCTGAGCCTAAGGCAGGCCTGGCAAAATAGGTCCCACTTGTGCTCTTACATGTGCACGTGTGTGCGTATTGTTTAAGTTTACTGCCTGTAACTGCATGGTGGTTTGCAGCCAAGCCACCGGATTTGGACTGCGGAGGCAGTGGGGAGCCCCAGGCAGGCCGCTCAGAAATGTGGCTGCGGGGCACTTTCTCTGAATCCAGAGGGGAGGGGGAAACATTCAGATGCTTCTCCCATCCCCAGCACAATCCCATTGGCCGATTTCTGGACAGACACTGACCAATGGGGAGCTGCTTGTTTGAATAACAGGCAGCCACAAAGCACAACCCTCCTGCTCACTCACTCAAGCACATGGACGAGCAGGCAGAAACATTTTAAGCTAAGCAACCCCTGGCCTACGGGGTCTAGCCTATTAGATTTTGTATGTTCCAGCCCCGCGGTGAGGCAGCAGGGAGGCTAGAGCACCAGTGCGGGCTCTCTAGTGCTGAGCCTTGGGGGAACAATCCAGAGAAACCTGGGGCCACACTTGGCCCCCCTGTCTTAGATTGCCTACCCCTGAATTAAGGAAACTATCTGAAAACATCTGAAAGATAATAAGATGATAAATAACAATCAGCATGGATTTGTAATGAACAAATCATGTCAAACCAATCTGATAGCTTTCTTTGATAGGATATCAAGCCTTGTGGATAAGGGAAAAGCAGTAGAAGTGGTATACCTAGACTATAGTAAAGCATTTGATACGGTTTCACATGACCTTCTTATCAATAAACTAGGGAAATACAACCTAAATGGGGCTAATATAAAGTGGGTGCATAACTGTCTGGATAACCATTCTCAGAGAGAGTAGTTATCAATGGTTCCCAGTCCTGTTGCAAAGGCATAACAAATGGAGTTCTTCAGGGATCAGTTTTGGGACTGATTCTTTTCAATACCTTCATCAATGATTTAGATAATGGCATACAGAATACACTTTTAAATAGGGTTGCCAGGTGTCCAGTTTTGAATCGGACAGTCCAGTATTTGAGCGTTCTGTTCGGGAAACAAATTGAGAAAATATAAATGAGAAAATATAAATGTCCGGTATTTTCTAAATAAGATGTAACGTAGATTGTGATGTAATGTCAAGTGTGTCCAGTATTTTTGTTGAAACCATCTGGCAACCCTACTTATAAAGTTTGCAGATGATACCAAGATGGGAGGGGTTGCAACTGCTTTGGAGGATAAGGTCATAATTCAAAATGATATGGACAAACTGGATAAATGGTCTGAAGTTTAATAAGGAGAAATGCAAAGTACTTCACGTAGGGTATGTCTACACTGCATTCTTTCGAGAGAGGAATGCAAATGCAGTTGAGAAAATTGCAAATAAAGCGCGAATTTGAATTTCCCGCGCTTCATTTGCAAAACCCTTCTTTCGAAATTACCCTTCCTCCTTATAATTAAGGGTTTAAGGGTAATTTCGAAAGAAGGGTTTTCTTTCAAAATAACCGCATCTAGACAACATTTCTTTTTTCGAAATAGGGTATTTTGAAATAGCACCCGGATGCGATTATGCAAATGAAGCACGGGAAATTCAAATCCGTGCTTCATTTGCAATTTCGTTCATCTGCATTTGCATTCCTCTCTTGAAAGAGGAATGCAGTGTAGACATTCCCTAGGGGTCATAGTGGACCACAAGCTAGATATGAGTCAACAATATGACACTGTTGCAAAAAAAGCAAACATCATTCTGGGATGAATTAACAGGAGTGTTGTGAGTAACAGATAAAAAGTATTCTTCCACTCTAATCTGCACTAATTAGGCCTCAGTTGGAGTATTGTGTCCAGTTTTGGGTGCCATGTTTCAGGAAATATATGGAGAAATTGGAGAGGGTCCAGAGAAGAACAACAAAAATCATTAAAGGTCTAGAAAACATGACATATGAGGGAAGAATAAAGAACTGAATATGCTTAGTTTGGAAAAGAGAAAACTGAGAGAAGACATGATAGCAGCTTTCAAATGCCTAAAAGGGTATTACAAGCAGGAGGGAGAAAAATATTCCTTAACCTTTGATGATTAGACAAGAAGCCATGGGCTTAAATTGCAGCAAGGGAGGTTTAGGTTGGACATTAGTAAAAACTTTCTATCTGTCAGGGTGGTTAAGCGCAAGAATAAAATGCCCAGGGGAGGTTGTGGAATCTCTATCATTGGAGATATTTCAGAGCAGGTTATATAAACATCTATCAGTGACGATCTTGATGGTGCTTGGTACTGCCATGAGGGCAGGGGACTGGACTTTGGTCCCTTCCAGTTCTAGTATTCTATGATTCTATATTGCTGGCAGTCCAAATTTGGTCCACTGTCTGCTTCTTGACTACTCCTGATCTAGATAATACTTAGTCCTGCCATGAATGCAGAGGAATGCAGTAGAGGAATGACCTCTTTAAGCTTCTTCCAGTCTCAGGGTATGTCTACACTACAAAGTTAATTCGAACTAACAGACGTAAATTCGAATTAACTTTAATAGGCGCTACACATACAAACCGCTAGTTCGAACTTAATTCGAACTAGCGGAGCGCTTAATTCAAACTAGGTAAACCTCATTCTACGAGGACTAACGCCTAGTTCGAATTAAGTAGTTCGAATTAAGGGCTGTGTGGCCACTTAATTCGAACTAGTGGGAGACTAGCCCTCCCCAGAGTGGCCACCAGGGAAACTCTTTTGCCCCCCTCCCGGCCCCGGAGCCCTTAAAGGGGCACGGTCTGGCTACGGTGCCCGTGCCAGGTGCAAGCCTGCCAGCACCCAGCCAGCAGGCCATGCACCTGGCACGGCACGAGCCAGCCACCCGCTGCCCCCCAGCCCTCCGCCTCATCCCGGGACCAGGCTGGCAGCTCCCAGGAGCCTGCCCGGGGCCGCAAGAGGCAGGCGCCCGCCTGGTCTAGTGCGGAGATCGTGGACCTCATCCACGACGTCCGCACTAGGCACAGAAAAGTGGACGTCTAGGGCAGGATAGCTGCCAGCCTGGCCACCCAGGAGCAGGTTTGCATGGAAATCAGGGTGGTCCAGTGAGACCCCCAACCCTGAGCCCTGACCTTACAAGGCCGTACTGGGTCAGACCAAAGGTCCATCTAGCCCAGTAGCCTGTCTGCCGACAGCGGCCAACCCTAGGGGCCCTGGAGGGGATGGACCGACGACAGTGACCAAGCCATTTGTCTCGTGCCATCCGTCTCCAGCCTTCCACAAACTTTGGGCAGGGACACCATTTCTACCCCCTGGCTAATACCACTCCATGGACCCAACCTCCATGACTTTATCTCACTTCTCTTTAAACTCTGTTCTAGTTCTAGCCTTCACAGCCTCCTGCAGCAAGGAGTTCCACAGGTTGACTCTTTGCTTTATGAAGAACAACTTTCTGTTACTAGTTTGAAGCCTGCTACCCATTCCTTTCCTTTGGTGTCCTCTAGTCCTTCTATTATGGGAACTAATGAAGAACTTTTCTTGATGCACCCTCTCCACCCCACTCATGCTTTTATAGACCTCTATCCTATCCCCCCTCAGTCTCCTCTTTTCTAAACTGAAAAGTCCCAGTCTCTTTAGCCTCTCTTCATATGGGACCTCTTCCAAACCTCTGATCATTTTAGTTGCCCTCCCCTCTCCCACCCTCTCTCTTCTCCTCTCCCACCTCCTTTTCCCAGTCTCCCCAAGTTTTGTTCAATAAAGAGAGATTCTATTTTTGACCACACGTTTTCTTTATTTTGTACATCAGGAAGGGGGGCTAGGGAAGGGTAAGTGGAAGGAGGTGAGGGAGGAATGGGGTACGAGCCCCTGATGGGGAGGACTGGGCTGGCTCTGTGGGCTTCTGGGGGTGGAAGCTCTCCTGCAGCCCCCCAACTACCCCCTCTCCCCAGATGGCAGCCTGAGGCAAGTGCAGCCGGTCTGATGGCGAGTGCTGTGATGTGCCCAGTGTGGGCACTCAGGGCAATCCAAGACAGGACTGCTTTGCAAGCAGGGCACCCCTGAGAACTGTCTATCTGGGGTGGAGGTCGGGTCCCTTTAAGCACAGCCCTCAGCTAGCCTGAGACAGCAGCTCCACGCTCTAAGTCCTAATCTGATGCCCTGCTGGCACTGCTTCCGGCCATCCTTAACCTCGGTTCAGGGTCCACTCAATGTGGACATGCTAGTTCGAATTAGCAAAATGCTAATTCGAACTAGTTTTTAGGTCTAGATGCACTAGTTCGAATTAGCTTAGTTTGAATTAACTAATTTGAATTAAGTTAGTTCGAATTAGTGCTGTAGTGTAGACATATCCTCACAGTTCTAGGATTATAAGTAACTAGATTTATCAAGCATGAGGCTGTGGGTGTGGGTGTGCAGGAGTCCGGGCAGGGAGGCAACTGGGTGGGAGTGGCTGGTGCCTACTACCCAGGGCTGGCATTGCTACTGGCAATAGGCAAACCTAGTGCTGTGGCAACTGTAGCTGTGATGAGTTAAAATCAGCTGCTCTCACTTATCTCCCTGTGATGTTTTTCGATTTTTGAGATGAACATACAAAACTTGTTGCAACCACTCTCATATCTTTGCACCAAATCTTGTGCAAAGTGGGCCAAGTGAGATGTCTATAGAAAGCTTATGATTCTCTGATTCTGTTTATACTATTCATGCTCAGGTATCATTTTTGTATTGGAAGTTATGAGTACTGGGTATGTATTTGTATTTCACATGTTTAGTTCTGGGAGATTATCAACAGTCTTTGCACACCTAGTGTAAAAAGGTTGCTAGTCAAGTGAATCGGAGTATTTGACTGATGATGGACTTTAAGCAGTGCCAATCCACATCTGAGGAACATTGCTGTGAACATTCAGACCAGCTGTTGTCTAAAAAGGGACTGAATCATGCATGGACAGGTGACTAGCTCATGTGACAAGCTCCATTTTGGAAGGTCCTTTCACACATGGAGAATAATGAAATTCCCTCCATATGGGCAAAGGTATAAACCCTGTAGGGTTCCTCCATCTTTGTCTTCGTCCCTGTCTTCTTTCCAGGAGCATCTATGCTATGAACTGAGCCTAGTAGGACCTAATGACCCATACTAACGAAGAATGTATTCCAGGGACTTTTAAAATAGCAGTTTATTCCATCTCTCCTACAAGCCTGTATCAAGAACTTTATAATTGGTGTGTGTAATTTGATTCCTTTAGCAATTTTACTCTCAACCTTTTCTTTCTTTATTAATAAACCATTCAATTTTAGATTCTAAAGGATTGGCACAGCATGCTCTTTTGGGTAAAATTGATCTGGGAATGTGGCTGATCCTTTGGGATTGGGAGAACCTGTTCAGATTTAGTGAGAGTAGTTTTCATACCCTCTCATCCATGTAAGCTGTGATACTGGTGGTGGCACAGGAGAAGCTGGTGTGCCTAAGGGGATTGCTTGTGTGACTTCTTGCTGGGCCAGTGTGGCAAGCAGAAATGCTCTTTGTGACTGGTTTGGTGCCTTATAGTGGAGGACCCCCAGTCTTGGGCTGTAAGTAGCGTTGTCTTTAACCAATTCACCCTGATTTGATCCTTTCAGTGGTGCCCCCAGAATCCTGTTACATTACACTATTTGATCTGTAGAAGTGGGTCTGGCCCACTAATAAACCATCTTGTTAGTCTGTAAAGTGCTACATAGTCCTGTTTTTTGTTTTACCATCCACAGGCTTTTAAAAAAACCAAAATTTTACTTTGAATCCTGCTCTCAACTGGGGGAATTGAAGGAGGCTACTCTTCACAGCAATACTGATCCATCCACAATCTCTCCTTTACTCTCCATTTTTCCTGAGGTTATTTTTAGACTTGGCCAAACTTTTTCTAATAAAAACCTAACCCAGTTTCAGCTGGTTTCATGCTCTGTTAGAAACCAAAAAAAAAAAAAAAAAATGTGGTCTGAGTATGTCGAGCAGTTTGGCAAGGTCTGAGAACTCTTTGGTGTGCCACATTTTAAGTAAATTCACCTCTTCTAATCTAATCTGATTTAGTATTTATAATGCACCCATCACACTAATATTTAGGCACCATCTAAATGTGAATAACACTTTTCTATCTGAGTGGACCAAACTGTACACAAGGGCTGTGTCTACATTGGCGTGATCTTGTGCCAAAGCGACCGCTTTTGCGCAAAAACATGCTGCCTGTCTACACTGGCGGGGAGTTCTTGCGCAAGAACACTGACGTTCTAATGTGTGAAATCAGTGCTTCTTGCGCAAGAACTATGATGCTCCCGCTCAGGAATAAGCCCTCTTGTGCAACTGTTCTTGCGCAAGAGGCCAGTGTAGACAAGCAACATGAATTTCTTGCGCAAGAAAGCCCGATGGCTAAAATGGCCATCAGAGCTTTCTTGCGCAAGAGAGCATCTACATTGGCACAGATGCTTTTGTGCAAAAGCACATCTCTTGCGCAAAGGCACATGCCAGTGTAGACGCTCTCTTGCGTAAATACTTTAACGCAAGAACTCTTGCGTTAAAGAGTATGGCTGTGTCTACATTGGCACCCTTTTCCGGAAAAGGAATGCTAATGAGACACTCCAGAATTGCAAATGCCACGGGGGATTTAAATATCCCCCACGGCATTTGCATGAACATGGCTGCCGCTTTTTTCCAGCTCGGGGCTTTGCCAGAGAAAAGCGCCAGTCTAGACGGGATCTTTCGGAAAATAAAGCCTTTTCCGGAAGATCCCTTATTCCTCTTAAAATCAGGAATAAGGGATCTTCCGGAAAAGGCTTTATTTTCTGAAAGATCCCGTCTAGACTGGTGCTTTTCTCCGGAAAAGCCCCGAGCCGGAAAAAAGCAGCAGCCATGTTCATGCAAATGCCGTGGGGGATATTTAAATCCCCCGCGGCATTTGCAATTCCGAAGTGTCTCATTAGCATCCCTTTTCCGGAAAAGGGTGCCAATGTAGACACAGCCTATTTGCGCAAGATTATGCCAATGTAGATGTAGCCAAGAAGTTACCCTGTTGACCTGAGCACTTTGCTAATATTTGGGGTCCTGCAGGTTGTTTCCAGTAGGAGGAGAAATAGAGCGAGGTATTTCTTTAACAGTGCTATTGATTTACAAAGAACGTGCACAAAGTCCTGTTTCTCTGAACACAATAAGATCAAATGATGAGAGGCAATGTCCTTGTTCACATGTCCAAGTATGCCTTTCCAGTCATCCCAAGGTAGACTACTTCTTTTTAGAGTAACTCATAGTTCTTTGGGTTCAATTTCAAATTGGCAGTCTGAATCTTACCACAAACCATTTATACGAGTTCCTATTCAGAGGGCTTAGATCCCACCAGGATATAATCTAGATATACACCGGCTAAAGATGGGGCAGAAAACTGTTGCAAATGTCCTGTTATTGGCTGGCCCAATTCCTCATCCAGATGACTGACTTCCACTGTGGTCTGTGATCCTTTGATTTCTTTCTCAAAGTGATTTTTAGCTCCGTAAATTCCTCCTGCACCTCATTTCTTCTAGCAACATTTTAGGTAAGAGGGGATCCAAAATTAAATCACCTATTTGGTTTCCTGAGAAGACAGGGACTCGGGAATTTGCACCCATCCAAAAATGGGGGAAATTGTGTCTGAAACTTAGACTTCTATAATTAGAGCAAGAACTCTGAATAGCGGGACAGTGGATGAGGCAATAATTGGTCTGGATTTCATTATGACTAATAATTGTGTAATAAATGCCAGGAAAAGCAACCTATTAATTCACTCTGTGGAAATTCCCTTTAAAGATGTGGTGCAAGAAAGACATATAATTTTAGGCATTTGGTCTGCAGTGAGCAAGTTGTCTTGCCTCCAGCAGCATGCTGGGATAGCTTTTAAGCAAAAGGAGGATGGAGAGTGACTGAGACATGCTTTAAGATCTAGATTTTCAGAGGGATTGTAGCTGTTAAGATTCTTGAGGGTGGGACTGGCAATGGACTCCTGTTCGTTTACTAAATGTTTCTGAAAACAGCAAATATTAGAAAATGGAACCACAACTGCAAAACAAAAATCAGTGGATCTAGTAAATACTGGTATAGAAGAAATCTACAAGGAAGAAAGGGGTGAAAGTGAGTCCCCAGAGTTTGCAGGCACAGAGCAGCAGAAAAAGCAGCAGGAAACAGCAAGCAAAGCACAGATAGTGTGGCCCTAAGAGAAAGCCAAGAGGAAGTGTTTTGGGCAGAGTTCCGGCTATAAAAGGAGACTTGAGATTGTGAGCAAGGAACCTGACTTCTGTTGTTTGCTCCTACCAGGTTCAAGGAAATGGGATTTTGTGTACATTCGTTGTAAATTAACAAGACTGTATCAAAGAAATAACCTGACTGTATCACCAGTTTCTCCTCCTAATGCAAGGTCCCAAATATTTGCAGATGGCTCAGGCCAGAAATATTAACAGTACCAAAATCAACACCCCTTTCTCAGGGGACTATTATTGTTTCAAGGAATAATGTTGCTAAGCTATCCTGCACTGATTGGAATTGGACAACCAGTGCATTGGCTTTACATCTTGTCCCGGGGTGCTGGAGCAGGTTTTATAATGGGGATTCTCAGAGCCACTGAACCAAATTGTAAACCCAGTGTAGAATGCAAACCACCTCAAGCCAAAGGGTGCAGTAGCACTCCTGGCATCCCTAGTTCCAACACTTATGTCTTGCCTTGGTGATGCTGGTCTTTGATTACTGCAACCTCAGCATAATGGGTCTCCCTGACGTACACCTTGCCAGAGTTCATACAACTTGCAGCTTTTAACTTTATCTTCCATGTCTGAGCCAGCACAATCTTACTGTTGAGTGTAGTACTGACCACCACACTACATACACTTAAGTAAGTGAAAAGCTCTATTCCTGTAACTCCACCGACATTAGGACTACTGCTGGGAATGAAGATACATATATTTGTGTTTGCTGGATAAGGGCCTTAGATTGTAAAGTCCTTGGGACAGGAAGCATATTTCCTCTACACTGCATACAGTGCTATAGTCAATAAGGGTATGTCTAGACTACATGGCTACATCAACAGAGCCATGTAGATGAGTTTACTAGACATAAGAAAATGAAGCGGCGATTTAAATAATCGCAGCTTCATTTACATGAAAATGGCCGCCACGCTGTGTCGATCAACTGTTTGGCGGCATAGTGGGGCAGTCTGAACGCGCTGCAGTCGACAAAGGAAGCCTTTGTTGACCGCTCCGGTATGCCTCATGAAATGAGGTATACCGGAGCGGTTGACAAAGGCTTCCCTTGTCGACTGTGGCGTGTCCAGACTGCCCCGCTGTGCCGCCAAAAAGCGCAGCGGCCATTTTCATGTAAATTAAGTGGTGATTATTTAAATCGCTGCTTTATTTTCCTATGTCTAGTAAACTCATCTACATGGCTCCGTCGACGCAGCCATGTAGTCTAGACATACCCTAAGAGAATATGTTTCACTTTCTGGTTCTCTTACCCACAGCACTAGGGTACCCGAGTGTTCCCTGTAAACTGACAGCTTGGGCAGCCACCCAGGAGAGATACAGGTGCCTCCCAATGGATTAGCAGAGCATCCGCAGCTGGCAGCATGCATTTCTATTGGTAGTACACATCTGCACATGCCTTGGTTTGCATAACAAAATTTATTCTGCACCTGGATGGAAAACATTAGAGGGAACATTGGATACCACAGCTGGGAAGCAGAAAGGGCAAGGGAATATTTCTTCAGTTAAAAATAGAAGTGAGAAATACACGCTCTGTTTCCACTAGAACCATGTCCAACATGCTAGCCACTAGCCACTATTTGGCCAGTTGAGTGTAGCTCAGACATGTCCAAAGTCCGGCCCGCGGGCCAATTGCGGCCCATGTTCCGGTTTAATACGGCCCCCCCAGGTAATTTGGCAATATCTATCTTTTATGGCCCCCAACGAATCCATATGTATTGAGATGAACACATTGTAAAATCTCAGTTAATGTCAGTTGGTTTAAATCAGTTATAAATATATTTGGACACAACATGTATACTTGGTGTTATGTTCCTGTTCATATTTTTTTAACTTAAAAGTTGACAGACAACCTTTATTACCAATAATATGTAATGTACTTTACAATGTTCCTGACATATATTTCAGCTTCCTGGATTTTTTTTTCATCTGGCCTTCAGATATGAAAGGCAGAGTGATTTAACACCTGTTTAGATTTGTCATCCATGTGACGAAATGAAAAGTATGCTGTTTGCAATAAACTTTGCATAAAATAGTTAATTTGCATTTAATTTTAATGGTTCAAAGAATGTCAGGCAAAATGGTCGGCCCTCATGCATGTTCACTTCATCAAATCTGGCCCTCTTTGAAAAAAGTTTGGACACCCCTGGTGTAGCTACTTCACTATATACTTCACTATAGCAGAACTGGTTGGACACCACAGAACTAGAACTATAAAGGAGTTCCAGACATGGGTTTTATTAGATTTATAGTTGACCTGAAATGTTTTCCTAATGCACCGGTCTGAAACCTATGGCTCTAGAGCCAAATATGGCTCAGTACGGAACCAAATATGGCTCTTTTGCAAATCCCAAATACACACAACTTTTTAAATGTAAATGAAACATTAATTCAAAATTTAAAAAAGTGTAATTACTCATGTCAAGAATTTGTTTTGTCTATTTCACCTTTAACTGTTCATGTTAATAACCATCCATCCTCTCCACTCCTTGTAAACGTCAAAAGAAATGTGCAAAAATATGCAGCAGCAGAAGTCCCATGTAAGAAAGTCCTTGAATACAATGTTTCCTTTATGCCATTATTAGTCATCATGTCAATTATTAATAAAATTAAGTTGTATATTTTCAGTCATTCAAATGGGCCTTTTTAGAGGGCTCTTTGTTGAGCACTTATTCTGAATTTTAATGTAGTTTGGCTCTTCGGTTTGAAAAGGTTGCAGACTCCTGCTCTAACGTGACAAAAGCAGGGGGGCGCTGAACAATTTGTATAGTGTGTGTGTGTGGGGGGGGGGGAGGCTAAAAACCACTGAACCAAATATAAACTCCTGTAGCAGCTGGAAACCCGTTGGAGCCAGAGGTGCGGGTTGCAGCACCCCGGCGTGCCCTAGACTCGGCATCCCAGAAGTTGAAGGTGGACGAGGCTTCTGGGTATCATGCTCCCCACCCGCTGCCAGGGCAGGGCTGAGCCCAGCGCGGCTCTGCCCAGCACCGGGTTAAACCCCTGGGCAGCTGCTGGAGATCTGACGAACCCCCTTTCCTTGCCAAGCCCTGCAAGAGCTCCCCACCCAGCTGCGGGGCGAGGCAGCCCCAGCCGCTCCGGAGGGGGCGGGAGTCCCGTCTCCCGTCTGTCAGGGAGTGTCTGGGCTGCTATCGCGGTCTCTCCCTAGGCCGGGCTCCTAGGTCCGCCCCGCTCCCTCCCACCCAGCTGTCACTCAGCCCGGCTACAGCCGCCGCAGAGCCCGGCGAGCAAGGTAAGCGCGTGGGCCGGCAGCGGCGCCGCTCCGCAGCCTCCTCCCTGTCTCCGAGCAGGCCGCTCTGCAGAGGTAACCGGGCGGCGGCCGGGGAGAGAGGGGGCGGCCCGCAGGAGGTATGGGGCCGGGCGGTGCCTTTTGCAAAGGCCCGGAGCTCTGTGCTGTGGCCAGGCCCTGGCAGCTGCCTCCCTTCCCCCGCCCTGGAGCCTGAGCCGGGCGCCTGGATGCAAAGGGCTGGGCTGAGCCGGTCTTCCTCCAGTCACCTTCGGGGTGGTGCAGCCATGCGGAGAGGGCGTCGGATGTTCTCGGCAGCGTGGTCCCTATTTCAGGCAGCGCCCCCGGCTTATGCCCGCCGCCAGCTGGCTCAGAGAGGGAGGGGTTTGCAGGATGGCATCTCCCGCTTCCTTCTCCACCCCGTCATCCCCCCAGAGCCAGTCTGTAGGTGACCTTCTCTCTGGGGAAGGCGTGTAAGATTCACCCTACCGCATTCTCATACAGGCCCCGACTAGAACATGCGAGTCTGCTGTCCTCCCCCCGGCGAATCCCTAGGACGGGTTACATCGCAGTGCAGGGCTCTACTAGCTGATGCAATATGTAGATTATTCTCATAGCCAGGAGAGGGATGTAAATTATTGTGCCTACAATTTGTAACTTCTCCACCAACCAGATTTTACTATTGTGCATTATCTGGACTGCATTCATCCCTGTTCTTGGTTGGATTTTGGGTGCTCATACTTCCAGGGCCTCCTCCTCCCCTTGCATTCTGAATGCCCTTAATGCCTGTTTCATACCTTTTTTTTTTCTTTCTTTTTTTTTGAGGCCTGACAGTAATAAAACATATTTGCTGTTTGTCCATCAGGCTGTTAAAACTGCAGGATCCTGAAATGTGAACTGCTTCAATTGGTCTCAGGAATGATAGGAGGAAATTCCATAGCAGCTAAGCTTTGCATGTTTTAAAATGTACGTGGAGGCAAAATAAGAATATTTTTGCTAACAATTTACTATATAAACTTTTTCTGAAATAGTGTAGATTATAATCTTTCATTTCAGATGAGTTTTGATCCTTTGAAGCATGACTTGCTATGTGACTGATATAAATGTGAGCAATAACAGGTAACAGAATTTTGGTTATATGAGGATACTTCCATGTAGTGGACAAAATTCTGCCATTAACTCTCCCTACAATCCCATTGTCTTTAATGGAGTGGTAGTACTAGCTGCTAATCAGTCTGAGAATTGTCTTTAAGGTAATTATCCTTTAACCCTTGACGTGTACATGTTTCTGAAAGCATGCTTCCTGAGATATGTGCAGCTTTTTATAATTTTTCATTTTCATATAAAGCAAAGGTCACTGGCTATGTCTCTGCTTATATTGTTATATGATAGCATGACTCATCACAGAATCTTTGGCCAGTAATTTACCTTATTTTAACTGGCTCATTCCAGCCTGTTATTTTCCGTATTCTTGTGAAAAGTGGGAATGAATTGTAGGGTTTAGTGGAGTTCCAGAAGTGAGAGAAATTCAGCATGAGATATTCAATAAAACACACACACCCAACTCCCAAAATACATGTACTTTTTAAAAAAGAAGTTATTTATATGTTAACTGAATGTTAAGACTGGGTAAAGGACCAGTTTAAGAATGCTAGGGACTGAATTCATTTAACCTATGATCAGGCTCAGCCTTGTGCAGCAGCCATGAAAGTTTTTCCACACTGTCTTGTCACGTGTGATCTGGAAGAACAATTTTTGTTGGTGTAAAGTAGCTCTGTCTCCATGTATTTTCTGTCACTGGCCATCAGTTAAAGTAAAATTGGAGTGGAAGGTATCCATGCTGTTGAGTAGAGTTATTTCTAAGGATAGTGATGGAAATGTAGCCGTGTTAGTCTGGTGTAGCTGAAACAAAAAACAGGACTATGTAGCACTTTAAAGACTAACAAGATGGTTTATTAGGTGATGAGCTTTCGTGGGCCAGACCCACTTCCTCAGATCAAATAGTGGAAGAAAATTGTCACAACCATATATACCAAAGGATACAATTCTAAGGAGCAGTGATAATGATTCTGTGTTGCATACCAGATTGCTTTGTGAGGGTCAGAAATGAAGATTTGTTCATTCCCTGGTAGGAATTGTCAGAATCTCTTTGAAGAAGGATGTTCGCAGTGTGAAAACTCTTTAAAGTACAAGACCTGCTCCATTTTTACATAACAAGTCATTTGTTTGGCCCGTCATTTTCTGTATTCCTCCTGTTTCTTCCCCCCCCCCCCCCCATCCTGCTATAGCATTTGTCTGGTAGTGCAAGAAAGTCTGAATTGGGTATGGAAACCAAAAAGATATCCCCGATTCAGTCTTGTGGCTTACCTGCAGGACGGTGTCAAACAGAATCTAAGTAGTGAGATTGCAAAGCCCAGACATACATATTTTGAGAAAATGACAGATGAAAAGCATAGAAGGAGAAAATGGATTTAACCTATACCCCCGCCCCTAACCGCTGCAGGTACAAGCTGGCTGCTTCAGGGAGCCATTTTCCTGTAGTGTGATAGGAACTAGCAAACAAAAATACACTGGGGAACCAATTGTTACCCTCAATATTAACTAGTCAGACCCATTAATTTGAGGGCGTGCTGATGTAATAATAGAAGTATCATATGGTTTGCTCTTCAGTGCTTTGCCCAGGCATACTGTGCCCTCTGAACTGGTTACCTTGTCCTGCATTGGTCATATAACTGGCAACTCAGATATCACTGGCCAAATAAATCACTGTCTTAATTCTGTTCCCATCCTTGCTTCCAATGGTCACATTATTGCTCACTGCTTCCTATACATGTATTTGCACAATCAATTAGAGATTAATTTGTGATTTTATTTTTAAATAATAGGATCTTTGGCACTTGGTTAGCTTTCACAACCTTCGTTAGCTTGATGGTCACAACGGGGAGGGCAGAATTGTATCCCGTGTTTTGTATTTCATAAGTATCTTAAATTTTACAAACAATAATAAAAACTGTCTACGTTAAAATTGTATTTAAAGCCATGGAAGTCGGATCCTGAATCCAAAGATCATTGAACTGGTCTTGTAAATATGCACTGAAGGGTTTTTGAAAATGTTTATTGCTTGATTAATCAAGAGTTGCTAGAGTATTTTAAATACACCAGTATTTAATAACTAAATGCATTACTTATTTGGATGATAATGTAACTGGTTTGAGAGGGTTTAAAATGCATAATATTAGCTCAGTGAAGAAAGAATAAGGCCCTTATCCTGCAAAGAGTTCCACAAACTCAGTGTGGATAGGGATGCCAAACCTGGTTTTGTCTGTGGTTGTTGGGCATGTCCCTGTGACCCTTAGGCAGGGGAGAGGGTCACCCCTGGCTGCCCTCCCACCCCAAATGCTGATTTCTGCAGCTCCCATTGGTTGGGAACTGCAACCAATAGAAATGGCAGGAGCAGCACATGGAGCCACTTGGCCCCCTGCCCCTAGGGTCTGCAGGTACATGCCTGAGAACTGCACAGGAGCCAGGATAGGCAGGGAGCCTGCCTTTTGCCCCTCTACTCCACCAGCCAGGAGCCACCCATGTAAGCACCATATGGCCAGAGCCTGTATCCAACCTTCCCCAGCCCTGAGCCCCCTCCTAGAGCCAGTGTCCAGCACCCCTCACACCATTCCACTCCCCAACCCCTCACCCCAGCCCTGAAGCCCCCTCCTGCACCTAATCGCCCTCCCAGAACCTGCGCTCTGCATCCCTGCCCCAAGCTCAGCCCAGAGTTCCCTCTCACACTCCACACCCCTTGGTCCCAGCATAGGGCAGAGTGTCGGGGTACAGGCTCTATCTTGTTGAAAGTGAGTGAGGGTAAGAGAGAGCAAGGGAGGGAGATGGAGGGTGGAGTAAACATGGCTGTGGCTTCTGGGAAGGGGCATGGCCTTGGGAAGAGGCAGGGCAACACAGGGAGCAGTGCAAGAGTGTTTGGGTTTGTAAGATTAGATAGTTGGCTGTGCTGCCACAGATAATTTGTGTGGCTTTGGGCAAGTCTCCTAAACTCCATGCCTCAATTTCCTGTTAAATGTACCTCCCTACTTCATAAGAATATTGTGGGGATATTGCTCAGATACTGTGATGCCATTTAATTATCTTTAATAGTTCTTGAAGAGGTGGAACTCTGGTGGCTGTAACAGAGTTTTCTTAACCAGGGCTGAATTTGATCCCTGTTGTCTATAATAACTTAAGTGGAGGCTACTGCACTCTCTGAAGGAAGATTTTTTTTTCTCCTTACAATTCTGAATTTAGAGTTCACTTTAGTAGCTCTACTATGAGCCCAGTGCTCGGTTCAGATTTTCCCCAAGTAGTTCTCTGTCGGTGCCTCAATAACTCGAGTATTTCCTGGTATTTAAATCTTGGCCTCCTATGAGCAGGGATTGAGTTGTGTTAGTTTTATGATCTGTAGACACAGCAGCATGAGGTTAAGGCCAACACTTTCAGTTTCAGTTGTGACCTAGTCTGAGTTCACCTCCTGGAATTCTTGACGTGAAAGACAAGGGCATGTGCTTGGTATGTCTTTAGTGTCTGGCTCTTTATTTTGGTTAAACATGCTACAGTCGTAAATGATGTGATGAGTTCATTTTTTCTCCTGTAATACTGTAGACTTCTCTTGGCAAGCTGATGTGAACAGAAATAATTTATTTTTTTGTCACTACCAATAATTAGCTTAACCACCAGCTTATTCATAGAATGTTTTTCACCAGACACCTCTTTCTGTGTAACTTAATTGATTTGCCTTGCAAACAGATGCACAGTGGACATAGATTTAGCATTACTATGCTATTTCTTAATTATAGTGATTACATAAGAGGAGACTAGGCATTTGCCACTGCCCTACAACCACAGACAACTGCTGCATTGGAGAAGCATGTTGTAGCTGATTCATCACACAGTCATGGCTGACTCTCCCTGCTGATGGCTTGCAGGCAGTAAAATCTTAGAACTGAAACTGTGGGCCTTCCTCCATTCTGTTACACTTGTATAAATTCAGAGTAACTGTATTGCTGTTAGTGGAGGTGCACAAATGTGAGAGCAGAATTTGGCACTTTGGAGTTTTATTTATATATTTTTAATACTTCTTCTGTATAAAATAATATTAGCACATGGTCTTCGTAAAAAACAAGTTAGTGTAAAATTTTAAGAGAGCACACCGAATCAATGTGATTTTTTTTTTTTAGGTGTCTGTTGAAAATGCTGCTTATACTGAGAGCAGTTAAGGCTTGTATAGAATATCAGAGTGGGTTTTCCTTCACAGCAATATTTACCTTGTTTTCAAATGTGAGGAGTTCTAATACTATGATTTGATACTGCTTCCTCTTTTGGGAATACCCCTCACTGAATTCTAATGAGATTTGGCTGCTATGACTGGAAAGTGGCATTGTTTATATGGCAAGTGGCCCTGATTCTGGATTAGCTCAATGGCTACGTCTACACTGGCCCCTTTTCCGGAAGGGGCATGTAAATTTCACTAGTCGTCGTAGGGAAATCCGCGGGGGATTTAAATATCCCCCGCGGCATTTAAATAAAAATGTCCGCCGCTTTTTTCCGGCTTTTAAAAAAGCCGGAAAAGAGCGTCTAGACTGGCCCCGATCCTCCGGAAAAAGTGCCCTTTTCCGGAGGGTCTTATTCCTACTTTAAAGTAGGAATAAGACCCTCCGGAAAAGGGCACTTTTTCTGGAGGATCGGGGCCAGTGTAGACGCTCTTTTCCGGCTTTTTTAAAAGCCGGAAAAAAGCGGCGGACATTTTTATTTAAATGCCGCGGGGGATATTTAAATCCCCCGCGGATTTCCCTACGACGACTAGTGAAATTTACATGCCCCTTCCGGAAAAGGGGCCAGTGTAGACGTAGCCAATATGTCTGGAGTTTGCTAGGCCCACCTTGACTTTATTTTGTGTCATTCAATTTGTGCACTGAGGGCCATAGTTGTGCTGTGTTTTTAAATTTGACGACGTGCTGTGGTCTGCAGAACAGAGAAATATTTTTTAAAGTAAAAGCAATAATAGCTTTTATAAGCTGTGGTGTGTGTGTGCATATGTGATTGCTGTGTGTGTGTGTGTGGTGGTGTTGTGTGTGGTTTTTTTTTTTTTTTTTTTTTTTTTGCAGAACCCCATCTGACCAACTTTAAAAAAATGTTTCTTCTATAGGAAGAAGTGCATGCAAAATTAAATCCCAGGTTTTATGCTGGCACCCGCACTACCCCCCCCCCCCCCACCAAATTCAGCCCTAATGTAAGCAGCTTCAAATCCTTTGGACTTTTTATTAACCATTTAGCTGCTTGATGTCAGATACTTTTTGATGTGCCCTACTAAGAAATTGCAAGGGTTTTCAGATGTGTGTGGTTGTAGCTGTGCTAGGATGTTAGAAAGACAAGGTGGTTGAGGCAATATCTTTGATTGAACCAACTTCTGCTGGTGAGAGAGCTTGAAAGCTTGTTTCTCTCACCAACAAAAGTTGAAACAAAATACAGGACTATGTAGCACTTTAAAGACTAACAAGATGGTTTATTAGATGATGAGCTTTCGTGGGCCAGACCCACTTCCTCTGGTCTGGCCCACGAAAGCTCATCATCTAATAAACCATCTTGTTAGTCTTTAAAGTGCTACATAGTCCTGTATTTTGTTTCTGCTACACCAGACTAACACGGCTACATTTCTATCACTATTCAACAAAAGTTGATATAGTAAAAATTATTACTTGCCCCATCTTGACTCTGAGTCTTTTGATATGTCCAGACACAATGTAGTTAGGGTTGCCAGATGGTTTCAACAAAAATACCAGACACACTTGACATTACATCACAATCTACATTGCATCTTATTTAGAAAATACCGGACATTTATATTTTCTCAACTTGTTTCCTCAACAGAAAGCTCAAATACTGGACTATTCGATTCAAAACTGGACACCTGGCAACCCTAAATGTAGTCTGAGTAACTGAACCTAGATCTGAAAATGACTATATACACGCTCTCTACTTTGTGTAATCTGAGAAGACAGTTCAAGTTCAATTTGATTTAGCCACCAAGTCAGTTTTGTATGCCCTAGGATAGGGATTCCTCACTTATGTAACAGCAAGATCCTTCTTTGCCAGGCAACAACTTGTTGAAGTGGATGCTTGAGGTTTTAAATGGCTGTTTAAAAGTGCCTGTAAGGTGTTAATGGGTGGTGGAGCTCATGTTGAAACAAATTACATCCAAGTCTGAAGCCAAAGAAAGGAAAAGGAGTACCCTTTTGTGTGTGTGATGGGTGGCTTTTTGTTTGGGCTTTGGGCCTTACATTAAGGCAGTGTTTCTCAAACTGACATCTGTGGTGGGCCACAGCTTGAGTTCATCCTGTCCCCTTCCCTTGTCCCTGTAGAGGGGAGCCCGCTCTGGCATTCCAGCCTTGCACTGCTCTCCTCCCCCCCCCCCCCCAAGGTTTGAGCACCAATGCTGGCTTCCCATGGAGTAGGGGAGGAAGCCCTGAGCCTCGCTGCTGGATCCAGCTAATGGGGAAGAAGTGCAGCCAGAAGCGGCTCAGTGCGCTGCTGCTCCCCCTTTCCCTCCCCCACGCTGGCCTGGGGGAACAGCAGCGTGTGGATGTGCTACCTGGAGGCTTTCCCCGCTGCTCCTATTGACTGTAATTAAGGATGTTATAGTTAGTGGATTAACAAATAAGTAAAAGCTCATAGGTCAATGCTAGAGATATGGTGACCATATTTTCTGAACCAAAATTAGGGATACATTAGCCACTCCCCCTGCCACAAGAAGTCCCACCCCTGGAGGTAGTACTTCTGGGGTCAAGAGGGACATGTGACCCAAAGTAAAGGGTGTTGTGTGACCCCCTCGAAGAACTCCTCTCACTGTCCTCCTACCAATAGGGATGAGTTTTCCCCCACAGGGCCCCCCATGCAACTATCCTGCTAACCCAATTTGCATTGCATTAACTCGGGGCGAGCAGCTGGGGGAAGTGTTCCCTCTAAGATTTTCCTCCCATGCGTGGAGTGACTTTTGTCTGGTGCACAAGTATTGAGTTCATGTGCACTTGTTCGGATGTGTGCCACTGTGGTATCCAAGTTATTAATAAATATCTTATAAACCTTTCCCTTTTCCCTCTGCTGCCATGTCCCCTCTCCCCATCTGCTCTTCTGATGCCTGCTGCCCCCTACCCCTCTGCTGTCCTGACTCCTGCTCTTCTCACTCCCCTCATCCCTCCTGGGACCTGCCCCACTCTCCTGCATCAGCCCTTGTCTTCCCCCGTGCCCACTCCTCTTCTAGCCCCACTCTGATCATCTGTAGCTACCCCTCCACATCCCTTCTCCTAACACCTCCCTTTACCCACCTGCCCTGCCTCTCTCCTCAGGGGCCCGTCCCTCCTTTCCAGAGTCTGCCCTTCTGCTTCATCCTGTGGCACCTGCACTTTCTCTTACCCCTGCACCTTCCTGGTGCCTCTCCCTCCCCTGACTGCCCCTGCTCTCCTTACCCACTTTCTCCCTTCTGCCTACCCCATCACCATCCTTTGCCCCAGTTCTCCTCACGCTCCTCTGTACAGATGGTTTCTGATTCAACATGGCATATATGTCTCTGACTACATACTGGCCACTAAAGAAAATATCAATATGGCTGCAGTTCAGTTACTTTATCTAGCTCAGAGGTGGCCAATAATTTTTTATGGGGGCCACTCCCAATATTTTGGAAAGTGATCAAGGTCTGCACTCTTGCATGATATTAATGGAGGAGGTGCAGGATCTGGGATGGAGTTTAGGTGCAGAAAGGAGCTTGGGGTAAGGGATTGGGGTGCAGGAGGGAGAATGGGGTCTGGGAGGGAGTTTGGGTAAAGGAGGTAGTTGTGACCTAGGGCAGGGAACTGGGGTGCAGGGTTTTGGGATGTGACCTAGGGTAGGAGGGGATTGTGATCTCAGGCAGGAGACTGGGGTGCCAGATCTGGGAGGGGGTATGGATGCATGTGGAGTCACAGGGCAGGAGTGTGGGGCAGAAGGTTGGGGAAGGAAGAGGCTGAAATGCCAGAGGCAAGTTCTCACCAGGAGACTTACCAGCCTGCCTGTCTGCAGAGCTAAAGGTTTGCAGAGCTTAAAATATTTCTGCCTGCTCGGCCGTGTGTTTGAGTAAGTGAGCAGGAGGGTTGTGTTTTGTGGCTGCCTGTTATTCAGACAGGCAGCTCCCATTGGCCAGTATTTGTCCAGAAACCAGCCAATGGGATTGTGCTGGGGGCAGGAGCAGCAGCTGAATCTTCTCCCATCCCCTCCGGACTCAAAGAGAAAGTGCCCTGCAGCCATGTTTGAGCAGCATGCGGGGCAAGTAGGAGAGTCTGCCTGGGGCTCCCTACTGCTCTGCAGGCCAGATCCGGTGGCTTGGCGGGCTGGATATGGTCTGCGGGCTGTATTTGCCTAATCTAGCTCTACAGCTAATTGAAAGCTTATGTTTGGAAAAAGGAAAGTGACCATACTATAACAGGTGGGGAATCTATGGCCTGGGGGCCACATCTGATCCCTGGCTTGCCTGGATATAGACCCCGAGGTTTGCCCCCCCACCCCTCCCAGCATTCATGAGCTTGCGTTCCAGCCCTGCAGCATCCCATCCAGACCCAACATCCCAAGCTCATTTCCTGGCAGCCCCATCCCACACCCTGAACTCCTCATTTTGGCTCCACCCCAGAGAATAGGAGGGGCCCACATCTACTTGTCTGGGTCCCACTAGAACTCTGATGCGTGAGGGGAATGTGGGAAGTATCTTTCTGCTTCTCAATCTCTCTCTTTTCCCCCCCCCCTTTTAAAGCTTTGCTTTTCACTCTCCCCTGACCAAAAAAAGGTTCCCCACCCCTGCTGGAAGATGTGCTTAAACGATCAGCTAGAAAAATGATTCTAAATAATGTAATCTCTTGTTTTTGCAGAAAATGGCTGTCCCCCCTGCTTACGTTGATCTAGGAAAATCTGCCAGAGATGTTTTCACCAAGGGCTATGGTAAATAATACCAAGAGGAATTCAGGTTTTTTTTCTTTTACTGAATAACCAACTCCTGTGAAGCTGTCTTGTTAAAAGTTTATTCTCTTCCCTACTAGAAATGTCACTACAGTCTATTAGAAACCACCATCTGGTTTCTGCTACTCTGACCTGTATAGGTTGTTAATGGAGAACCAGTAATCCAAGCAACTGGTTAACCGGGAGACCTGTTACAAAATCTAATAACTAGCCGAAACCAAGTTGGAACCAAAAGAAAAAAAAAATCTTGATTGAAATTTTCACTCAGGTTTATTTTGAGCTGTTGACAGCTTGGCTGCTAGTTTAAATGCCTTCTGTGATGAAGACATTTTAAGTTATTTTGCAGATAATAGTATTAAAGGAAGTTAAATTGTATTTAATCAGTTAATCGAGTAGTCGATGGAATTTCCATTGACTTTTTGATAAAGGGGGAAACTGCAGAGCCGCATAGGGGTTAGCTCCTGGCCCTGGAAGCTAGCCCGCTGTGGATCTGCCTTCTAAACGTAATAAGAGCCAGGTGCAGTGGGGGAACGGGCGACTCTTACTACATTTAAAAAGCAGAAGCACAGAGGGAAACCAGGCACGAGCCAGGACTTAGCTATCACTAGCTCATGCCTAGTCCCCTGCTGCTCCTCTGCCTCCCCTGTCTCTTCACGGAGACTCTGATGGGAGGTGAGGGACTAGCTTTTAAGCTGGTTCCCCCCCGCACTGGCTTCTACCTCCTCCATCCCCTCAGCTGCCTCTGAGAGAGGCAGCAAGGCAGGGGAGAAATGATTAATCAAGTAATAACTCGACTAGTCACATACATCCCTAAATAGTATCTGGGTTCAGGCTGAACTTTCTGCCTCAGTTTCAGGGTGTTGGAGGAACTGCATTCCATGGGTTCCTATGATTGGCGCATCAGTGCCTCCCTTAGGGCGCTCTGGTCTGAAGGAAATTGGTGTATAGTAACTTTTTATGGGCCAGATTATGAGTCCCCCGTACTCATATTGAATGTACCTTACTTCATTCATAGTGTCAGTAAAGTAATTAGAGTTACTTGTGGACCAAAGTATTCCTTGGTGTTAGAGATATTCTATTCTAGCCTTGTATAAGAAGTACCTTTGAAATCAGTAGGACTAGTGTATGAAGGTGCTACCTAATATGAATATAAATGGCAAAATCTGTCTCTTGGCAAACAAGTAAGAGGATCAACTGCTGACTTTTTAAATAAATCCTATTTTCTTAGATGGTTCAAAGAGATGTAGCTGGGAGCTGTAAGAACTAAAACAGAAATGCTGCTTCTGTATGTTGTTGTTTTAAACTAATGTACAATTCTTGTTTTTTTGCTATTTTTTAGGATTTGGATTAATAAAACTTGATTTGAAAACCAAATCTGAAAATGGACTGGTGAGTTTGGAAAGAAAATATTAATATCTAGCAACTATATGCGTTTTATATTGCCATTTCTAAAAATGGACAAATACATATTTTACATTTTTTATACTCTGGATTACATATATTATAATCTGGCTGTACTATGCAATGCATTTATCTTTCTGTTATGAGGGATGTATAATATATAATAGATATGTTCATTTTCAATACTTTGCATCATTTGTATAAAATCCTAGTTATACCTTATATTCTATGAAAGCAGTTAAATGGTTTAAGTTAAGTTTATCACTTCTATTTTGCCATTTTTAATAGTTCCTCCCTTTTAGTGGATGCAATTTTGGTGAGTAGATTTGTAGTTTGGTTTAATATTTGCTGGAGAACATCGTACTATACATCACACCATCTTTCTATAAGATAATTCTGGAGAAAAGGGCTCCAGAGGAGATTCTAGCAATAATAAGCTGGTGAACCTAATTTCAATGCCAGGCAAATTGATAGAAACTATAGAATAGGGATGTAAGCAACTAGTCAACTTTCCGATAAGTATATGCTTATCGGATAGTCGAGTAATCACTCGACTAGATTCTCTCTCTCTCCCCCACCCCCCCGCTGCCTGTCTGAGAGAGGCAGCAAGTGAGGGGGAGCGGGAACTGGCTTAAAAGCTGGTTTCCCCTGAGCACCATCTTTGAAAGAAGCAGGGGGGGCAGAGGCATCCCTGCTGCTGCGCCTCTCCCTTTGAAATGTACAAGAGCTGTGGTGGCTCTTGTACATTTCAAAGGGCGAGGCAAAGGCAGGATAGCGAGTGCCCCCTTATTGACTAATCGAGTATTCGATGGAAATTCCATTGACTACTCAATTCGTTGATCAAAATTTAACATCCCTACTATAGAGAAGAACAGAATTGCCAGGCACATATGTGAAAATGTTTTCTTGAGGAAGAATCATCATGGCATTTATAAAGTGAAATTATGTTTCACTCATTTATTAAAATTCTTTGAGGGAGTCAGCAAGCATGTGAACAAAAATGATCCATTGCTTATAGTGTACCTGAATTTTCAGAAAGTCTTTGACAAGGTCCCTTACCAAATACTCTTAAGGGACCCAAGTAGTCGTGGGCTAGGAGGGAAGCAACCGGCTTAAAGATGGGAAACAAGGATAGGACTAAATGGTTGTTTTTCACAATGAAGAGATGTGAATAGCAGGGTCACTCTCAGATCTGTACTGGGACCTGGACTGTTCAACGTGTTAATAAATGACCTGGAAAAAGAAGTGAACAGAGAAGTGGCAAGGTTTGCAGATGATACGAAATTGTTCAAGATAGTGAAGTGAAAAGTAGACTGCACAGAGGTGCACAGGGATCTCACAAAACCGCATGATTGGGCAACAAAATGATAGATGCCATTCAGTATTGGTAAGTGCAAAATACAGTACACCCTTGCTATAATGAACATGTTGGGATTGGGTATGTGAATGGGCAAACCATAACAGGTCAGGCTTACAAGTTCTGGTTAACTAGTAGGGGCTTAAGCAGCTCCCTGCCTGCTGCAGGCAGGGGGCAGCCCCAGCCCTGTGGAGCCCACTGCAGGCAGGGGCTGCTTGGGCTGACTGGCCAGAGAAGCCCTTGTCTGTGATAGGGGCTGGAGGTGCTTCAGCTCTCCTGCCTGCCCCCCTGTAATTGGATAACCAGTTAAATAAATGTTTAACTGGTTAGCCAATTAAACGGGATTTACATCCCCAGTTGGGATCCAAGCTATTTGTTTGTTATAGCCCAGGGTTTGGGATAGAGGGAGAGCTCCACCACTTGGCTGGGAGGAGGGAAGAGATGAAGGAGAGAAGTAGCTGACATCTCCTTATGGGCTAAGATTTCATAGTAATAAGATTTGTTGTTATGAAGGATGTTATAGAGAAGGTGTACTATAATGCACTTCGGGGGGGAAAAAAATCCCAATTCTACATATATAGTAATACCACCCATCAAGTAGATCTTGGAGTCATTGTGGATATTCTCTGAAAACTTCAGCTCCATATGGAGCAAGGGTAAAAAAGGCTAACATTTTTTTAGAGACTATTGTAGTGGGATAGAAAATACCGTAATTCCACTATGTAAATCCATTTTTATGCCCACATCTTGAATGCTATGTCCATTCTGGTTGCCCTATCTTACAGTGAATAATGCAACAGAAAAAAGTTCAGAAAAGGGCAACAAAGATTGAGGGTGTAGAATGGCTTCCATGTGAGGAAATGATTAGGGGTGTTCATGTTAGAAAAAAGACTGGATGTCCATAAAATCATAAATGGTGTGGAGAAAATCAACAGAGAAGTGTTGTTTGCCCTTTCACACAATACAAAAACCTGAAGTTGCTTGTTGAAATTAATTGGCAGCAAGCAAGAGAGCAATATGAACAATAGAAAGTACAGACAATGCACAACTAACCATTTGAAAAAGAAATGGATAAATTAAAGGAGCGCATCAGCTACCATTTACCACGATGATCAGGGATGCAACCCCGTACTCACAGTGACTTCAAATCTCTGACTACAGGAAACTATGTCTGGAAGATGGATAGCTCAGTGGTTTGAGCATTAGCCTGCTAAACCCAGGGTCGTGAGCTCAATCCTTGAGGGGGCCATTTAGGGATCTGATGCAAATCTGTCAAGGATGGTACTTAGTCCTGCTGTAAAGGCAGGGGATTGGACTTGATGACCTTTCAAGGTCCCTTCCAGCTCTGAGAGAGGTATATCTCCATATATGTAATTGTCCTGTTCTTTGTTTCCTCTGAAGTTGTGGTATGGGCCACTGTTGCAGATAGGAAACTGGCCAAGATGGACCATGGTCTGACCCAGCAGGACTGTCTCTCTCTGTTTTTATATAAACTATTGCAGTGTGTAATATAGAGTAGGGGTGGGGAACCAGCCTGCATCTAGCCCATAGCTAATCTTTCTTAGCCTTGGTGGCCCCCATGGGGAAGGAGACGCAAGCATTAGGTTGCTGGCCTATCCCTGTGGCTCCTACACAGAGGGGCAATCAGGGAAACTCTGTGTGTTGCCCCAAGCACCAGCTCCATAGCTCCAATTCGTGCTTGGCCCTTCCACAGAGGCGCTGGACATGGCAATCACTTCTGGGAACCACAAAGGAGCTGAGGCAGGGAGCCTACCTTAGCCCCAGTGCACCACCAACTGGTAGTGCCCTAAGGTAAGCACTGAATGGTACCCCTCACCTAACTTCCCCAGCCTCCTTACAGAACCTCCTTTTGCACCCCCTCCAATATCTGGTATGCACACCCCAACCCTGAGCCCCCTCTCACGCCCAAACTCCCTCCAATAGCCTGCACCCCGTACCTCATCCTGCACTCTGACCCCCGACCCATCCCCAGCCGTCTCCTCCCTGAAGCCAGAGCTTGCATCCTCTCCCACACTCCAATCCCCTCTGCCCAGCCCTGAGCCCCTTCCCAAACCCCTTGGTCCCAGCCTGGAGCCCTTACACTCCTAAGATGCAATCCAGAGCCCATCCACCAGCCATAATCCTCCACTCAATCCACTGCCCCAGATGGGAGCCCACTCCTGAACCCTTTATTTCTGGCCTCAGCCTGGAGCCTAAGGGAAGCCTTAAGACTTTGCGCATCCCTTCCCCCCATACTGTGTGTGGCCATGACTCATTTTTTTTCTGTGGCCCCTGCTGGAAAAAGGATCCCCAACCAAGTTGTAGAGAATATGAGCATGTACAGTGGACTTGAATAAAAATGGGAGCCAGAAAATGGAGTAATAATCCCTTCTAAACTTCTCAGGCTTTTTATTTCCTTTTCTTTGTCACACACCCCAGGATATCGTACATTCCCCCTAGCACTGATCAAAAAAGCTCATGAAAATTTCAACTCCTCTGATAATTTGCCACTTCACTTTGTGTCCCCCGCAAACAAAACCACACATTTTATGAAAATGTTCATGAATTTTGTTCCCTACGGTTAGACTAGCTCTGTTCTCACTTCTCCGTCTTTATCATCTCCCATCCTCCTCCTAGTAATCCCACTAAGGGACGTCATAGGCATAGTCCCTCTTTTCCCAAGCCCTCCTTAAAAAGGCAGAATTTTGCCCTATCATGGGACCTAGGTGTGCTCTCTGTCTGTACTCTTCTTTAGGCTAGGCCTCCTACCCAGATGATGAGGGTTTAGTCTTTCCATTTCTGCCCCGATGAATAGGATGAGTAGAGAACTGCATTCACTTCATCTTACAAAGGCTGCTGGGTTTTTTTTCGGCACTTTGATTTGGCTGAGTAAAGTGTTCAGGATAGAGTGGTGCTTCTCCAAGGGATGCAGTGTAGACGTACCCTTACTGCTGCTGTGATTTGCAGCATCTCTTCCTCTCTGTCAGAACTTTTGAAATGTATTTGCTCACAAAATATATGACCTTACGCATTTGTCTCATTTAGGATATGCTACAAAATGAGCATTAGCTGTTTCATTGCATAACTGAGCTAATGATTGAAATACCTGATTAAAGATGATGTTGCAGACTTGAGAAATTATTTTATTTTACAGGTTTTATCTTGCATAGTAACACATAAAATAGTGTCTTATGTCAGCAGAGAAAATTATTCACACGTCCATCATAAGTGCATTCCTTAATTGTGAAGTATTCTTATTTTGCAGATTTGTCCAGGCAAGTATGTGTGATATTAATGACAAAGAAACAAATATAGAGCAGCCATTTGAGAGAGCATTGTGATGCTGTATGCTCCCCCAACTTACTACAATTAGTATATTTTGCACTTTATTTTTTTTACTTTAGGAATTTACAAGCTCAGGTTCAGCAAACTCAGAGACAAGTAAAGTTACTGGCAGTTTGGAAACAAAATACAAATGG
Source organism: Pelodiscus sinensis (assembly GCF_052426305.1). NCBI lineage: Eukaryota > Metazoa > Chordata > Testudines > Trionychidae > Pelodiscus > Pelodiscus sinensis. The sequence goes on from NC_143067.1 coordinate 14,874,107, forward strand.
GCAGAATATGGCTTGACATTCACAGAGAAGTGGAACACCGACAATACACTCGGCACAGAGATTACTATTGAAGATCAGGTAACTTCTAGTTCAAAAGTCACAGTTTACCAATTCACTTATCACAGTCTCCTTTTTAATTATAAATGCAACTGGTGAATTTCTTTTCTGTTCAGCTTGCACGTGGACTGAAGCTGACCTTTGACTCCTCGTTCTCTCCTAATACTGGGTAAGAAGTGAGTAAGTTTGCTTGGGCAACACAAAATAATTTTTTACTTGTTTTTATTTGTAGAACACTGGCTTATACTTTTGTTCCTTCCAGACTGAAGTATAAGAACAGTTTGCAGCTATTCTCTGATCAAATCATGTCACATCTTATTAGATCTTGGAACTGAAAATCCATTTCTTCACGTAATTTGTAGGATGCAAAGGATTAAGTAGAGTAATTTGAAAATTATATTCAAAACTGGTGTCAGGTGAAAGAGTTTTGTTTTGGTCTTTGTGACTTAATATAGTGATATCATAAGATGCATACTTGGCTACCATCTGAACAGGAAAAACCCTAAAATCAGTTGAAGTGTGCTGATTAATGAGCACTGCAAACCATTTGGCTGACTGCCCTAATAACTCAGTTCAGTAATTGAATTCTCCTTTCAAACTGAATGAAAAGTCTAAATTCTAGCAGATAGAAATGTAGCCGTGTTAGTCTGGGGTAGCTGAAGCAAAATGCAGGACAATGTAGCACTTTAAAGACTAACAAGATGGTTTATTAGATGATGAGCTTTCATGGGCCAGACCCACTTCCTCAGATCAAATAGTGGAAGAAAATAGTCACAACCATATATAGCAAAGGATACAATTAAAAAAAAGTGAACACATCTGAAAAGGACAAATCACATTTCAGAACAGGAGGAGGATGCAAGGGGGGGTGGAAGGAAGGAAGGTAAGTGTCTGTGAATTGATGATATTAGAGGTGGGGAGAGTGGGATGTCTGTGAGCTAATGGTATTAGAGGTGATAATTGGGGAAGCTATCTTGGTAATGGGTAAGATAGTTTGAGTCTTTGTTCATTCCTTCCCGGAGAGTGTCGAATTTTAACATGAATGACAGTTCAGAGGATTCCCTTTCAAGTGCAGATGTAAAAGGTCTTTGTACATCTGCACTTGAAAGGGAATCCTCTGAACTGTCATTCATGTTAAAATTCGACACTCTCCGGGAAGGAATGAACAAAGACTCAAACTATCTTACCCATTACCAAGATAGCTTCCCCAATTATCACCTCTAATACCATTAGCTCACAGACATCCCACTCTCCCCACCTCTAATATCATCAATTCACAGACACTTACCTTCCTTCCTCCTCCTGTTCTGAAATGTGATTTGTCCTTTTCATATGTGTTCACTTTTTTTTAATTGTATCCTTTGCTATATATGGTTGTGACTATTTTCTTCCACTATTTGATCTGAGGAAGTGGGTCTGGCCCACGAAGCTCATCATCTAATAAACCATCTTGTTAGTCTTTAAAGTGCTACATTGTCCTGCATTTAAATTCTAGCAGGCTGTATTATGGTTTGGGATTGGATGAATGTTTTGGTTGGTGTGTTTGGACACTGACATTGCACATGAGCCAGAAGGATTAGGCAGCAGTAAGAGTAGATGGTTGATTTTTCCCCCCCGATTGATTTCCCTCCCCTTCCACTCAGAAATGTTGTGATGATTGAGACGGTCATGGAGATTTGCTTCTGAAAGTAGCAGATGGCATTGCAAGTGACAAAGGCTGTAATCACAGTGACCATTTCACCCTAAGTTGCAGACCTCATATCTACATTTCAGGTAGTACAGTCAGTTCCAGTTTTATAGCATAATAATCTGTAATTTTGTTGAAAATGAATTATTACAGCATCAGATTTTTAAAATAACCACCGATGAATGGGAAATTATAACTCAACAGTTATCTCTCAGCAGCTTCCCAGAGATTATACCATCTGCCTTATAAATGAAATGGGTATTCCTCTGTGGAGCGCCATTAAAAATTATCTGAATAAACTGGGCTAGAATCAGGTGCAACTCTATTGAGTTGAGTAGAGTTACCGCAGACATGAGACTGACACATCTTTTGTTGGCCTGTCTTTGTTCCTGTTACAGTCATTGTAAATTTTACTATTGTCTTCAGTGGAAGCACTGTTAGGCCAGTGTGGGTGCTGTTGACAGTCTTTAACTTTCACTTCCTGCACTGTTGTAGAGGAGATGGTTTTGGGAGTGAACATCAGCTGAGCAATGCAAAGTAGAAGGAAGGGAGCAATCGCTATAGAAGTGTGATACAGGCAAGATTGAAGCTATTAAAGTGAAAGACTTTGCTTTTTCAGCTGAAATAGAGCATTACTCTGAAATTTCATTTAGATTGAGCCATACTTTTGGGATGGCTTGGGAAAGGTACCAAGTGACAGAAAACACTTTGATACAATTTTCCCCAAAATTAAGGTTGTTGATGGAATAAAATTGTATCATTAAAGGAAAGAAAAGGTCTGAAAAAGTGACAGTCAAAAATTCTCTGTGTGAGTCCACTAGATGTCTGCTCCCTTAATGTAAACCAACCAAGGAAGTGTAAAATAAATACTATGAATTGGACAAGACTGTAGCAAGGAACAAGTGATTTTAGGCAGCAGGTTCATTTGTAGGTGTTTTTCCATGTTGAAAGCTACAAGGAAAGTACAGGGGAGCTCAGCACACTCCTTTTCATTTTCTATTCTGTTATTGCTTGTCCTGGTGCTAGTCTTTAAAACCCTTCACTGATTAGGGCTTACTATGCCTCTTCCTCTCTGACCCTCTGAGATAAGAGAGCACAAGATGAAACTTTCCAGGGGTAATGTTGGTCTTGAAAGATAACCTCCCAAAGAAGATCAAATGAGCTTGAGCCTATTTTTAGATCATGATGCAAAACGCACCTTGTTTGGGCAAGCCTCCCTCAGTAATGGGTGTGGAAGAATGACAGCATAATTTCGTGTAAATACAAAGAAAAGCTAAGTAATAATGACTAAATCAAGGAGTGATGGAGAAGAGATGCTTTGTGGATTAAGATGATGCAATTTTGAGGTTTCATTTCGTGCCTAGTGCATTTAGCACATGGTGGTGAATTTCTGCACTAGAAATGCATAGCTGCCACAAGACTCAAGTTCCTCCAACTTCAGAGTTTTACTTAATCATTGAAAAACTAGACTGGCTACACAGATGGCTCTGTGGCATAACGACCTCTGTGAGGATCTCCAAAGCAGGAGTAAATTGAAGGGCTAATAGTCACTGTAAAAGAAAAGTGATAAATTTGTTTCCAAAGACTAGCTCAAAAACTCTTGCTACTCATAACTTTCCTAGTTTATGGAAAAGGAGGTTTTTCTGTGAGTAATATGGGGGCAAGATTGGAAAACACTGTTTTAGTTGCCAGCAGCTCCTTATTGCAATACTCTGTTGACCTCTCCTGAGAGATCACTAATGGAACAGCTACACGTTTCCCACTTTCCTCTCTCCATCTTCATCTTTAATGGCAATGTTCAAATTAAAAATGTTTGCCATAGCTCAGGGTGGCTGTTCAAAGGATTGGTTACAGGCTTTGCCAGGCCCATGGCAATGTGCATGTGTGGGAAGCTTGGCTCTAGGCCCTCCAGAAGGGATGGGGGTGCAACTAGCCCCCCCCCCCCATCCAGCTCTCAGCTCTTCCTGGGGCTCTGATGGTGATTTTTAAAGGGGCCTGGGACCCCTCGCTGCTGCTGCTGCTGCAGTAGAAGCAATGGTGGCCTGGAACCCTGGGCCCTTTTAAATCACTGGACGGGCCCCAGCTGTACGATAATGGGAACAGCTATAAGGATGGAAAGGGCAAGGAGTCTGATTATTTGAACTTATGAAAAATTGTGATTCTTTGTGTCTTGTATTATTTTTTAGAGACCAAAATGCTATTGATGTAAATATCTGATAATCAGGGCAGAGGGATATGTGGCAGCTGCAAGGCCATTAGCCAGAGTTGATAATTAATCCTTAGAAGTGTTGTTGTCCTCCTGTTTTTGTGGATTTTGTTCATTGTTGTAAATAGAAATTGAGCAGGATGGGGAATAGGGCATTTGGTTATTTTTTGGGTGATAGGCAAATAGGTGATTCATTTAGTAGGTACAGAGGGAATTAATGCCCTAGATGACATTAATTGGGATTGGTCCTGCTTTGGTCAGGGGACTGGACTTGATGACCTCTTGAGGTCTCGTCCAGCTCTATGATTCTATGATCAGGGGTGGGCAAGATATGGCCCGTGGGATGGATCCGTCCCACCAAACCTTTTGATCTGGCCCGCGCCCACCCCTGCAACAGGGAGTGGTGCTGATCAAAACAGCTAGCTGCTCTGTGTTGCTCTCCGTGCTGCAGGGAGAGGGAGAAGCTTTAGCACACTGCTCCCACTCACCCCCAACAAAATCCTTCAGTTCCTGAGAAATTTTGCAGGGGGGGAGAGGCAGTGTGTGAAGCCTCTCCCTCCCTACCCACCTCTGGAAGTGAAGAGAGCCACATGTACAGCCAGCCAGCAGTCGGGGGCTGCTGGCAGGGAAGCCTGCTTTAGAGTGCTGCTGGCTGGGGGCTGCTTAGGTAAGTGTCTCCTGGTTAAAGCATGCCTCTGGCACCCCAGCCCCTCACTCCCAGATCCTGTGCCCTTCCTAAACACTCCCCCAGGCCAGATTCCTTTTCCAGCATCCATACTCCCCCTCCTGGACCCCAATCTCCTATCCCAGATCACAGCACCCTCCTTCACTCAAACGCTCTCTCAGACCCCACACCCTCTTGTGCAGCCCAGTCTCCTATACTGAGCTCCCTTCTGCACTCAACCTCCATCCCTGATCCCGCAGATGCTTCATAGAAAGACATGGTCCTTGACCACTTACCAAAATCTTGGCATGGCCCCAATCAAAAGTTATTGCCCACCCCTGCCCTAGATTAATACTTGTATATAGAAAGACTAGACAGGAGAAAGCCCTTCATCCCGGGGTTGTATGAAAGGGAGCCCATTCAACTGCATGAAAGTGTTTGTGTGAACTTGTTAGGTAACCAGCGATCCGCATATGTTACTTGATTAGCCAACTTTTTACTTCTTGTTTTTCTCAGAAGTTTTTCAGTTTCAGGTTGTTAGGGGAAATCAATGAAACAATCTTTTAAGTGTATATTCAAATATGAATTATCTAATGCAAAGTAATCATCTCTCTCCATCTACACCAAGTTTCAAAGCAAATAGGTAGGATTATATATAAATCAATTATCATTGCAAAGAATTAACACGGGGTAATACACTTTTAATAATTACATCCTAATATAACTGGAAGTAAATCACCAAGTGCACAATTGAGTCAAGCCGTAATTTTGCAGAAATTGATATATAGCTGATCCCCTTGGAAATTGAACACACTTAGATGGGATTGTAACTGCTGTTAATGCCATACAGTCGATCAATATTTCTTGGAAGAGAAAGATTCACTTTCTGCCTTAGGACCTGATTCAGCAAGGTAGTGAAGCACTTCTGTACCATTGAGGACACATGTAGCCCAGTTGCGGCTATTTAAAGTTAGGGATAAGATTCAATATCTTGCTGAATTAGGGCTGTAGCTAGTAAGATACGGTAGAGCTCTCTGTTACTACATGGTTAACAATGGATTTTTTTTGACACAGTTTCCACCTATTTAGAACCCAGAGCATGACTTCAGTTTGATTTGCAGCAGCCTGTAGATGAAACTTGGCTAAGCAACCTTTTTGTTTCATGATGTCCTAGAAATTTCCAGTTTTAGGAGTTTCCAGTGAAATAAACTTTTAAAATTATACTTAAAAAATAAGCAAAGTAATTTCTCACCTACACCAATTTACAAAGCAATTAAGTAGGATCCTAGATAATTCAGTCTTCAATTGAAAAAAAAATTAGTATGTATTAGGTTTGTATAGTTTTGTGCTTTTTTCATTGCAACTTTCGTATATAATAATTTAGTTTCAAGTTCTGATGTAAGTCTCAAGTATTCCAAATGTGGGGTCCCCCCCCCATTATTGCATATAACAGCAAATAAATGTGACATATATTTAAAGTATGGGTCTCTGGATATGTGTACTTTGTCTTCTGGCATTGTTACATTTTATTTAAAGTAACAATTGATTGATAAAATTGCTACATACGAGTCATTCTGATATAAAACTTTGTTGCCATCCCTCTTCCTTCAGGAAAAAAAATGCTAAAATTAAGACCGGATATAAACGGGAACACATCAACCTTGGCTGCGACATGGATTTTGATATTGCTGGACCTTCAATACGTGGAGCCTTTGTGTTCGGCTATGAAGGTTGGTTGGCAGGTTATCAAATGATTTTTGAGACGACTAAATCCAGAGTAACCCAGAGCAACTTTGCTGTTGGCTATAAAACGGATGAATTCCAGCTTCACACTAATGTGTAAGTACCAGCAAATGAGCATTAATGTATATTGCTCCCTAGTTTAGTAATGAAGGGAAAGGTTGTCAAAAGTTAATAAGAGGGAGAATGATAAAGTTGGTATGGATTCGACACATACTGAAAAGGCTTAATAGAAGTCTCCAGAAATTGGAGACTTAAAGACTTCTGATGCTGTTTTGCTCTGGGCTTTTGTTGGATGTATATGGGTGAGGTTGTGAGAGACAGAAGGAACCTTTAGCACTCATTCAATTTTTGCAGGAATAAATATGGATTGTGAGCCATTGATTGGCTTGTCAGTCAGCTGTATAATTTTGTAACAGTTTTTTACTAGAAAAATAAAACAAGTGAACATATTCAATTACACACACTTCATGCAGAAGAAAATAGAGAAAAGTAGCTTTTACTCAAGGTACATTGGAATAGAGACTAATGGTTTGCGAGTGAGAGAATATAAACAACAATATACAAGAACAGAAACAAAAGGAAATGAAATCCTGGAGCAAGGAAAATTTAATCAAACTTCATATAGCTTTAACCCTGGAATGTTTCATAATTGTATTTTCTAATAATCCACCTACACAAGTGCTTGTTGTTTATGTACAAATACACAAAGAGGACAAAATTTAACTGAAGTCTTCAGGTTTGTCCTCACCCTTCTATGTAACAGGGCTATTGCAAGCCATTCCCATGTAGAATTGAACAATTGTTCTGCCTTCTACGAGGTGCTTATTCAAAGGCTACTCCTTTTCAGTGCTTCTGCAAGATCTGATTTAGGAAGCTCAGATTGTGATAAACAACGGCTGAACCCATGCAATCCAGAAAGGAAGGACTGGGAAATTGCGGATGCATTAACTGAGAACTCTAATCTAAAGTGTATGCATTGGTCCCTACAGATGATCAAAAGTTATGAGCTATCCCATCCAACATTTAGAAATAGCTTTCCACTACAGTAATCTGTAGTAGTACAAAATATTGTACGTGGGCCCATTACTATAAAATATTGTTGGGATTTTTTTAAATGAAGACTACAGTATGAAGAAATGTCTAAATAATGCTTCGGACTTCACCACCCTTTCTTGGATTCCTGGAATTGTATTTCTTAGTGAACAATTACTGAGTTAATACTGTCTAGGAGGATTTTTATTTTGGATTTGGTATTATCAGTCTGTAGTACACAAAAATACTGTATGTATATGTGCAAGGCAAAAATGTTAACTCCTGGTATTGGTTAATAGGTCCTTTGACATGATTTCAGATCTGAAGAAGCCTTGAACCCCAGGGTAAATTGATCACACTTTTTTTGTGTAGAGGGTTAAGAAATTGTATATTAAAAAAATTTAAACCAGTATCCACATCAGAATAACACCAAAGGTCTGTGTTATCCACAGCATCCAGGGAATTGATTTATAGCTGGAATTTCATTCCTAATATGTTACGTTGCACATGTGGATATTTCAGTATTTTCAAAATGGTGATGTAAAATAACACACATATTATGTATAGTGTCTAGGTATTAGGTAGGGCAACATGGTTTGTACTAGGGATGTTAACTAACGATTAATTTACAAGTCGAGTAGTCGATGGAATTTCCACTGACTACACTACTAGTCGATAGGCACTTCCGCATTCCTCCTATGAAATGTACAAGAGCCCCCACTGGGCTCTCGTACATTTCAAAGGAGGAATGCGAAACTGCATGCAGCTTGGGGCCAGTGGGAAGTCCCACTGACTCTGTGTTGCATGCAGGTGCCAGCTTTGAAATGTACAAGAGTCCCCAGTGGGGGATCTTGTGCATTTCAAAGCAGAAGCGCCAGCATGGAGTCTGGGATCAGCGGGAGTCTCAGGGTCCCCCACTGACCCCAGACTCCATGCTGGCGCTTCCGCTTTGAAATGCCACATGGAACCCGGGATCAGCTGGGGAGAACCCAGCTGACCCCGGGTTCCACGCAGTTCTGCTGCTTTGAAATGCAGTTGTGGTATTTCAAAGCAGTGCCACATGGAACTGAACCCGGGCTCCATGCGGTGCTGCCCCTTTGAAACACCTCGGCAGCGTTTCAAAGGGGCAGTGCTGCACGGATCCCGAACTCAGTTGTGCAGCGCTGCCGCTTTGAAGGACCCCTTTTTCTTCCCCCCGCCTCCTGTGGCTGCCTCTATAGAGGCATTTGCTTATCGGATTCTCAACTAGTCTTTAACATCCTTAGTTTGTATCTTAACTATTTCTTTCCTGTCTTTTATGAGTACACTTGGGCTACTGCTGCTGTAGATCCTGATAGAGCTATGTGGGAACCTTGCAGAAAGTCTGCTTGTATATCCAACTCTACTCAGTGCTTTGTAATCCCTCCCTTTCCTGTGTGCCAAATAAAGTCAGTTATGAGTTGACTGTATATGACCTTTAGTTGTATATGAAGTATATTTAGTGCTTGGCTGGGAAAACAGTACTGATAATTTAAAAAGCTGATGCTATTCTTTGAATTTAAGAGGCATTCATATGGCCCATAAACATTACATTGGATTTATACAGGTTGTAAGGCAGTTATGGACATTCAAGAACAAGGAGTGGGCTGCATGAGTGGCTCTCCTTCACCTCACTGGGTTGCAGCAGCCTGTGGCTTACTAAAGTTCCACCCACTGCCCCCTTCCTCCGTGTGTCTCTTGTGCACTGGAGCCACATATTTCCTATTCATCCTCCTCCCACACAGCACTTTTGGACCACGTGAATCCCCTGATTTGCACTCTGTCCCTACTCCTCCCTCTCCCTTTCAGAGCTTAAACAGCCATGAATCAGCTGTTTGTGGTGTTCCAGCTCTGGGAGGAAGGAGGAGAAGCAAGAAGTGCAGAGATCTGGTGCTCCAGTATGAAAGTGGCGCATGGGGGAGGGAGGTAGATTGCCCACCACTGTTAAGCTTTTTTTTTTTTTTAAAGTCAATCCATCTTTTTCCATCCCAAAATGCCTTATTTACTTAAAATTCAACTGCAGTAATCCTTTTTTTTAAGTCCATGATCAGAGACCTATTATTGGCAAAGGAGTTCAGGTGGTTCATAAACTCCTATGTGCTGCCTGTTCTGGGCAATATATTTGCACACTCTTTTAGCAGAATGAGTTATACTGAAAATGCAGAAGCCAGATACAGTAAAAGTAGTTTGCTGTTTTAAAATCTCCAGTCTTGCTATGAGGGTTCATATATTTGGTGAATGAGATTTGGAACCTTTTTTGCCTCTTTTATAGAGCTAGTTTAAGCTAAGCTAGTATCAATTAAAAGTTCTATCTGGTACCTGAATGAAATCAAAATAAAGTTTTAATGCAGAAGTGTCTACAATACAAAACTGTTGTTACTGCAAATGGCACTAATTTGCATTCACAGGAGGGAAGGTCAAGAATTGCATGGACTTGGAAACTGAACTGGCATTTTATCCTTAAAGATGGCATTTTTATATCTGTGTAAAAGTCATGTTGATGAGGTGGCAGGAGGAAATTTCACTGCTAGTGTTACACCTGTTTTGTGGATAAATAGAAGGTTGAATCTGCAGGATTGTCATTGTAACCCCTTCTATAAGCACTAAAAAAAGGTATATATGTTAGAGAAACAGATTTCTCAGATGAATAGATAAGAACGAGCCTGATGGACACAGTTTGCTGCAAAAATTTCAACCACTGAGGAAGTAAAATTGAAAACCATGTTATAAGTAGGGATGTTAAAATGCATTTGTTTAACCGTATAACTGCTGAAAAATTTCAGTAGTTACATGGATACATGTGGGTCTTTGTGCAGGGAGGAGGGCATTATACACAGTTACACTTTTACATCCCTAGTTATTTCTCCTGGCTTCTCTTTAGGTCATGCATGGGTTTATTAAAATATGATAAGCAATTCATGAAATTTGCTGTTTAAAAAAACAGTAATGTGCATGACTTTCTCAATCAATCTGGCCCATTGTATCCATTCTACATGATTTGCTACAGAGTTATTAAATGAGTTATTAATGAAGCTTTTACTTACATGGATCCTGATAAAGAACCTAAAGTTTTCTGTGCAATTTAAAATTAATCTACTCATTACAGGAACGATGGCACAGAATTTGGAGGCTCCATTTACCAGAAAGTGAATGACAAATTGGAAACTGCTGTCAATCTTGCTTGGACAGCTGGAAATAGCAACACTCGCTTTGGAATAGCAGCCAAATATCAGATTGACCCAGATGCATCTTTCTCTGTGAGTACTGTACATGTTCACTTATAAGCAATGGAAAACAGGTTTTTAAAATGGAAATGGAGAAACTACAACTCAGTCTGCACTGTCTGTAATAATTCCACATTTCATATTTGTTTTGGAGTTGGTGGGTCAAATACATCCTTTACATAATTCCAGGGGATGCATCTGACCCATTCTCTCTCTTTTGCTTGTTGTCTTATCAGCAGGCTGGTATATACGAATTGATGTAGTATCTTGTGGTATTCATGACTCATTACAATAGTTTTTAAGTTGGTTAATAAAAATATATTTGTGTATTGAAAGTATTTAGTGGAGTTGAATATAGATGTAAGTAGCAGAAAAATTTAGTCTATATTCTGCTCATGATTTGGCATCTGAAATACTTTAAGTTTAAAAATAAGCCACTTACAATTTCAAAGTTTTTGCTGTTTAAAAAGTATACCAGATTATTAAGAGTAGTGCTTCTTTTCCAGGCTAAAGTGAACAACTCCAGTCTGATTGGCTTAGGGTATACTCAGACTTTGAAGCCAGGTAAGTATAAACAGAAGGAATTCAGAATTTGCGAAAGATAGATACATTTTTGTTTTAAAGGAGCAACGAAGTTTTTTATGTAGAAAAGTGATTTGGTTTTATAACGTTGTCCTACTTGCCAACACAAGAACTGACTCTTTTAGGATTGGATTTTTTTTCAAAAGTTTTGATATTCAGTGAGAAGCAGATTTGCCAGAGGCATGCAGCACCTCAGATGACCAGTTAGACACACAAACAGGCCTTTTGTACATGTAAAAACCTGATTTAGCAAGTGCATTCATAGTCACTAGAAGCTCTCCTATTGTAAGCTTCTCTTTTGATTCAAAGCATGACACGCTTGAGCTCCACTGACTCAAAGATGAGAACTTCAGTGCTTCTGATCACAGAATTACTGAAGCACAATGGTGCCTCTGTTGGAATACTAAATTGATTGATACAAATTTTTATAACTTTTGCATTTTGCACGATTAATCCATAGTTCTAAAAATGTTTTAGAAAGTTGGATAGACATAATAGGCATTCACACTCGCATTAAGTAGTACCTTACTGTGCCATTAGTCCCACTGAAATCAATAGAATTACTCAAAGTACCATACAGATGAATAAACATCAGAATTTAGTCCTCTGTTGTTGTTCATTATTATTTCTTTTGATAGACTGCCTGTAGCAGTGGATGCATTTTTACCAGTTTATTTTAAGAACGGTCCTTACATGTAGTCAAATACTGTACCATACAGTCAAATACCATAACCAGCCAACAAATCAAAGAAGGAAAATATATACACATCATATTTTATGTGGTACCTCTATTCCAGGTTTTATCTTCTCTCTCTTTGATTTTTTATTCAGGTATCAAACTGACATTGTCGGCTTTGTTGGATGGCAAGAATGTCAATGCAGGTGGACACAAACTTGGTCTAGGATTGGAATTTGAAGCATAAAAAGAGATTGTATGATTACTAATTTGAAAATACTTTACGGCATAGCTACCTTCAAAATTTAGTGAACCTTTCAATGTTTTATGTCCGGGATGCAAGTATTGTTATGTATCAGTCATGTAAAACCTGGTTAAAGACAGCTAAGCTTTAAAGTGTTCTTTGAGAAGAAAATATTTTAAAAAAATTCCTAATTCCAGGCTCATTGCCCATCACAGCTGCTAATTATGAGTTTACAAGGGATATGCAGGTATTGATTACCTGTTCCAGAATAATGGCTATATAATGACAGACAAATGGTATAAAGAAACTGTGACTGAAACTTGCAACTCACCATAGTGAACACTTAATTCATGAAGCATAGTTTTTGGATATTAACTTATCAAAGTTTCAGTCTATGATGGAGTGTGCAAAACTGTCAGGAAAAAAGTATTTCATTAACTGTTTGTCTTATTTAGTTATTTGACACCTATTGTCTTCAGAATGCTTTAGATTATTCACCTTGTATAATTTTGATATGGGAAAGGTTTGATGTGACTCAGTCAATAATACTTGTTTTGTGTTGTGGTTCCTTTCCCTTGCACTAAATATGGAAAAGCTTGTAAAATAGAGCCATAAGCAGGGAAGAGTCCTTGTAATTGTCATCACATAGTGGCATCACTTTGAATTTAAAATGGACTTTTGTTTTATTACCACTTTTTTTTTAGCAATTTAATGGGTACATTTTTAGAGTCTTCCATTTTGTGTGGAATTAGACCCCAAAATGCTGTACTTGACACTACTTTAAAATGAAATAAACAAACTCCAACTTGAATAAAATATTGAAACTTCACCTTTTATTTTGTCATTATATTAGTTTTAAAAATCACTTTAAATTAATTCCTTAGTTTGTACAAAACAGGCTTACATCATCTTATTTTATTGCTGTTTTTTTTCTAATTTGTATCTAATTTGTATGTCATGGTTGGGCAAGAGGCTGTCAGTGGGCCAGATTTGGCAAGCCTAGCACTTTGATCCGGCCAGTGGCATCTCCCGGCTCTGCTGCTAATGCGTTGCCTGGAAGCTGTGGGGTAGAGGCGAGTCCTTTCACTTGCTGCTATTTAAAGGGCTCGTGACTTGTGGGTAGCTGCCAGGAAACGCATTAGCAGCAGAGCCAGGGAGGCGTGAGCCCTTTCAGTTGCTTCTATTTGAAGGGCTCACACCTTCCAGGGGGCTGCCAGGCCACATAGTAGCAGCTGCCCAACAGGCACAAACCCTTTAAATTGCTTCTCTTTAAAGGGCTCTCAGTTCCTGGAGCCAGAGCTGGGAACTCTTTAAATAGCAGCAGTTGAAAGGGCTCCTGGCCCACAGCTGCCCTGTTGCTCTGACTCCCAGGCCAGTCAGGACCTGGGGACAGAGGTGCATGTTTAAAGCAGCTGGCAATTCTAGGTGCTGCATGCCCCTGGCAGAGTGGGGACAGGGGAGGGGACTAAGACTTCACTTGCTCCCCTAGGCCAATCAGGGTTTGTGGGCAGTGAAGTCTCCTGGCTTTGCTCCTTCCGGGGCAGCCCAGGACCACTTCAGGAATTTCTGAAGTGGTCCCCCTTCACAAATTGTCCACTCCAATGTATGTTATGAATAAACTGTGTGGGAGATTTAACAATTTAGAATACCTCATTCAGAAAAGTTCTTTGCTATTCTTGGTTATTTTCCATAAGACTGCAAATATTTAAGAATTCAGTACATTTCCTGTGGTTCTCCATTTATAAACCTAGCAAAGATCAGATACAGTTTTTCCCAGGGAGAATATAATAATGCAAATCTCCAGTACTTTTGAAAATGTCATGACCAGCTCCTCAATTTTCAAATGCCAACTTGTAACCTCTTTGATCTTAAAGGAAAAGTTAAATGAATTGTGCCACCAAATAAACTCTTACTCCTTTTGTATATTATAAGTATTGTCTTCCTGGGATTTTGACACAAAGTGGTCTAAGGGGGTAGTTGATGCTCACTTATAAAAAGGTGGCTGGTTGTATGAGCCAGCTCTCTTCCCTATTTCTGTCTGAAAGAAACAATGGAGTAGAAGATAGAATGAAAAGCAAAAGCCAATAGTGTGATTAACTCTTTCCAAAAAGGACAAAATACAGTAGACTTCCGATAATCCGGAACCTATGGGACCTAGGTGGTGCCGGATTATCAAATATGCCGGACTATCAGGAGGTACTATGAGATGGTTTTATATATATATATATATATATATATATACTGTATATAACGTGTTCTTAACCCTTTTTATTGTACATACTATATACAGTATACTGTAATGTTGTAGTTTTTTTAAGCCTTTTTTACCCTTTTTGCTCAGTTCAGCTGCTGCCGCTGTTACCTTGTGACTCATTTTTTGCCGAAGCTCACTCACTAGGCTCTTGCCATTTTGATGCCGGACTATCAGGAGTGCCGGACTATTGGAGTTTTACTGTACGTATGAAGCTGAAATGCATCCCAAATATTTTCCCATATAAATAAATGCTTTAGTTGCCACAGAAAATGTTATCATTTGAGCAGAAGAGGATATGTTCACAAGAGTCATAAAACATACTGAGGGAAAATATAACAGACAAAAAGTAGTGTCATGTCTTAATGACAGATTCAAAACTCTGAAATACTTCTGGCAGCTTCAGGTCATTTTATTAGCTATTGAAGGATATTTGATATAGCTTGATCTATTATTCAGATGGGGGAGGAAAAAAGGTGGTGATTCTCTTTCAAATTATGCCCACAAAATAAACTCTACCCATAATGGACACTGATCACAACAGATTGAACAGATGCTCTTTGGAGTCTTTAGGCTTGCTCTCTCTTCATGTGATTCAAATATGTTCTGCTGGTCTTCTGCTTTGCTTCCTCTTAGTGAGGCTTGCTGCATATTCCACTGGGTTTGAGTTTTGCTTCCTGTAATTGACCGTAGAGGGTTCCTGAACTAGAAAGCTCTTTGATTGGGAACTAAGGAAAAGTTGTACTCTCCCAGATCTGCACATCTCATGTTGCCTAAAGGGGATATTACCTTAGATTGTATGAACTTAACATATCCTTTCTTACATGTTTTGATGAACAGTGAAATAGTACTTTGTCAGCCAATGATAGTGATATCAGCTAGTGATCACTGATAAATGGAAATTCCTATGGTTATCACTAAATCAGTTACACTAGATTCACAATTTCAGGGCTCTCTCGGCAACTATTAACAGTTAGATAGCCAATGCAGCTTTCACCTAAGTCAGAATCCTGGACTGCTGTTCACATATTTGCATTTATACATCTAACATGCTATTTACATGTAACAGTTAGTGAAGACTGTAAGGCTGAGAGTGTTACTTGCTTAGTTCAAGGGGAAAGTAGTGAATTTGCTTTCAGTATGTGTAGACTCAATATAAAGTTGTTTTGTTTTATAAAGCTTCCAGGGCTTGTTTCTGTTTCTCAACATAGCCTGTGTTTCTCTTCACTCTCTCCAGTTCCTTCTTCTGTTTGTGTGGAGGGATAACTTCAAAAACCTGCATAGGAACCTTTTAGATTAAAACAGCTGTGTAGTCCTTTGATTACAGTGCCTCAGCTGTCTGCTGATTTTTTTACTCTGCAAATCTATCCCTAGCATTGGCGAGATGAGGGTTGTAGAAGGTGCAATGTAAAATTAGGGCCTCAGTCCTGCAGTGACTTAGCATACCCGTTTGTGTAACTTTGTGCTCAGGTGACCTCTCCTTCCTGCAGCTCAGCCCTTATTGGCAAGGGAAGGGCAACAGGCTGCATTAACCTCTCCTTGCTCCCCCCAAGTCTACCCCTGCAGCCTGTGAGCTACAAGCATGAGGACGCTCCCTCTGTCCAGCTGGGCTGGGACAGCCCCTTTTTAAGCCCCGTCCTATCTACCCTTTTTTTTTGGCATTTGTCTTGTTTGCTTTTGCCAACTAGATCAGCGGAGTGCAGGAGAGTGTGTGTGTGGGGGGGGGGGGGGAAAGGAGTATTACTGACCTGGGCCAGCCCTACACTGGGCACAATGTCCGGGGCGGGGAGAGGCGAGAATACTGAGCCCCGGCCCACGTGCTGTCCCCTTTCCCTTTGAAAGATACCGTCACACCGGTGAGAACGGGAAGGGAGCAGCCGCCCAGCCCCACAGGCCAGCTGGCAGCGTGGACGGGGAGGGGAGAGCGGACACTTACAACCTCGGAAAGGCACAACTCTGTCGGGGCAGCACTAAGATGCACGGAGCGCCAGGATCCTGAGGCGAAGCCCAGGACCAGCTCCCAGACGGCTGTTACAGCCCTCTCGGAGCGGCGGCAGGAGCGCCTCCCCCGACGCAAACTCCCTCACAGGCGGGCCGCGCGCGCCACCTAAGAACGGTCCAATCAGCGCCGCGTACTGCCCTGTCTGACACATGCGCACTCGTGGTCCAGCTGCCGTGGCGGAGTCTTCCCGCCCCTTCACACGAAGGCGTGAGGAGGAGTCTACTCCGCGTGCGCCGGGCATGCGTAGCGAGCGTCTGGGGCATACGTCATCGCGGCGGAACCTCACATCCTAGCAACGAACAGGCGGAGCCTCGCCACGTCATTTTTGCGAACCCCCATCACCCCCGCGCCTGCAAAGATGGCTGCTACCAGGGAACGGAGACGGGGCGCAGTGAGAGAGGCGTCTCCGTCGGACTGGGCCTTCGCCCTCCTGCTGCTGCTCGTGAGCCTGGCCCTATCGGCCTGCAGCCAGTTGGACGATGGTGAGCGCTGGCTCAGCCCGCGGAAGAGAGCAGCCTGGGGAAGGCGCTGCCTGGGCTGGGAGGGCGGGGGATAGTGTGAAGGGGGAAACCTGGCGGGGGGGGGGGTGCGCTGGGGTCGGAGGTGAGAGGGCCAGAAGAAGGCGCCTGGGAGGGCTGTGGTGGGTAAATGGGACCTTGGGAAGTCACCTGAGTAGAAGTCAGAGAAGGGCTCGAGGTGAAGCGGGGGACCTGTCAGATTTGGGGGGGGGGCAGGGGTTGAGGGGGACGTGTCAGGTTTGGGGGGCAGGGGTTGAGTGGGCGCCTTTTCTGTTAACGGAAAAGTGTTTAAGGCGAGGAGACACGTCTCCATTTGTCTCCCTCCACTGTGTCTTCATGAGGAGTTTCTCCCCCACGTCCCGTGCGAAGCCAGTTCTGCATTTCCCTCCTTCCTTCCGCTAAGCCAGGGCTTTAATGTAGCGTTTCTGAATGCCGACGTTTGGCAATCTGCCGTAGGTGCCCTTTTCCGGTAGCCATGTGAGTGGCAAAGAACCCAGGAAGCTGTGTGAATACTACCTGCTGATATTGTCCCGTTGAAATCGGGAGGATTCCTGTTGCTGTTTTCCTTCTAGAGATAGAGGGCTTTATGATGGGAATCCCCCATACCTACTTTTAGGGCAGATTTAACATTTTTTCACAGTATGTTTGGCATACTGTCTGAAACAAAAGGGAAAAAATTATGTAGCACTTCAAAGACTAACAAGATAGTTTATTAGGTGATGACCTTTAATGGGGCAGACCCACTTCTTCAGATCGTATTCTGAAAGTGAATTGGCATGACCAGGACTCGACAAATAATACAATCTACTCACCTGTGGCGAGTAGATTGCAACCTGGAAGAGCTGGCTTCGGGCAATCTGTGCATACGCAGAACGATCTGCACATGTGCAGATCACCGGACAGCGTGGCTGGCGAGCAGGGCTCGCCGCGGTTCGGCGAGCCCTGGGCATAACCATATATAAGAAAGGAATACAATGAAGAAAGTAAACAAATTATAAACTAACAAATCAGCTACTAGAACAGAAGGTGGGGGTGAGGAAGAAACAAGGGAGAAGGAACTAGCTTATTGTAAGTCAATAATTGGCTAATCTGGAGCTACTATGAATGTCAAAAGGTGGGGAGGCTGTCTTTGTAATGTGTAAGGTCATTAGCATCTTTATTAAGGCTCATTCGCAACTTGTTGAATTTAAGCAAAAATACAAGTTCTAAAGTCTCCCACTGCAATCAGGTATTAAAATCTCTTTGAAGACAGACACATGTTTTCAGGTCTTTAAGGGAATGGACAGTTAGTTTGGCCAGTATATTGAACAAACTGCTCAGTCACTTTGCCAAAGAATTAATGCCCACAAATCAGCTGTCAGACATCTCCACACAGAAAAACCTGTTAGTCAACATGTTAATCTAACTGGCCATTCCCTTAAAGACCTGTGGCAGGTGTAGGTTCATCTTTTCTGTGTGTTCCCCAGCCAGTGAAGAATGCAGTAAACTCTGCACTTTTTCCTCACTCCCTGATGAAGAAAAACGGCCAGCAATGTTCCTGTAGGAATTGGGGAGGGGAGAGCTTCAGCCCTCCCCTCCCAACCTTACGCTTCTTGGGGTGTGAGAGGCTCAGGGCTGAGAAATCCCCCATGGGTTTGGGAGTGTGCCATCCAGCCTCTTGCACTGCCGATGATTGTCTCTTTTCTGTATGGCTTTCTGAGAAGTAATCCCATTCCAGGCACATTCCATCTTGGTAGAACCAAACCTTTACCTTGCTTTAAGTTAAGAGAAAGCTGTACACTGAATTTGGTGATTCTAGCTCTTACCATGGAGGAGGAGTTCTTGAACTAACCGACTCACAGAGAAATGCAAATATATAGTAGGTAGATCACTGAACCAATTCCTGAAGTGCAACTAGGAATATGAAAGTGTAACCATGTACTCAGTTAACTGATGACTCTGGGCTCATCAGTTAATATACACGGTCACACACAGCTGACCGTGTATCCGAGGCTGAGGTGGTAGGCAGGAGCTGGCTGATACTGAGGCAGCAACACAGGTAGACATGGGGAGGTGGGAGCTCCTGCGGAAGCACCTCCCTTATGTCTGTTGATGATAGGACAAGAAACAATAGATTTAAATTGCAGCAAGGGAGGTTTAGGTTGGACATTAGGAAAAACTTCCTAACTCAGGGTGACTAAGCACTGGAATAAATTGCCTAGGGAGCCAGTGGACTCTCCAACATTGGAGATATTTAATAGCAGGTTAGAGAGCTGTCAGGGATGATCTAGATCAGGGGTGGGCAATAATTTTTGGTTGGGGGCCACGTCAAGATTTTGGAAAGTGGTCAAGGGCTGCAATTTTCTGTGAAGGGGAGTGTGGGGTTTAGGATGGAAGCAGGGTACAGAAAGATGCACGGGTAAGGGATGGAGGAGCAGGAGATGATGTGAGGTCTGAGAGGGAGTTTAGGTGAAGGAGGGGGTTGTGACCTCGGTCAGGGGATTGTGGTGCAGGGCCTGGGAGGGTGTCTGGGTGCAGGAGAGGATTCTGGCCTGAGGAGAGGTGCAGGAGGGAGTATAAGGTGTGGGAGGCAGTTATGACCTGGGGAGGAGGGGGGGGAAGGTGCAGAAAGTTTGGATGAATTTGGAGGAGGGAGTTGAGATGTGGGAGGGGTAGGCTCTGGCTGGGAGGCACTTACCTAAATATCTCCTGGCCTGCAGCACCCCCAAAGGCAGGCTGGGCTCCCTGCCTTCTGAAGCCCCAGGTCACTTAGAGCTGCAGGCTGTTTCCTCCAATGTGGGTCTCAGCTACTGGAGGGGGAGAGACAGGCTGGGTCAGTTCCAGTTGTCTGGCTGTTTCTGGCCAATAGAAGCTGAGAATTGGGCTGCGGGCAGGGAGATTGCATGAAGCCTCCCCCTTCCTCCAGAGCAGAGTCTTGCCTGACTGCACTTTAAACCCACGGCAGCTGTGTGCCTGAGAGCCTGGCAGGGTGGTCTGGGGGCCGGATCTGGTAGCTTTGCAGGCTGAATCCGGCTTTTGGGCCATGTTTTGCCCAGCCCTGATCTAGATGGTGCTTGGTCTTGCCAAGAGGGCAAGAGACTGGACTTGACTTCTTGAGGTCCCTTCCAATTCTAGAATTCTATGATTCTTTGTCGTCTTGTGCCCTTGTCACAATCTATATGTTTTCCCAGAGCATGTGATGGTTTTTTCTGTCGCTGCAGTGAGGTCCACCTTTGTATTGGTCTCTCCAAAGAGTCAGCAAGTGAGTCATAGAATCATAGAATACTAGGACTGGAAGGGACCTTGAGAGGTCATCGAGTCAAGCCCCCTGCCCTCATGGCAGGACCAAATACTGTCTAGACCATCCCTGATAGACATTTATCTAACCTACTCTTAAATATCTCCAGAGATGGAGATTCCACAGTCTCCCTGGGCAATTTATTCCAGTGTTTGACCACCCTGACGGTTAGGAACTTTTTCCTAATGTCCAACCTAAACCTCCCTTGCTGCAGTTTAAGCCCATTGCTTTTTGTTCTATCCTCAGAGGCCAAGATGAACAAGTTTTCTCCCTACTCCTTATGACACCCTTTTAGATATCTGAAAATGGCTATCATGTCCCCCCTCAATCTTCTCTTTTCCAAACTAAACAAACCCAATTCCTTCAGTCTTCCCTCATAGGTCATGTTCTCTAGACCTTTAATCATTCTCGTTGCTCTTCTCTGTACCCTCTCCAATTTCTCCACATCTTTCTTGAAATGTGGTGCCCAGAACTGGACACAATACTCCAACTGAGGCCTAACCAGCACAGAGTAGAGCGGAAGAATGACTTCTCGTGTCTTGCTCACAACACACCTGTTAGTGCATCCCAGAATCATGTTTGCTTTCTTTGCAACAGCATCACACTGCTGACTCATATTCAACTTGTGGTCCACTATAACCCCTAGATCCCTTTCTGCCATACTCCTTCCCAGACCGTTGCTTCCCATTCTGTATGTATGAAACTGATTGTTCCTTCCTAAGTGGAGCACTTTGCATTTGTCTTTATTAAACGTCATCCTGTTTACCTAAGACCATTTCTCCAATTTGTCTAGGTCATTTTGAATTATTACCCTATCCTCCAGATTAGTCGCAACCCCTCCCACCTTGGTATCATCTGCAAACTTAATAAGCTTACTTTCTATACCAATATCTAAATCATTGATGAAGATATTGAAGAGAGCCGGTCCCAAAACAGACCCCTGCGGAACCTCACTTGTTATGCCTTTCCAGTAGGATTGTGAACCATTAATAACTACTCTCTGAGTACAGTAATCCAGCCAGTTATGCACCCACATTGTAGTAGCCCCATCTTAGTTGTATTTACCTAGTTTATTGATAAGAATATCATGCGAGACCGTATCAAACGCCTTACTAAAGTCTAGGTATACCACATCCACCGCTTCTCCCTTATCCACAAGACTCGTTATCCTATTAAGGAAAGTTATCAGATTGGTTTGACATGATTTGTTCTTTACAAATCCATGCTGGCTGTTCCCTATCACCTTGCCACATTCCAAGTGTTTACAGATGATTTCTTTAATTACTTGCTTCATTATCTTCCCTGGCACAGAAGTTAAACTAACTGGTCTGTAGTTTCCTGGGTTGTTCTTATTTCCCTTTTTATAAATTGGCACTATATATGCCCTTTTCCAGTCTTCTGGAATCTCTCCTGTCTCCCATTATTTTCCAAAGATGATAGCCAGAGGCTCAGATACCTCCTCTATCAGCTCCTTGAGTATTCTAGGATGCATTTAATCAGTCCCTGGTGACTTGTAGGCACCTAACTTTTCTAAGTGATTTTGACTTGTTCTTTTTTTTTTTTTTTTTTTTTATTTTAAGTCAAGACAGAAGCAGACTGTGAGGGACTCCAAGAAGATCTTACCAAACTGAGTGATTGGGCAACAAAATGACAAATGAAATTTAATGTGGATAAGTGTAAAGTAATGCACATTGGGAAAAATAACCCCAACTATACGTACAGTATGATGGGGGGCTAATTTGGCTATGAAAAATCAGGAAAGAGATCTTGGAGTTATCGTGGACAGTTCTCTGAAAACTTCCACACAGTGTGCAGCGGTGGTTAAAAAGGCAAATAGGATGCTAGGAATTATTAAGAAAGGGACAGTAAATAAGACCCAGAATATCTTACTGCCCTGTATAAAACTATGGTACGCTCACATCTTGAATACTGTATACAGATGTGGTCTCCTCACCTCAAAAAAGATATTTTGGCCTTGGAAAGGGTTCAGAAAAGGGCAACTAAAATGATTAGGGCTTTGGAACAGGTCCCAGATGAGAGGTTAAAGCGACTGGGAGTTTTCAGTTTAGAAAAGAGGAGACTGAGGGGGGATATGATAGAGGTATATAAAATCATGAGTGGTGTGGAGAGGGCTGATAAAGAAAAGTTATTTATTAGTTCCCTAAATAGAAGAACTAGAGGACACCAAATGAAATTAATGGGGAGCAGGTTTAAAACTAATAAAAGAAAGTTCTTCTTCACACAGTGTGTAGTCAACCTGTGGAACTCCTTGCCAGAGGAGGCTGTGAAGGCTAGGACTATAATAGAGTTTAAAGAGAAGCTAGATAATTTCATGGAGGTTAGGTCCATAAAAGGCTATTAGCCGGGGATAAAATGGTGTCCTTGGCCTCTGTCTGTCAGGCTGGAGAGGGATGGCAGGAGACAAATCACTTGATCATTGTCTTCGGTCCACCCTCCCTGGGGCAGCTGGTGTTGGCCACTGTCGGCAGACAGGATACTGGGCTAGATGGATCTTTGGTCTGACCCAAGTACGGTCATTCTTATGTTCTTATTTTACCTTCTAAAACTACCCCCTTCCCACTAGCATTCACTATATTAGGCATTCCTACAGACTTCTCGGTGAAGACCGAAACAAAGAAGTCATTGAGCATCTCTGCCATTTCCAAGTTTCCTGTTACTGTTTCTCCCTCCTCACTGACCAGTGGGCCTACCCTCTCCTTGGTCTTCCTCTTGTTTCTAATGTATTTATAAAAAGTCGTCTTCTTTCCCTTTATTCCCATAGCTAGTTTGAGCTCATTCCTGTGCCTATATTCATCCTTTTTAATTTGTCCTACTTTCCATTTTTTATATGACTCCTTTTTTATTTTTAGATCATGTAAGATCTCGTGGTTAAGCCAAGGCAGTCTTTTGCCGTATTTTCTGTCTTTCCCAAACATCAGAATAACATGCTTTTGGGCCCCTAACCATGTCCCTTTGAAAAACTGCCAACTCTCCTCACTTGTTTTTCCCCTCAGTCTCGATTCCCGTGGGACCTTACCTATCGGCTCTCTGAGCTTATCAAAATCCGCCTTCCTGAAATCCATTGTCTCTATTTTGCTGTTCTCCCTTCTACCCTTCCTTAGAATTGTGAACTCTATGATTCCATGATCACTTTCACCCAAGCTGCCTTCCACTTTCAAATTCTCAACCAGTTCCTCCCTATTTGTTAGGATCAAATCTAGAACAGCTTACCCCCGGTAGCTTTTTCAACCTTCTGAAATAAAAAGTTGTCTGCAATGCAGTCCAGGAACTTATTGGATAGTCTGTGCCCTGCAGTGTTATTTTTTCCAACATATATCTGGATAGTTGAAGTTGAAGTCCCTCATCACCACCAAATCTTGGGCTTTGGATGATTGTGTTAGTTGTTTGAAAAAAGCCTCATCCACTTCTTACACCTGGATAGGTAGCCTGTAGTAGACTCCTAGCATGACATCACCTTTGTTTTAATCCCTTTTAGCCTAACCCAGAGACTTTCAACACTTCCGTCTCCTATGTCCATCTCCACCTCACTCCAAGTGTGTTCATTTTTAATGTATAAGGCAACACCTCCTCCTTTTTTTTCTCTGTTTATCCTTCCTGAGCAAGCTGTACCCTTCCATACAAACATTCCAATCATGTGTGTGATGCCAACAATGTCATAATTGTACTTATTTATTAGCACTTCCAGTTCTTCCTGCTTATTTCCCATACTTCGTGCATTTGTACATAGGCATCTAAGATCTTGATTTGACCTTGCCTCCCAGTTTTTCCCTGACACGCCTTTCTCTCTGTTCTTCTTGTTCTGCACCTCACTGCATTTGCATAAGTTCGTGTTTCTGACTTTAAATACAATTCCACATGTAGCAGCAGCAAATAAATTATGTATTTTCTTTCACTGCACATGACTAGAAGTTATACAATATGGCATGAATTATCAATGTTGTCATTGGCTGCTGAGCATTGTTATGTTGGATTTAACCTCTGCTTATAATTCAACTGATGTGCCATCAATTTTACGTGCTCTAGCCATTTTAGAGCCAACAGAAAATAACATTTTGCATGTCCGGAAAAGATACTTATATAAACTCAGTACACTTTGCCAGACAGTTCACTTAGGCTGCGTCTACACTGGCATGATTTAGTGCAAATACTTTTAACGGCAAAGTTTTTTCGCTAAAAGTATTTGCGCAAGAGAGTGTCTATGCTACCGTGTGCCTTTGTGCAAAAGATTTGCTTTTGCGCAAAAGCATCTGTGCCAGTGTAGATGCTCTCTTGTGCAAGAAAGCTCCGACGGGCATTTTAGCCATGAGGCTTTCTTGCTCAAGAAATTGATGTTACCTGTCTACACTGGCCTCTTGCGCAAGAGGACTTATCCCTGAGCAGGAGCGTCAGAGTATTTGCGCAAGAAGCACTGATTTCATACAGTAAAACATCAGTGTTCTTGTGCAAATACTCACGGCCAGTGTAGACACAGCCTTAGGCTATACCTAGACAGCGGTCCTATTTTGGGATACCAGAAGTAGCTATTCTGTGTCTTTAAACACTCCTGTTATTTTGAAATTGAAATTATGGTTGCACTATTTTGGCAACCCTGTAACTCTTGTTCCACAATGGTTAAGGGACTTTTCAGAATAGCGCTTTATTTTGAAATTATATCAAAATAAGATATTCAATTTGCATAGCTCAAATTGTGTATTTATTTTGACCTACAGGTGCAGTGTAGATGCACCCTTAGAGAGACATTGTTAGCAGTACAATTCTTTCTGATTTTTTTGTGTACTATTGTCACATGTAGTGTAACATTGCAGTTGAAAGTAATTAATGAGCTTTTTTCCATTTTACTGTGTCCAACATTTGTGTATAGTCAGTTCCCCCCTTTCTTTGCATGAAAGAAACCACAAGGGTCAGAGAAAGGTACTTAAAAATAGGAAACAGATCTTCTCAAAAATAGTAGGGGGATTCAAGAGTATCTCATTTTTGAGTAACTGCACATGAATTCCTCCTCTGTTGTCCCTCAAAGATACCTACTTGATGTTTCTGGCTCCCAGCAATCTTGTGACTTGGGTGGAGACCTGTGTTTCCTTGACTGGGATTTTAAGGCTGCGGAGCAACCTCTTGCCTTATACGTGATATCCCCAGCAAGCTAGTTTGCCTAAAGGTCCATAGGCGGCGAGTTGTATGGGCTCATGGTGCCCATGCTCCAGCAATACTCAGAGCCGGGGGTCCTGCTCCACCAATATGGAGCGGGGTCTCTCCCCCCAGCCCTGCCTGGAGCGGGTCCCGGCCCCCACCAATCGGGAGGCTGTGACGAGTGGGGCCAGCTGGCCTGGGCCCTGCGAGGAGGCTCCTTTGCCTGCTGGGTGCAGGGGGTCGAGCTGCTGTGTGTGTGAGCTGCTCACACGCAGGTCTGCCCCAGCCACATACCTGCAGGGGAGCATGGTGGTGCTGGAGTAGACTGACCACTCGCTGCTGCCGTGACCCCAGCAATTTCTCAACCGCTCCAGGTTATCTGCCGCCTCTCATCTCCTGAAGACTCTTTCTCCCCAAGAGAGATTAGTCCCCCCCCCCGCCCCCTCATTGCTGCCTCCTTTCGTCCCCATCTGATCCCCGTGCGGCTCTGAGTCAGGGATTATCGTCTCTCCCTGTGGGATGATTCTCGAGCTGCCTCGCTCAGCGTTCTTCCCTCCCTGTTGCAGTCTGCATTGAGATGGGGGGGGGGGGGATGTTGGTGCAAGATGGTGTGTTGTAATAGCTACTACAGACTGAGGGAAATCTAGACATGGGGGGGAAGTAGGGGGATACGTGGCAGAGGTAGGGCTGCAGTGTGTGTGCCAGGAGGAACTATCTAGCATCACCAAAACCTTAATGCTCTTGGTGCTGCTGGTGAGAGAGAAGCCAGCTGTCTGGCATTATGCTCCATATATGCGCACACACACTTTCTTTTTGGGGAGTCTCCTTTTTTGTCCTTTATTTTTGGTTAGTGTCTCTAGAGAAAATACTTAGTCTTCAGTTACTAAAAATACCTATCAAACAGTAACATGAACAAGAAGCTACGTGAATAATGATGTTGCTCTTGTGCAGGGTCACATCTTAATCATACTTGATTAAGGCAGTTGATGACTGGGGAAGGGGCTAAATATCTTGCACTGACCCCGGTGTATGTGTATGGACTGATGCTGCAATAACACGATTAAAACAAGTTTGTTAAATAATGTAGGAATAAGGGCAATCCTGTATGTGTGGCTTCCACTTGAATCTGAGCACACATCTCTATGCCCAGTTGCTGCTGTACATGGTGATCTTTAGATGGGAATTCCAGTTTCCTCTCACGTGTGGTTTAGGGCCCAGGATTACATCTGTTAAACTTCGCTTGACTTTCCTCTTTGGGGGATGGAATTGGAGAGGGGCTGATTGGCTATAAATAGATTTCTAGAGTGGGCTTTGAACAAATCTTGGTGTGTGTTATGAACACAGTGTCAAATTGCTTGGTTGTCAGTAATGTAATAATGTTTCTTTTTATTTCTACTGTAGTGGTTGGCTTTTAGCACCGTCACCAAGCTCTGTTTAGAAATGCCATAGAGGAACTTGATATTTTTGGTACCTGGCTTATAAATACTGTGTGTGCCTCACTTTCCCCTATGCGTTTAAGTATCTAGGTGGTGGGATAAGGGTGTGTGATTGTTCTAGAGCCCTAGAGTGCCAGTGTGATGCTGTCTGCACAGAGAATGGCCGACATTCTGTCTCCTGCAAGGTGCCAACTGAAGGTGTTGGAAAACAAAGAGATCAGGTGGCTTCCTTGTCCAGAAAAGAGGCACAGGCCAGAGGAGGGGCTGGACACAGTGTCAGTTTGGAGCTGGCTGGGGGAACGGGGAGGCCCAGAACTTGGGTCTGTACTCCCCACCCCCAAAGATGGACCTGACTGTGTTCCTTCTGTTTTACTGGCTGTTACTGATCAATGGGAGCTGCAGGAAAGGTGTCTGCAGGCAAGGATGGCATGTGGAGACCTCCTGGTCTGCCTTTCTCAGAGGCTGCAGGGACATGCCAGCCATGTGCAGGAGCAGCAATTACCATAGGTCAAGCATTTTAGAACTCACTACTCAAAGAAATAAATGTAGGTGTAAGAGAGAAATGAAAATTTTGAAATGCACAGACCAGTCAAAAACCAAAACGAATCCACTCTGCAAGCAGTAAAAGAAGTAACAATAACCCCCCACGTGTATGTTGGGTCAGAAGAGGAGAATGAAGGACAGTGTGCATGTATGAGAATGACAGAGATAAGACAGGACTATGTTGCACCTTAAAGACTAACAAGATGGTTTATTAGGTGATGAGCTTTCATGGGCCATGTGTGAGCTGTGCTTTTGCACAAGAGCATCTATGGCAGTGTGGATGCTGTCTTGCCCAGGAAAGTGCCGATGGCCATTTTAGCCATAGGGGTTTCTTGCGCAAGAAATCCCTGCCGGGCATCCACACTGCTCTTGCGCAAGATGCCCTCTCTTACCATGCTGTACTGTAAATTTCCTTGCGCAAGAGCAAGCGGGCAGTGTGGATGCTCCATGGGTTCCTGCACAAGAACAGCTGTACTTGTGCAAAAAGCCGTGAGTATAGACATAGCCTTAGACGGAACACTTCCCCCGAGCCTCTCAGTCCCCAAGTTAATATCACCCACACTGGGTTAATGCAGCTGCAGGATAGTTGCATGAGGGGGTGTTGGTGAGGGGCCAAACTAATCTCTCTTGGTAGGAGGATGGTGGGAAAAGCCCTTCGAGAGGGGTGACATGACACCTTTTACTTCTGGTCATGTGTTCATCTTGCCCCGAGCGTGTTACCTCCAGAGGCGTGGCTAATGGGGGGGTGTCAAGGGTGTGGCTAATGGAGGTCGGGGACATGGCTAACAGGGACCAGGGGGCGTGGCTAATGGGGCAACACCAAAAAGTATACAAACCTGCTGTCCATGTAAAGGTCAATACTAATACTTTATTTTCTAAAGGCGGTGAAAAAGGTATCTTGCTCTTTGTAAGTAAAAATGTTTATTCTTAAGGTAAAAGAATTAAAAAGAAAACATATTCAAAACAATAAAAGTTCCTACATGTGTTCTAAAAGCTTACCAGAGGTCACTGCTCAGTCATATGAGGCTATGATAGGCCAAACTCTTTCCAGCTCTTCTGCAAGGATCAGGGCTTGCATTGGTTAGAAATTCTTGTCTGTTTAGTGGCTCAGAAGTTACTGAATCAGTTTAAACCCAGATATTTACATTAAAAGATTTTCCTGTTGACTTGTGAAGGGGTGGTGGTACTCTGGCAGTGTTTATAACCTGCCAAAGTGATTCACTTTAAATCCCTCCACACACTGTTTTTAGTTCCTGGTGAAGGTGTGTCAAGAGCTGTCCTTTTGGAGTTAGTGATACTTAAACAAAATACCCAAAGATATTGCATAAGGTTGCAATATTTGTTCTAAAGAGAAGGAAGAATTCTTTTTGTTTTTATTGACTAGATTTCAAGTTGATGGTGCCTCTTTTGTATATCCTTTAAAAGGATATGCAAAAAAATCTAAAAGGAAATGCCTTGCACAATAAGCACAGTTTTATCTTTCCCGTTTTCCTCATATAACACTCCATTAAATGTTTAGTACTTACCAGTATTTTTCTCTTTACAAAAAGTTTAATTTCACTTGCTATACTGAGTTCAGACTTCATCTGAGCGTGTGACCTCTGTGAATGTCCCAATAACTCAACCATTGGGTCTTATTGTAAATTTATATGGTATATGTCTTGGTTGAATGAATCATCCATTCTGATGGAACAATTTGGGAGACTTTGTTTATTGGCTGTGTATGGACAGAGAAGATTAAAATTTATAAGACTTCTTCCTGGTAAGTCTATGTTCAAGCATTTTACGTGTGTTAATGATAGCTGGCACTGTAACTGATGACACTGAATATGAAAGATTTTCTGTATGGACAGTCATGTCTTACGTGAATGATTTTGAGGCTAACAGAAAGAAGGCACTGATGGATTTCCTGGCAGAACTGTAGCTTTAGACATGGAGATTGTTTATCTTGGCATCACATACCAAGTATTTTTTCTGCAAGTAAAAACAAAAAAAAAATCTAAAATTATGTAAAATTCTATCACTATTAGTGAAGGTGGTAGTTAAAGAGTTTATTTTTATTTGATAAATGGTACCTCTGTAATGAAGACTAGATTATTTGTAACTTTCCTTTATTTTAGTTGCTGGAAGGCTCCATGATGTCTAGCTCAACTGGGGTTAGTTGAGGTTTTCCTGTTTTTACAGTCTGTTAAAGCCTATTTCATGTTGGAAAAATTTGCCATTTAAACAAGGAATAGTTTGTTCAGCTTTAGTCCTTTATAAATGTACATGAGTCTGAGCAACTTGATTCATTTAGCATCCATATAATGCTTTATTGATAAGTAATTGGACAAAAATGGCTGGTTGTCTCTGATTCATTACTAGATGTTTTGGATGCCAAAGTTCTTCATTTTCCAACATGCCAAAGAACTAATTGGGAGCTATTAATGAATTATTAATAATCGTAAATGATGATAGTTTTAAAATGTACATTCCTATGTAATTTTCACATGCCAAATTCTTTTTCAAACTGCAGTGCGTAATGTGACTTTTTAAGCATTCTCTGAATGTTTTGGGGTTTTTTTGTTAGAGATAAAGTGCCGTAAACATATGAGCAGTTTTAGGGTCTGATCCTTCAGAGTTTTGAGAACTTTGATTATTTTGGCCTATTAGTCCCTATGAGCTTTTTTCATTAGGGAAGAAAATAGGAGTTTCTGTTAGGGATACAGGGGCAGCAGTGCAGGGTGGCAGGTGGCTCCCCTGCATGCTCTTCATTTAAAACTCGTACCTGTGGGCTAGGACTGAGCCAGCCTGCTGGTCCAAGTTTTAAATGCAGAGCACATGGGATGTGGGAGAATGGTGTTGCTGTTAACTGTGGCTGCTTATCAGTTAGCCCGGGGCGGGGAACTTTTTTTGGGTTGGGGGCAACTGAACCACAGAAAAATCAGTAGGGGGCCACACACAAGTGAGAAACAAACAAAACCAAAAACAAATCCTCACCGATGTGGCACCCAACTGAGAAGGAGAACGAGGCTCCCTACATTCTTCTCCCACACTAGAGCCTAGGAGGCCCAGCCTAGTAGATTTTCTGTGCTCCAGCCCTGCAGTGGCGCAGAGGGGGAGAGGGAGAGAGTGAGGAGGGGACTGGAGCAAGCACCAGCACAGGCTCTCCAGTGCAGTTGGGGGGGGGGGGGGAGGGAAGTCTGCCTTGGGGGCTGGATTCAGGCAATTGAGGGGCCTCATCCAGCCCCTGGGCCTGAAGTTCCCCACCCTGAGTTAGCTGGTTAACTGAGTAACCATTACGATCCCTAATTTTTGCATTTTCTGTACAATCCAGGACCCCGCTTTGTCTTTTTATTCTTATCCTGTTTTTATGCAACACACTGCAAAATTATCCCAGTCTTACAGAGATAATGTCATAGTATTTTGTTCTCCTGGATGGACTGTTCTGCAATATCACTCACTTCTGAGTACTTCCAATTCTCCACTAGAATGACGTGCATGGTGCATGCTACAGGTTGGACTTCCCTGATCCTGCACCCTTGGGATGTGACTGGTTCCCAATGAGGGATTTTGCCACACCTGGGGAGGTCATTTTGTTACTGTCCATATTCCCTTCAGTATCATGAGACAAACTGAAAATAAAGACATTCAATGGTTAATGCTGGTTTCAGTAATTTGCACTTGTGGAAAGAATAGTTTGATCTGCAGATAGTGTCAGGCTGAGCATTCAAGTTCCTGGTTTCTCTTGGTTCATGTGAATCTCTTAACATGACTTATTGAAACTAAATCAGTTTCTCACTTTAGAGGTGAAAAGGGATTTCTGACATTGATTTGGTTTTAGTTCTGTTGGGAATAAATATTTGAAATTTGTTTTAAAAAGTGATTTAATATTGAGAACTTTTCTAAATACCAGTCCAAAGCAGCGTTCCCTGTAAACTCTGAGTGCACTTGGGCAACTACCCAGAAGAGATTCAAATGCCAGCCACCTGATAAGCAGAGCGCCCAAAGCTGGCATCATGTGTTTCTATTGGTGGTACACATCTGCACATGTCTTGATGCACATAACAAAATTTATTCTGCTCATGGATGGAAAAAGTTAGAGGGAACATTGGTCCAGCATGAATTTGTAAATGCATCTACATCTAATTTGCCAACAGTTGTGACTTCTATGGCAGATTGGGAATGTTTATCTGCCAGATTATCTCCATCCAAATAAATAAATTAGACATTTTTTCAGAAGAGGCATGAATGTAGTATTTGAAAATATAACATTTTTAGGGTGATGTTTATTTAAATCTGATGGTTTATATATTGCAAGAATTGTCAACTCTATAATGAGATCTTTTACCTTTGTAAAACAATGCATAGTAACCATAACTTATATTTCAAGTCACTAAATGATTTAACATACTAGTGTAGCACATTTTATGGTCCCTGTTCCATTATTCTCAGTTGTGAACTGGCAGGATTGTATACACTGGCTTAAAAATGCATAATATTGCTGCTGTCCAAAGTGGGTGTAGTCCATTGAAGTAAGAATTCCTTGTAAATTAAATCAAGAGATTTAGAGAGTAATGTTTGTATGCAAATCTAAAGAACAACAAACAGAATAAATGTCTTTTCTTCTTTTCCCTAACTACTGCAGATGCTTCTAAAAATGACAGTGCAGTGCTAAATACATCTCATATTCCAGCAGTCAATCTGCCCAATTCAGTAACTTCAACAAAAAAAGAAATGCTCTCAACAACTCTTAAGGCCAATAATATTGTCACACACGGACCAGCGACCGAGAAGGATGAGTCAGCCTCATCTGTTACAGCTCATTCCACATCTGTTAGCCCCATTTCACAAGTGGAGGTGGATGCTTCTGAAGATACTAAAATTGAGGAAGAGGGTCTCCTAACAGACTTCAAAGATATATCTAATAGTTCACCACCAACATCAAAAGAAACTATGGAATCTGATGGACAGGATGACTATGGCCATTATGAGATGACATCCAATTCTAGATATAATACAGACCTGGATTTGCGAGAAGATGAGGAGACTGATACCTTTGACAGCTACAGTGAGCACGTGAAATCTCTTGATGCCAAGATAAAGGACTCTGTCTCAGAATTGGAAGAAGAAGACACCCATTTCTTTTTCCACTTGGTTATTATTGCCTTCTTAGTAGCTGTAGTTTATATCACATATCATAATAAGAGAAAGGTACGTATATCCTGAAAGGAAGACACAAAATTCCTCTTTAATATTTCAAGAATTGGCTTTGAAACATGGAAAAACTTTTTTATAAAAACTACTTGGTTGTGCTAATGGTCTAAGTACATTTACAAACAGTATTCTGTTTTGTGACCTTAATATGCAGGTCATTAATATCCGTACAAAGAAGAAAGCTCACTTAGAAATACAGTACAAGTATTTTAGGTTGGGTAAAAATCAATTAAATGATAACACCAGGAATCAGTTGAGTAATATGCTGTGATGGAATACATGATTTCTAGAAATAAGATCAAGGGAATTTTGAATGAAGGTGATTGATTGAACTAATTTTGGGTCTGCACGGGATTATATACCGCAATTTAAGGAAAACTTAATCTTTAGTAAAGCGAGACTGTTTCAGAGATATATTGGTAATGCTTACAATTGAGACCATTTTGAACTGTAGATATGCCTAGGATTTAACCCTTGCACTATCACAACTTGATAATTAACATGTTGTATTAGTTGTTAGAACTGCAAAAAAAGGTATTTCTGACTATAGATAATTGATGATAAAATCACACTTCCACTGAAATATTTTTCTCCAGTCTAATCAGAGCTGTCTTAATTCAGAATCTACAAATCATATAACATGACACACAAGTTAAACATAAAATGCGAGCTATTTTCTTAATGTAATGATCCAAGAAGTTTAGATTTATTTCTTCTCCTTTGCTCTTTTTCTTTATCCCTTTACTAAATTTTAATTATTTAGCCCTAAGTTTTATTGGCTCTGAAACTAACATGGGTAATTTATAACACATTATTTGCCAAAAATAATTGAATATGGATACAATTTTTAAAAATGCCCCTGACACTTTTTTGAAAATAGCACTTGAACTAAGGAACTTTTTATCTTGGTTGTCTGATCAGGGGATTTCTGTCTTCACAATTCTCATGGCTACAGCTTGATGCTTAGAATCTGCAGACTTTGCTTGGGTTACCATTGCATGCTCATTCATTGCTGGAGTGTAGCAACAGAAAATACTCTAGCACTGAAATTCCAGCAGTTGTTTCACTTCTGAAAGCTTGTATGCTATTAATATTGATGCTTTAACACAGGTGAAGCTCCATAATGGCAAAACAAATTGTGGGAGAAGTTCTTGGTATGGGCAAGACCTGGGTTAGTAGCAAGTGGATTGAGAGTGGGGAGGAATACTTCAAGAGTACAGGTTGCTAGCATTGTGAATTTTAGCAACTGTCCTGTTGGTAGCTCTGGATATGGCTGTGTGATTGCAAATGTAGCTCTTACCTTAGACAAAAAGTGAAACATTTGCATCATGTTGTAATTTCATCTGTATCAAAATTGTGTTTGCTTCCAGATCTTCTTGTTGGTCCAGAGCCGAAGGTGGCGTGATGGTCTTTGCTCCAGAACAGTGGAATATCATCGTTTAGATCAAAATGTTAATGAAGCAATGCCTTCACTGAAGATAACAAATGATTACATTTTTTAAAAGCAGCAATTTGATGTATTAGTCATTTTCTTTGCCTGACTTTATATAAAATGTGCAGAGTCTGCTATAAAGAATTTGTGTTGAAATGAGAGATCTCTTGCCTGGATAGGTTTGAGATAGAAGCTCTTGTAAGATACAAGGCATGTAGTATTAGCATTTTAATTCTTAGTCAACAGTTAAGTTTCAAATCACATGTACAGGAACTAGATTTAATCAGTTTATTTCACTTTTTTCTTGTGTTTCATTTTGTGCTTCCGTTCCTTCTGGCTAGAGCAGTGCCAACATAGCTAATATAAAAATATGGGATAAAACATTTTAGATCTAATAAATTGAGTCTGCGATAACTGAATCAGATCAATGGTCCTTTCCTGCAAATCAGTTATATGGCTCATAAATCCTGTTTTACTTTTTTTGGAATTATTTTTGGAATTTTTTTTGAATAATATATAACTGGCACAGTGCTGCAAAAATTTCATCTAGATATCTTTTGGCTAACTTAGGCTCTTATGCTAGGCTACTAATGAGACAAACTTTATACTGATACTTTTCTCTAGATGCTTTTCTCCATAAAGTATTTTAAAATACTTATGTAGCAAGGATGACTTGATTTCAAGTTATGCTTTAAATTTGAAATATCACAGGTTTGTGTGAAAATATTGCTGCTTCTTGATTGCCCAAGATTTACTATAACTACACTTATGGAAACTTCATTATCTTTTAAAGATTTAGTGAACTAAAAATAAGCTTCATAGTATAATTTATAAAATATATCTAGCAGGTAAATGCAACAAAAACTTCCCCTAAATGTTAAGGCAGTTGTGGTATGCAATTGTGTGGTTTCTTCTTGACTACAAACATGTTAGGTCTGGGAATGAAAGTAATTAATTTTTTACATTATCCTAACTCATTGGCAGGTGGGGTAGAAATTAAAAGCATCTGGATTGTCATGGTCTCTGAACAACATTGCATCCTTTAATTCTGTCAATTTTTACACGTGAATTAGGTGTACAGCAAGTTATTGGTATGCTGAATTTTTTTTAACCTTGCTCTATGCAGTTCAACTAATTGTTTTTCCACGAGTTGTAAAATATACAATTTCATAGTTTCAATTTTTGTATATTGTTTGATTTATTTTTCAGAGATGATAAATATGTAAATAATGGTGAAATAGAACTACAATTAAGACTTGGTATTCAAGTGATAATGTACTGTTTTGAAAATAGTCAAAGCTTTACAGATGTTAGCATGAGAAGAGTTGTGATGGCATGATATTAGTGAAATAGTTCAACTTCTGAATTCTTAGTTACATGCTTTCTTTTGAATAACCATAAGAAAGTGAAGCATAAACAATATGCCAGAACTGTTTTCTTGCAGTAATTTTTATCATATTTGGACTTGTATCTCATAATATTTTGAATAATGTTTTTAAAATAAATGGGGAGAATATAGCTTCTGTCTTCATAATTTGATCAGTTTTTTAATATTTTCATGTTAAACTATTCATTTTTATTGGAATATGCTATTTGTTTTCTATTTAGGATTGAACAGCGCATTGCAAACTATTTTTTGAGTCTCAAAACAACTGTTTTTGCCATTCTTGTGGATTCACCCTGTGTAGAATACTCTCTCATTAAATAGGCCTTGTATAATGTGACAAGCTATTTGCACTTACCAGCACCTTTGCTACTATTCATCTCAACCCGGTTTAGTAAAGGAGTCAGGTTTTCAATTCATGTCACCTTGCACAGGATCACTTAATTTTTTTACAGTAGGAATGTAAAAATAACAAATTAGAAAAATGGTCAGGTGGGTTATTTTTAATCCATTTTTACCCTACTGTATAGACTATTGGGGGAGGGAGAAGTGGGAGGAAAGGGTCCAAGCCATAACACCAATGTAATAAATTTGTATTGAAACGATAACCAAATCTCTCGTTTTGTTTATAACTTTGTGGAGTTTATGGATGCAGTACTTTCTCCTTCCATTTGAGTTTTCAATTCTATGGAGTACAATTTCAGCTTCATTGATAAACTGTAGCTTTAATTAGGCCTCCTATAATTAATTTCTTGCTGAGAAGGGCTGAAAAAACAATACTGTATTACAAGATATGCATTCTTTGTCAGTATTCTAGCAAATCCTTTCTGGAGAGAATGAGACACCTTGTCCTTAAGAATGGTGGCTTGAAATGTAAATGATTAAAACAATAACAGTTGACAATACTATTTTCTATTCCATTGTGGAGTTAAGATTTGTTTTCAGTTTCATGTTTAAAGTATGAGTGTACCACCTCTGTTTTATGTGCAAAATGTAGTGTATGTCCCAAATGTTCAGCACACAAATTCAGTAAAACTCTAGTCTTCTAATGATTTTCAAGAAAATTTGGTCAGTCTGAAAGTTCTGTTAATTAAAAAGCTCTTCCCATTCCCAAAATATTCTGAACTTCATAATTGTTCCTTTCTAGCTTAAGACATTGAAAGCCAAAAATGTACTCATAGTGAGCTTGGTGGATTCTCTGAGGTGGCTTGTTAATTAAACAAAAAATGTTAGTAGTCATTCTAAATCAATTTTTATGCACAATGGTTAGCTGACAGACCACGATTTACAGTGTCTTTGAGTTACTGATTAAATCAAAGATCCTTCGAGTGTGAAGGATCAGATGTGTGCATCTGTCACTGTTCCAGTGTAAACTGTGCCTTAAACACCCTTTCAGCTCTTCCTAGGAGCACCTCTGTTGGGATAGCCTGGCATCCTTCACTCTGTGGAATTATGCAGTCCACCCACTGTTAAACTGGATCTCAAGACTTCAGCACTCTTGTTTTCCCAGCCACATTAACAGGAAGGACTAAACAGCATTTGGCACCAGTAAGACTGTTCACTTTGGGGTATAGGTTGAAACTCTAAAGCCTGGTACTCTCTGGTCCAGCAACATTCCTGGTCCGGCAGGTACCACGTGCATTGCTGGACCAGAGAGCCCAGTTGGGAGTAGGGGCAGCTAGGGTCAGAAGTGCAGCTCTGACGAGTCGCTGCAGGGCTGTGCGCGCAGCCCAGGCTGACAATGGGGGGAATGCAGCCCCAGCTGAGGCTGGCAGCAGTGGGGCCAGCGCAGCTGGGAGTGGCCAGGGCTGGTGCCCGGGAGTAGGGCTGATGGCCAGCAGGGGAGCCTTGACCTTTGCTGGTCTGGAAAACTCCCTGGTATGGGACTACTCGGATTCTGGATCAGGAAAGTCCAACCTGTATGACATTTGAAGTGACTCAAGAGTATCTTTATAACAAAGTTACACTTTGCTGTCAAAGAGAGCACAGCATTTAGGAAAATAAGTTAATGCAAGAGTCCCATTCACTTTTCCCTATCTAAATCTCTCTAGCTTAGCCTCTCCCGCCATGTAACTCAGTTTAGTCCAATTTCTTCTCATCTCTGGGCTGGGAGAGATAATGCTCTACCCAAACAGGCAAATCTTTCAGGGGTTTGAAAATTCTCACCTCTGAGTGACGTAGGTATTGCCAGTAATCCTCAGTGTAGACAAAACTCTGGGAGACTGCTTGTCAGCCTAGCTGATGTTGCTCAAGGTGGTGTTCTGACAGAACAACTTTTTCTTCGAGGTGTAAATTGTCTATAGCGTAGGATTTATACCAGTGTAGCTACAGAACCATAGCTATGCCAATATAGTCTCTCTGTAGAGTGGACATATCTTGAGTCAGCTTTGGGGTGTCTGTAGGCTGACAGCTAACCCATTCTCCTTCCTGAAGGCCCCATAGTTAAGCTTTAGGGATCCCTTTGATATTAGGGTAACAAAACATGTAGATGACATCATGAGCTTTTTGTGGGCACAGCCCACTCCCATGAAAGCTCATGATACCATCTACATGTTTTATTAGTTTATAAAGTGCTACCAGACCATTTATTGGTTTTTTGTTTTTTTTCTGTACAGACTAACTCGACTACCACCTGAAGCTTTTGATATGAGGCTTAGCCTTGAGAAGAGTAAACCATTTTAGCCTCGATGGAGTCAGCTAGCTAGCTGCAACTTAATCCATAGATGCTATTCTCAGTCCTTTGAGAGGTTTATCCCAGGTCTCTTTGCCATTGTTTCATTTCCTATTTGGTTTTTCCTTTGACAGCTGCCTTTTTAATTTAATTGCTGGTTGATATCAAATAGGGCTGCCTCTCACATTGTGATAAGTACTTCAGTACTCTTGCCCTCAAATCGGGGGCGGTGAGGCGCTAGAATAATAGGATTGGAAAGGACTTCAAGAGGTCAAGTTCCAGTCCCCTGTACTCAAGGTAGGACCAAGCACCATCTAGATGAGTTTCTCAGAGTGGTCTACAAAATCACTCTGAGAAACCTGCTAACTCGCTGTTCTGGTGTGTTTTATTTACCAGCTCCACAGCTATAGAGGTAAATGAACACACCAGAGTGGCCAGTTAGCACTGATCTAGACCATGGATTCCCAACCTGGGGGGCATGAAAAAATTTGAGGGGGGGGACCCAGTCCCCCTCCCCATCAAGTTTTGCTGCCCCAGTCAGTTCCCTTTTTTTGCTCAAGTTTTGCTCTTTGGGGGGGTCTAAGGGTTTTTCAAAAATCAAAAAGGGGCGTGATGCCGAAAAGTTTGGGAACCACTGATCTAGACCATCCCTAATAGGTATTTTTTCTAACTTGCTCCATTGGGGGAGATTCCACAACCTCCCTAGGTAATTTATTCCAGTTGTAAACAACCCTGATAATTTTTTTAAAGTAACT
This sequence comes from Pelodiscus sinensis, assembly GCF_052426305.1. Classification (NCBI taxonomy): domain Eukaryota; kingdom Metazoa; phylum Chordata; order Testudines; family Trionychidae; genus Pelodiscus; species Pelodiscus sinensis. Next base: position 14,912,853 of record NC_143067.1, read on the forward strand.
TTTAACTTGTTCTTTTCCCCTCGCTTTTGATCATACTCAATTTTTCACTGATAGGCATCCAGTAGCCACCAAACTTTTTGGTGAAAACTGAAACAGTCATTAAGCAACTCTGCTATTTCCCTATTTTCTGTTATTGTTCCTCCCTTCATTAAGTAACAGTTCTACCCTGTCCTTTGTTTTCCTTTGTATCCAGAGAATTTTTTCTTGTTACCCTTTATGTCTCTAGCTAGTTTGAGCTCGTTTTATGCTTTGGTCTTTTTAAAATTTCACCTTTTTGTGTGTGTGTGTGTGTGTGTGTGTGTGTGTGTGTGTGTGCGCGATTTTCCCCCTCCTACCATTCCCATGAATCATGAACTCATTTCATGATCAGTTTCACTCAAGTTGCCTTTCTCTTTCAAATTCTCAACCACTTCCTCCCTATTTGTCAAAATTAAATCTAGAACAGCCTCTCCAAGCGCTTTCTCCATCTTCTGAAATAAATGTGTCTCCAATAACTTGATGCATAATCTGTGTTTTCCAACAGATATCTGTGTAGTCAAAGTCCCCACTTCACAATCAAGTCCTGTGCTTTGGATGATTGTTAGTTTAAAAAAGCCTTTACCACTCCTTTATAGCCTCTTTTTTTATCTTTACTCAGATGTTCAACAAGTCTGTCCTATTTCTGTGTCAACCTCAGTCAAACTGTATCCATTTTTAATATATAAAGCAATGCCTCCCTTTTTTCCCCCTGCCTGTCTTTCCTGAGCAAGTTGTAACTTCTATACTGATATTCCATTCATGTGCATCATGACCACCAAGACTCTGTGGTGCTAGCTATTGCCTAGTTGTTTATTTGCTAGCATTCTGAATTGTTACTGCTAATTCCTCATACTTTTCACATCTCATTGAATCTGTTTATAGATTTCCAGAAAGCTGCTATCCCTGTGGAGTTGGGGAAGGGTAAAATTGTGTGACGGTGACCGTTGCAGTGGTGAGGGATGTGTATGCCTGAGTGGAAAAGTAATGTCTGGACTGTTAGATGCCTTATCCTTTTGTTTTCCTTGCTTTTGTGGTGTTTTCATATGTATGTAATGTTTGTTCATACTCTACGTATTGCGTGCATGCATTATATATGGGAAAGGCACTTCCATGATTAATGTAAAAGGCACATTCCCTAGCTTTCCCATCATAGGAGATTATTTAAATTATTTATGTAAAGTTTATTTAATGGAATTCTATTGGTTTTATTGAACTCGACAATAAGACTTGTCCCTCAATCTTACTATCCACTTCTGCAGTCTCCACCTCTGAAAATTCTCTTGAAGGAATAGGCCTCAAATCAGAAACAGAATATCTTGTATTTATTGATCCTCTAAAGTTGTATGAGAGGGGGAGTGAAGTCCTGAGGTGTCTGACTTTGACATCTTCAATTCAGTTCACAAATATAACCCATTCCCTATTCTATGCAGTTGACAAAATACATTGGCTTATAAAGTATCTATGACAAAGGCTGACATTCAGACTGACAAAGCATTCTGTGAACAACTCGGGCTGGCTCTTCTAACCCAGAGATAGGAATATGTATTGACAAAAGGTGCTGCTCCTTTCCTTTAATATAGCTGAGCCTGTAATAGATCATTTTCATCTTGTTTTAACTGTGCAAATATTTAAAGAAAAAATTAAATAAGGCTCCTGTATATGGTACTTCAGGGGTACTTATTTGTATGATTTAAAGTCACAAGAAATTAACATGGATGTGAAATGATTGAAGTTCTTTAAATAACATACTGGTAGGTTTTACTTTGGGCAATCACTAGAGACATTCATTTTCAGAATTTTAATGCATTATGTACCAGGGTGAATACTCATAAAATTGACAAATGCTTCTGTCTGCTGTCCCAAGAGAGAGGTTTGAAAATATAAGATTAGACAGCTGCTGCAGTGTGGCAGAAAGCTTTTGCTGCTTTGTGTGGCTGTCAGGCATAATAAAAACTAATTCAAATTAAGATCAAGTAATACTGGTATCCTACAAATTACAAACCAGTTAGTGGATTGCCCTCACTCTCACTTCCTAACTGATAGCTAATAACTGGCACCAACTGTGTTAGTTGGTTTCCCAAAACTTTTTCTTTGGAAAAGAGAATTCTGTTGAATTTCCAAGGCAGCAAGAATATTCCATCGGATTGTAACTGTGTCCAAGGCAACAGTTTTAAGCAGGAAAATGGAATAAATAATTTGAGAACAATTTCTTTTAACTTAAACTAGACATTGACTGTCCATTCTGCAGTACTTGTTGCGGTGCTTTCTTATCCTGGTTCTGTTTATTTTTTTTAAACAATTGAAGAGGTAAAAAGATTGGAAATGTAGACAAAGCCCTCTGCACATTAAGGGGTTTTCTGTGACACAATATTGCCTGGACTGATACTTAAATGTAGCAGTTGCCAGATGGGGACCCATTTTGACAATTTAGGAAGACTTGGTAACCCAAGGCAATTCAAAAAATGTGTGAATGGCTCCTTAAGAGCCACCTGGTGACCCTTTTGAAATGTAATGGTGACCCACATTTGGGTCCCAGCCCATAATTTGGGAAACAGTGCTTTAAATGGATAAGGTCACACCTGTCTGATGTTTACCAGTTAAATTGATGGTCTCATAACATAGCAATAATAAAAAAATATATTTTCAATTCAACTCACCACTGTAAGAGTAGGGTGTGTATCACTCTGTGTGAAATCATCAAACCATTGTTCATGAAATAAGCAGGTGGGAACTGTTACTTTGTGTTAATTTAATTTGCCAGTTGGAAATTGAGTAACAGACTATCAAATTCATAAAAGCACTGAGGTCAAATGGTAGCAAATTTATATTAAAAAAATCTTACGTACAGGAGAAGTCTTAACGAATTCTTCCTCTGAAGTAAGGAAACTTTATTTTAAGTGAATCAGGATTCAGATAAAAGGAATAAAATTCCAGAAGTTTCCTGGTTAAACTTTTCAAGATGAGTTGATGGTCTATTTAAATAGGTTCTCATGAATGGTTTGATTTTTTTTTAATTAAATGATACATTATGCTGATAGGAAATCACATATTTGAAAGTATATGTAGTTTAATTTTCATTATTAGTGTGATCAGCTGAGTCACCTGTTTTTGGCTCCTGTTCAGCTGTATGCAGGATGAAATGACAATCACTTATTAATGGGATGGGTTGAGTTTTAGGAAACTCAGTTGCAGTAAGATGGAAAAAAATTAACAATGCTTTCAGTAAGATAAAGCATAGCAAAAATTGTTAGGGGGACACAGACTGTGAGGAAGAAAGATTAATTTGTGGCCCTACAGATTGGGTCAATTTCCAGATATGCAGTAGAGTTCCTGGGTGACATTAGACAAGTTGTGGGCCGAGTGGGACAAAACGTAGACCAGCAATTTGTTGCATCCTGTTTTTGGTGCCCAACTGAGGTACATTGGGCTTGATTTTCAGAAGCACCCACTAAAACCCATGAAAGCATCTCATACTGAGAATCCACAAGTTCAGGCATCGATTTCTATCAGTGGATTAGTCTTCCATTTCTGGAAGTGTTGCTTTTCTTTGTAGTATGGGTGAAATGCATGACTGGTGTACTTGGATCTACATTTGTCCCTGAGGGGTAGGTATAAAAGGAACATCTGGAAGATGAGTGCACTCTGGCAACTCTTTCTACTCTTGCAATTCTTCTACTGGGCAATTACAAAGTAGCAGAAGTTGGAACAACCTTTAGATTGCATTTTTTCTTGTAAAATGACATTCTTTAAGGATCCCATTATATCATTTTCCATCAAACCTTTCTGGTGTAATTAGTATGCAAATGCCCTCAATATAATAAAAATGGTTAATTTCAAATCTTCCTCTTTGCGTGGTTTGCAATATTTAATTAGGAAGGGAAGAGTGAGATCTTTTCTATAATTGGTCCTTAAATCATTATCAAAATCACTTAGCAGCCTCCTTAAACTTATTTTTAATTACAAGGTCTATTGCCCAGTTAAGTAATTTTTGGTGTTAATAATTTATCTTGGCAATTCCTTATCTATCTTAAAATTAATATATCAAGGTCATGTTATTCTGGTAGGAGAGCAATCGTGGTTAATTTATTATAGAATAAATTGAAGCCTGAGCTAATCAGCAAACTTTATAAAAATTCTGTAAACAATGCTGAAATATTAGCCATGGATGGAAATCAATTAAGCATTTTAATTCAGATGCACAGGTGTACTAAAGATGTTACAAGATTGTTTTGAGTTCACATTACATTAATTATGGGAATATTTTTTTAAAATTTTCCTGGGTTGGTCAAAATGGTGATTCTCACTTTCTATCAAATAATTCTGCTAAGAGCATGGAATTACAGTTATTGTGGATATTCTCTAACAATGAATGTTTGTGGGCAGTGTCTCAGTGTTGCAGTATTCTGCCTCTGAACATGCAACATTGACCATGCCATCTGCCTTAAGAAGATGCTAGGGAGGGAACTGAGGCTCAAAGAGTTTGAAGGTGTTAGGAGATGTAGGGAATTAGTTTTGTTAATTCTTATAAATTATTACTTAACCCTTTCCAGCTGTTACTTTTGGAATGATCCTTTTGCTGGAGTTAGTTTTATTTTCCCTTACTGATAGCAGTATACTGGGCTTTTTCCTTGCCATCTAGCAGTGATGCTATTGATTTCTCAGTGGACAGTAGCACCTCTTTTATCTGGCACAGGGAGGAGTCACTGCCTGCCAAGAAAAGGAGACGAGGACCTGACCTACATGAGCCAGGAGAAACCACTCTAAATATTGAATACAGCAAGCAGAGACAAGTAAAGGAAAAGGGGGCTTATGTGACACCTTAGAGGAGAGGCTACATAGAAATTTTGGGCGGGGGGGAGGGGCGGGAAGGAGAGAGGGCACTCAGCCTTCATTAGGGTTTCCAGATGGTTTCAACAAAAATACTGGACACACTTGACATTATATAACAATCTACATTACATCTTATTTAGAAAAAACTGGACATTTTATATTTTCTCAATTTGTTTCCTCAACAGAAAACTCAAATACTGGACTGTCCGGTTCAAAACCAGACACCTGGCAACCCTAGCCTTGATGTGGACACTGTCTTCAAGTTTCAGCTAGAAGGCCTCTTGCACATGTATTTTGTCTGGATTCCCAGCCTACTCACCCTTTGGCTGTTTTGTGGCTGCTGTGCTGCCTCTCTGCCTCCTGAGGTAGCTCTACATTGCAGCTAGGAGTGTTTTTTCCAGCTTGGGTAGACACACGTACTAGCTCGGCTTGAGTTAGTGCACTAAAAATAGCAGTATAGCTGAGGGGTAGCATAAATGAAGACTCGTCCCAATTGTCACAGCATGTACCAAAGGTGTTGGGGCAGATTTATATGCAAGCTGCTAGCCTAAGCCACTACCCTTGCTACTCCATCTATGCTACTATTTTAGTGCTCTAGCTTGAGAGACCTAGTGACTGTTTTTCTACTACTCGTGCTCCCTGTGGCAGTGCAGATGTATCCTTTTTGGTCTGTCTGCATGGTCTGACAGCAGCTCTTAGGATCAGGCCCTTCTGGACAGTTCACCTCTCAGTGTGCTTGCAGCACACCTGCAGAATTATGGACCTATGGGTGAGAGGTATTCCCACCCTGTGTACTTTGAAAATTCCATCTGAAGGCCAGGAGGGTTCCCATTGTTTTAGGGTACTGACCATCTTGTATAGGTGGCTTTATGGATTCCAGCTAGTCGAAACTTTGGCATCTGTGGGTAGGCACCTAAGTGAATCTAGGCCATAGTGCATAGGTCACTTAGCAATTTTTGCAAAAGCTATCCCAAATTACTTCCCTTCCCAGGGTGCTGTTATGTATCATTCATTCTTATTTTTACAATTTCTTAAGGCTCCAGGTGCTATGCAAATGCAATGACAGTTTTAAAAACTGTTAACTAATTGAGGGGAGGAAAGGAATAAAAAAAAATGAGCTGTTTATGTAAGGGGTATCCAGAGATGTGACTGTAATCACCACTGGGCAGATTTGAACTGAGGCACACCGGAGCTCAGTGTAGGAGCCTCTACAGCTTGAGCTATAGAGTTCCCCCCTTCTTCACTCTCACTGTAAGCATCTAAGTGCCACTACTTGGGGCAGTTAACTACACTAGGTGTGTGGGTTACATGTCCACTGGGAGAGTTGTGGGGAGGAGGTTGGGGAAAAGCAGATAATTCTCCATTGAAAACAAAAAGGGAAGGGAATGAGGATGGGAAGTTGTGGGGTTTCACAAATTCAGAGAAGATGTCAGGGCTACAAGAGAAGCCCCTTTTGTGTGTGTTGGTCCCATGTAGCAGGCAAACTACTTCAAAGCTCATTTGTTCTTTGAGCGTCATTTGCATGTTCCCATTCATGACACCACAATGGATGTAGCTCCAATGGTGAAACCTCCTTATCAGTGCCAGTAGAGCTCTCTTGAACCTTTTCTTCTGCTCTCCTCTGCATTCCTGAGCATCGAGGGCAAGACTACCAAAGGAAGCATGGTACCCTCTGCTTCTTCAGGTCCTTTCATCGCCCTCTTCTAGCCCTCTTGACCTCACTACAGTCTGGAATGCTCTATTACAAACTGCTAGTCTAGCCTCTGAGTGATTAGACCAAGTCCATATCAAGGAACTCTGGTAACAGGTAAGTGATCTTCATTTTTTTTCTGAACAGCAGTAACAGAAATCGGTTACAAGGCAGGCTTCTTTTCCTAATCACTGGATTGTGATAGTGTCTCTGGATTTGCTACATTACTTCTGGTACCAGAGATTGTTTCCTGTGATACATCAGTTGCATTTTTCAGTTGCACGTCCGTCTCCAGCAAAGAGGAGAACCTAATACTCCTGCATGTACGGTAGCTTGTTGCAAAAGTGTTTGCAACTTGTATTAAAATGGAAGTGGACTATTCACTTGTGTGCATGTTGCTAACATTTAATTAAGCTCTCAGTCCTCCAGTGATTATTGATTGGTTTTGCTTGGTTGCATAACATATCTGAAGTGTCACTGGGAACATGGTAGCTGAAAATGCAGCTCTACTCTGAAAACAGCATTGTAGGATTCCGTGTTTATCTCTTGTTCCTCATCTATTCCATATTAGATTTGCCTAGTCTGCAATGACAGAGATTATACCCAGGCTGGAAGTGTTTGTGTGACTCATGCTCTCTTCAGCTGGTTAGCAGGTGGTGATCCTCCTTACAAGCAGAAGCCACCTGACTAATGGAAGTGGGTGACTTCTTGCCCCACCCACATATAAATGTGGAGAGTGAATCTCCTGAGGGAAGAACTCTAGGAGCAGTTGTAGGTTGGGACCGAACATTGGGGGTCCTTCAGATAAAAGTTGACACTGTAAGATATACTGTGTGATGCAGTTTGAGCAGGCCTATGCATTGTTACTTTTTTCTGTTCTTTTATTTTTTATTTTTTAAACAAAGGTGAATCCTAAGAACAGGATGAGTTGGGCATTAGATGCTCTATGAACTATTTTGGAGAATGGTCTGTAAGGGTCAGCTGGAGAAGGCCAAGGAATAAATGAGCCATGGAGACTCTGCAGCATAGTTGTAACTTTGTCGGTCCCATGGAGGCTAATCTGTCTTCTCACCCACTGAGACAACTTTGTTTCCATGGAAGGGTTGAGTTTCATTCATGTGACAGTGTGAATTTCCTACTTCTGGTGCCCAAGCTGTACCTGGTTTATGACTAGGCAAGAGACTCCCACCTTCTTTGGTACTGCTCACAAGTATTAATTTGACCCACACCTGTGTCCCCATAGGCAAGTAGATACATTTTTTAAAAAAAGGCCACATCTTAAAAAGGAATTAAATAATGAGGCAGGCAATTTGAAGATTTAACTCAAGCAGCCATTTGTAAGTGTGAAGAAGCTATTTTTCTGCTGCTGTGAAATGGCCATTTAGGAAGGAAAAGCTTTTGATAAGTAGCCAGGAGGAAAATAATACCTACTGTGTTAGAAAAATGAGTAGTCCTATTTTAAAAGTACACTTTCTAGAGCTCTGCTTCCACCAATCCCAAGTATCCAGCAGGGGGCAGTGTGACCACACTGAAGAGAGAGATGGTAAAGAGGAAGAGGAACAAAAAGTAAGTTTAAATAGAGCATTGGGAGCCCTTCAGATAAAAGTTGACATTGTAAGACGTATTGTGTGTGATACCATAAAGCATATGCCTTTGTTTTGAATTGTTTGCTTAGGAAATGAGGAGCAGTATTACTGACTGCATTACAAAGACAAAAAGTTTGACTGTCTCATAATCCGCTTTGATCACTCTCCAAGGCCTGCGTTTGCATGGAGGTGTTGACAGATACACAAATATTCAACTGAGCACACACAAACTATGGGGCTCTGAGGAATCAGAATAGAACAGGTGCAGTATCATGGCTCCTTCCCCACTCTGGCACAATAAATGCGGAAGGGGGGGCAGAAAAAGTACCCCAAAACCTTATCTACCAGGCTTTGGTACAAAACTTCCCCCCCAAAAAATCTTAACCTAGATTTTGGGGATAAAATACCAGCTGCCACCACCCAAATATTAATAAAGCAACCAGGGAGAGACTACTTGGGAAATCTCACCCCCTAAAGTACAAACCAGGACACACAAATTAACCAATACAGGTTAATAAAAAGAAAAGAGAGAGAACTTTTATTATCACCTCAATATTCCTGTTGCAAACATAATGACTAGATGGAAAAGTAACAAAATAATATACTCATGGAGGAGAAATTTACCATGGGCCAGGACCTTAGGGTACGTCTAGACTACAGGCTTTTGTCGACAGAAGTTTTGTCGACAGAATCTGTCGACAAAACTTCTGTCGACAAAGAGCATCTAGACTACATCAAGCAGATTGACAAAGCGAGTAGTTTTGTCTACAGAGAGTGTCCAGACTGGTGGATGCTCTGTCGATAGAAGAAAGTACCTGGAACTGCTTCTGCCAGGTCACAGGGGCAGCATGTACTTCCTGGTGCTGCTGCCTGGCCTTTGCCCGGACTAGCTTTTGCTCTGCAGTGCTTGCTTGGAGTGCCCTGCTTCCTGGCACAGCACAGCTGTGCGTGTGCGTGTGCGTGTGCGTGTGCGTGCGCGCCATGAAGCAAGAGCTTCCCCATGGCAGGCGCTGGCCCCCACTTCATGGTGCTTCAAATGCTGCTGCAACTGCATGAGATTCTCCTGATAGCTACTGGTCAGTGGGACACCAGTTTGGTGTTGGGAAATCTACTGTTGGTGCTGTGTTGATGGAGGTAAGTCCCTTGGGGGAGGGGGGGCAGTCTGTAAGGAGACTGTAACAGGAAAAAGGGTGGGTGGGGAGCAATGGAGGAGAGGTGGTGGAGGGTTTCTGTGCCTTACACCATCATACTACTGGGAGCAATCACTTGGGGGGGGAATACTGGTGTCTTGGGGCGGGGGACGGTCTCCCAAGGACTTGGGCAACCCCTCTTACTTCATATTCGGTGTGTGTTTGTATGTGTCTATTTCTGTAGGTGGTGAGGGCATCAACTCTCAGCTGCTGAACCAGATTCTCCACCTTGGAGACCCAGACACCATCATGGCCGGTTTTGCAGGGCTGGGATTCCCAAACTGCGGAGAAGCGCTCGATGGAACACACATTCCCATCCGTGCACCACCCCAGCGAGCCGCCCGGTATATCAACAGAAAAGGGTATTTTTCCATTGTGCTGCAGGCCCTCGTTGACCACCATGGACTATTTACGGACCTTTGTGTGGGGTGGTCGGGCCGAGCACATGATGCTTCCGCAATTCGCACCTGTATGAAAGACTGCAGACAGGAACCTTCTTCCCCCAGCAAACCTTTGCTATTGGGGATGTAGAGATGCCGGTCTACATTGTGGCCGATGCGGCGTACCCCCTCATGCCCTGGCTTATGAAGCCATACACAGGGCATCTGATCCCGAGCAGGGAAGTGTTTAATGCGCACCTGACACGCGCCCGTTTACAGATGGAATGCGCATTTGGCCGGTTGAAGGGAAGGTTTAGGTGTCTGCTAACTCACCTTGACATGGGGGAACACAATATCCCAGAGGTGGTGGCAGCATGTTGCATCTTCCACAACCCGGTGGAGAGCAAGGGGGGGGGAGGCCTTCCTCCTAGGTTGGGGGCCAATGGCTGAAGTGGAGGGGAGGCGGTTTGCGCAGCCTCGGACAGCTGCCATTTGCCAAGCCCAACAGGTGCGGTTTCACATCTGGGAGGCTCTGCGTGAGCGCTTCTCAGCTGGAGTCCAATGACTCCCCAAGGTATCCCCAATGGGGTCTGTGGCCCTTGGCCCCCCCGTCCCAAAACCTTCCCTCCCATAATCCATCCCTGCATCAGCCTCTGAGCAGTTAAGACACACACCATAATGTTAAATATGAAAAATATAATGTTTATTAACAAGTAAAGTTAGAATTAGGAACTGTTATAACATATAGCATTGTTCAACAACTGTTTAAAAAATAAACTTTTTTTGGAACTATTAACCTGTGTTTATAACTGTGGTGGGGGGGGATTTCAACCGGGAGGGAGAGAGGGTGGGCAGACAACTTAAGGGTAATGGCGGTATCACCTGGGCCTCAAGGCTTTGCCACCTCTTGTCCGTGGACCTTGCCGTCCTCGGGCTTGAGTAGGGGCTGCAGATGACTCTGCTTTAGCGGGGGGGGGGGGGGAGGGAGGTGGCAGGGGCTGAAGGAGAGGAAGGGGGGTCAGAGGGGGCTGAGGGAGTGGAAGAGGGGTCAGAGGGGGCTGGAGCTGGATAGGCAGGAGGAGTCCCCAGGGGGAGAGGACCTGGCATACCCAGGGCCTCCCGGACAGTGGCACACATTGCACTCCACTGTGGGAGGAAGTCCTCAAGCAGGCGAGTATGCCAGCGAGCCTCCTCCTTGGCTCTTTCGGCCATGGTCTCCTGCATTTTGGCCAGGGTCCCCTCAATATTCTCCATGACCTCCACATGCCTCCTCAGGAGGTCGTTGTAGGTCCTCCAATGCCAGCGGGTGCTGTGGGACCGGGTGGGTGGTGGCACATGTGTCGCTCAGCGGTCAGCAGCAGGTCCGGCTCTGGAGGAGAAGAGGGAGAACCAATCAGTGTTAGCAAGGAGAAACAAGGAGGAAGTGTCACAAGGAGGAAGGAGAAAATTTGTTCCTTTTGGTTTCTGAGGACAGGACAAGGAGTAACGGGCTTAAAGTGCAGCAGGGGAGGTTTAGATTGGACATTAGGAAAAAATTCCTAACTGTCAGGGTGGTCAATATTGGAATAAATTGCCAAGGGAGGTGGTGGAATCTCTCTCTGGAGATATTTAAGAACAGGTAGATAGACATCTGTCAGGGATGGTACTTGGTCCTGCCTTGAGGGCGGGGGGCTGGACTCGATGACCTCTTGAGGTCCCTTCCAGTCCTATTATTCTATGATTCTATGATTCTATGAATTCACACATAAGTCCTTACAACAAGGGATGGGAATGTTGTTACTGGTAGGCCACGTCTGGCCCTGCCAGCCGCCTCGGCTGCACAGGGGCCCCATTGTGGCTAGGACAATGTCCACCTCCACCCCCCCGCCACCATGGCCGTCCAGGCCAGATCAGTGTGCAGCCGCAGTAGGACAGGGGCCTGCAGCACCTTGGGTCTCCCATGGCCCCCACCCACACACCCACCATCTGCCCGCCTGCTTGCACATGCACAGAGAGATGCAAGCTGTCCAGGAGGACCAAGACGTGAACATTGCTCTGCATCCTCTCTGCTCCCACCTCCCTCGACTGCACTCACCTGATGATCCTTCACCAGCATTGGAGGATGCCTGTGAGGCTTCCTGGGTCTCTGGGCAGGCTGCAGAGTCAGTGTCAGGTGTCTTCCGTCTGCTGCTCCTCCTCCTCCTCCATATCTTCCCTGGGGACTTCCTGCTGGCTCTGCTGCACCGGTGTGTGCAACCCTGTCTGCATGAGCACTGGTGCAGACATAGGTTCCTGGCCTCCCAGGATGCGGTCCTGTTCATTATAATAGGTGCAGAGTGCCGGGGCTGTACCTGATGCTGAGCTCTGCTCTCGGGCCTTCACGTATCCCTGCCGAAGCTCTTTGACTTTCTCCTGGACTTGTTGCAGTGTCCTTGGGTGGTGCCCTTTATCGGCCAGCCCCTGAGCCATGCAGCCGTAGATGTTGGCATTCCTGCATCGGGTGTGCAGGGCCTGGACCGCTTCCTCCTCCCCCCACAGTTCGAGCAGTGTCAGGACCTCTGGCCCTGACCAGGCTGGGGCTCTCTTTTTCTCTGCTGTGGGCAGCAGGGCTGGCTCCCTTGAAGGTCCCTGGGGGCCTCGTGGCTCTGGAGCTGCACACATGACCACATGCAGGTGAAGCTGGGAGAGCTCTGTGCTGACAGGCTTCCTCTGTGGCCAGCTTCCTGTCACAATGCCTGCCAGGGATGTCTGTGCCTTTAAAACATGACTACAGACAGGAACAAGGAGAGGTTTTTCCTGAAGGACTGTCCAGCAGGGGGTTTCCTTGGAGGTATTTTTCTGTTGACAAAAGAAACCCCCGTGTCCAGACTGCCCTTTTTGTCGACAGAACTCTGTCGACAAAGGTGTTGTGCCTCGTAAAATGAGGTTTACCTGCGTCGACAAAACTGCTGAGTTCTGTCGACATTATGTCGACAGAACTCAGTGGTAGTGTAGACGCAGGTATAGTTTTGTCGACAAAAGTCCACTTTTGTTGACAAAACCCTGTAGTTTAGACACACCCTTAGTCACAAAGGAAAGTAAAACCATTTTTAAATGCACAGACGAGATCCCATTTCCCAAACCATAAAACAATAAAACCTAATGATTTGTCTAAACTTTATCCTACTTACAGACTGTGAAAAGTATTTTCTTAGAGGGAGACATCCTGTCCCCTTCAATAACTGGAGAGAGAAACTACCCCAGAGACAAAGAAGGGAAACCCAAAAATTCCTTTGTCCTAGTTTGAGATTCCTACCTACATTCCTATTGGCTGAATCTACCTGAGTTAGGTATAGTTAACCCCTTAGTCCCCAGGCTGCTGGCTAACCCTCATGATCATGACATGCAGATAATACACGATGTCATAGTTCTTGCTGGATGTGCTCCTCATCTGTGTCCTCCTTTCTCTGGTACAGGAGTAACAAAGACTCAGCTTGCGGAGGTTCCTTTTCATGCTGTGGATGCTGAGCTTTGCCTCACATTCCCGGTTTACTTAGGTTGGAAGCTCTGTGGGTAGGAAGCCTTTCTTTTGTGCACTTGTGTATCACATTTACCTCAGTAGGCGGTGAGACCAAATGGAGATGGCTAATTGATATTGCATTACAGACAATAGGAAGTTCAGGGTCAATCCTTTTTCTTTGTGGCTCTACTGAGAGCTGCGTGGACACCATCAAATTTGCACAACGTACTTTTGAATTGTGTGGTTCATCTACTCCCAGATGTCCCTTAAACAGTATGATTCTTGTGGGACCCCCTATCTTTGACCTTGTTTGTAAGAATACTGGCTGCAAGTTGGCTCTCAGTTGTACTGAACAGATGTGAAGTACGGCAGTTCCTGCTCTTCAGATCTTCCACCTGTGGGAGGTTTTGGTTCAGGCCCCCCATTAGTGCAGTAATGAATAATGATTTTTTTTAAACAAGTCAACTTTTTAAATACTCAAACAATTTGATCTAAAGTGGAAGAATGATTCTGGGAGATCCTTCATAATACTCAAAGAGGAAGGGCTTTTTTGCGCAAAAACCTCTTGTGCAAAAGGGATCTGAGGAGGAAATGCAAATGAGTGTCATATGCAAATGAGAGCTCCATTTACATTTCCTCTTGTGGAAAAGGCTCATAGTGTAGACGTAGCCCAAGTGAGTAATGTGGGTTTACACTACATAATGCGTCTTGGAAGACTGCAGCAGGGTGGAGTAGGAAGCCTGGTGGCCCTGCAGTGAGAAGTCTTTCAGGAACCCTAGAATGTCCGCAAAGGTGTAGCCCAAGGCTGGCCACCTCGTTACAGACAAAGAGCCAAAATAGTGGTGGACACAGTGCAAAGAGCCGAGGGAAAGAAGTTGTTGAGCAAAACAAACAAACAAATTTAAAAAACCACGCTGCCCCTTTAAGAGCTGTGTGTGGCCCAAGCAGGCTTCCATTGGCCACAGCGTCACAAGCGGCACCCAGACCAGACAAGGAAAAAAGGTCCGAGCGAGGGAATGCTGAACAGCTATGGGTGCTGGAGCTGCAATTTTTCTTTTGAAGAGCCGCATGCAGCTTGCAAGCCATGGGTTGGCCACCCCTAGTGTAGCCAATTGGAGAGACTCCTCAAGAGACCAATCGGGGCCAGAAAGGCCCTGTATGAGGCAAGCAGATGACGGTCAGTTGGTGTGTATTTGGCTTGCAGGAAGAGCAGGAGGTCAGGGCAGGCGGGCTGAAGCCCTGGGAGACTGAGCACAGAACCTGTCCAGGCCAGCAAGGGTACTAAGATGGGCCTCAGCTATGTGGAAGAAGAAGGCAGCGCCTCTGGGAGAAGACTTAGCTCTATGCTCCCATACAAAGGCCAAAATAAGAACTTGGACTATGTACCCTGAAGGGGGGGGGAAGGGGAAGTCTGAGTGGCTTGGCCAGAGGGCTAAGTTGTTCAAGACCTGCCAGAGAGGCTCTTGTGACAGGCAAGTGCCAATGTGTGTCCAAAAAAACAAAAGCAAGCTCACAACCAACTGAGAAAAGGGGACGGTCCACCCTACGACGAAGAAGGCACTATCAGCCACAGAAAGGGGGTGCTTGAGAGAGGTGGGTGCTGAGCCTGCTACAGAGAGGTATTTCGCTGTGTATTTTTTTTCAGTGTAAGATCCTATCTTGCATGATGGACTCCACTTCATGGCTGGAGTTTGAAGATTTCCCCAGCAGGAGCAGCTAGGGGAAATCCCTGGTGTCAAGTCTGCAGTCTGGGGGCAAAGGGATGTATGGTAGTCAGTTGTGAGTGGAGCTTTAGAGCTGGTACAGAAGCATTGGACCTCCACGCAGATGGCTCTGTCCTCTTGTAGATCCTCCTGGATTCTTGGGTGCTGGGAGAGCAGAAGTCTTGCTGCATCCTGGTGGAATGATTATGGAGAAAAGCCAAGAAGGGATCCTTTGTCTTCCTCCTCAATCTGGTTCAATACAAGAGATGCTGGCTAACGGGTGAGGAAATATAAAGCAAAATATTTCATTAACATGATGGGAATTGCATTGAAAGCCTGACTGCTCTTCTTTGTCTACACTAAACCCTTCATAGCCTGTGTATTTGTAAGTAAGGGGGCATGGGCCAGGAGGTGAAAACTGAGTATTTTGTTCATGGTAAAATAGCCCAGATTTAAGGATAACGTAATGCTAATCCAAGAGAACCCAGAGCCTGCTGTTTGCTGCAACTCATCTCTGGAAGCCACAATTGTTTGCTCTGAGCTGGAAGGTGGCCCATCTGACCTCTGCAAGTGCACCATTGTGTCTCTCAACCACTTACGGCAAAGGAATCCACTAACTTAAGCCCCTTCATCACCTGCTCACAAACACAATGAGCTTCCCACCTTTCTGTGCAAGACCCTGCTTGGGAGAGCCCATAATGCCTCAATGTTTCCTAATGTAAGGAAAACCTAGTACTTGATCTTGGATCCCTAACATTTGGTTTATACAACTAAAAATAAGCTTTCCTGTTCTATTAGTGAATGCATTGTCCTTGTCTGATTTCAGAATACATTTTCTCTTATCCCTGAGGGAGGAGGTAGGGGAGACTGCTTCTCAGCTGAAAATCTTTCTATTACTGTGTGTTCAAGGAAAACATTGAAATATGAAGCTACAGATCTTTCTAAATATTACTGCATGATAGAGCAATAAATGCAATGAGAAACTTGATAATTATGGGGTTATAAAATTATTCTGACGACAGCTTTTTGAGAGCAATATACAAACTTGATGGATACTCTAGAGTATAGATTTAGGTAGACAGTGAAAAATGCTGGTTAATGGACTAATTAATTTGTTCTGCTAATATCATTCTGCCTCCCTCCCCCACTTCTTTATTGATCTGGGTATCTGAACAGTGGTTATTTTATATTTTTATATCACTTGCTAGTCTAATCATGTGACTAACCACACATCCTTTCAATTAAGCACAGAGATGCAGTAATTGCCTCGAAGTGTCTGAGTGAAGAATTGTAGTGTCAAGCTAGAGCACTTTGAAGCTTGAAGGAGAGTCCCAGAGCTGCGAAGGAGCCCCCACTCCAAGTTCAGAGAGGTAAACCTTAGAGGCATGAAAACTTATTAATCAAACACGATCTCAAATTACATTCTCGGCTCTCCCCACCCCAGCTGTAACAGAACTGAAATGGCTGTAGTGTGTAATAACCCCAGACAGATGAGAGCCATTCTGGGTCTTTGGGGCCTTCATTGCTGTCCATAAGCATTATCTCTTAAAATCTACCAGTGTATTCTAGTGCCTCCTGCATGCTCACCCCAACTTGTCACTTTGGAGAAATTGCAAATATAAAAAGTGTTGAACAAAGCAAATGCAATTTGATAGAATCAGTGAGCTGCAGGCATATCTCATACTGAGTAGCTTCAGGGGATAGCTGAGTTATTCTGTTACAGGAAAAAAACAACAAATGGTCTGGTAGCACTTTATAGACTAACAAAACATGTAGATGGTATCATGAGCTTTTATGGGCACAGCCCACTTCTTCACATGACCGGAGTTTTTTTTTTCATACAGAGTAGTCAGGTGATCTAACTGGTTTCTTCCACTCTTATTCAACCCCCACTTCTTTCTTTGCCCTGCAGTGAAGTAGCCTGGGACAGGGACAGGGGCTATTTGTTTCTATGAAGCTCAACATTTAAAACAGCCTCAGGTCACATGCAGAATGAAGAACCTGTTCTAAACAGGTAGAATGCTGGTTTATTCCAGGGCTGCTATCAGGTTTGTTACCAATTGTATCATAGGAGTAGATGGGTTTCTTGGCTTACTTCAAAATCTAGCCCACTATACTGGGCAGGGACACAACTAATAATCTTCTAGAGGTTTGACTTTGTTTACAGTTAAACTAGAATGCAACACAAGTTTTCTCCCCCAAACAGGACTGCTTCTATGGTTCCTTCTTTTGGACTGTTCAGCCTGGAACTTCTCTACTGAGAAGCTCTCCTGTGACCCTTTATGTCCAGGGTGCAATTAATGAATCTCATTGCATCAAGTCAGCAAGTCCTACTTCGAAATAGCCTCTCTCTCTCTCTCTCTCTCAAATGCTGTGTGACTACTAAACTTTCTTAAGGGCTATTTGGCACAGTGCAGCTGTTATATTCAGTACACGACAAACAAGATCTGTCAGAGTCTCTTTACATATCCTGTTTTTAGAAGCATGGATCTTTAATCCCAGAGGGTCCAAGGTAAACCTGGTATTGGAGATTCTTTTTCTCATGTTTGTGGGACTACTTTTCTACTGTTCTAAAATCAATTGTAATTCCAAACACTAAGCCTTCAAAGGGAGAGCTTTGTTAAAGCTCAAAGCAGTCTAATATGTTTCTCTGAAGCATGTCAGAGTTCTGGATACTGTTCCTTTTCAGGCTGTATGCAGAACAATTTAAAAACACCCCCTAAATTGACAGGTACACTAACACAGTTCCTTTCCAAAGATTAACTTTTGTTAAGAAATCAATTGCATTCATCAGAAGTGTAAGACTCAGAGGAACTCTCCATCTGCCTCCTGCTTGGCTTCCAGGTTTCCCGCTCTTACACTCACTTATCAGATAATGCAGAGCTGAATGCAGAATTGTGGAAAGATTAAAGGGCAACTAATTTGGTTTATTAAACATAAGCACATTTTTCAGATCATTTGGAGCCATCAAGATGTGCATGAATAGAGAAAATGTTGATGGCCTTAGAGTGACATTAGAATGGTGATTTATGACTATTTGGATGTGTATATTAAGTTTCTGAGTATACTCGGTGTGAGCTACATATCTTCAGAGGTCGTAGCAGTCTGGGTCTCCTGGAGTGCCTCTGCATCAAATAAAAGGGCTGGGCTTTCATTCAGACAACCTGATTTCCAAATGTTGCATTCAAGTTCACCATAGAAATGCATGTAACAATAATGACCTGTTGTTTTTGGGTTTCTTTGTATTAAGATTCTTGTAAGGCTTCCAATGAACTATTTATTGCAGTAAGGCCCAACCACCCCATTGGGGCTCGGTTGTACTTACAAACAAGTAACACAGAAATAATCCCTGCCTCAGAAAATGAGTAAGCTAGAAGTTGGACAAGAGGTGACAGGAAAATAGTTAGAGCCAAGCAATGGAAATAGAATGAAAGGTGAATATTGCAGGAGGGTGATTATTGTAAATGACACAGCAGGATGAAGTGTCTGTGGGATTAACTACCATTTTATTTATATATTTCTGTACCAAAAACTTAGCTGAGATATCACACAGTAACTGTAATAGCATATCTCCCTAGCCCTGTTCTGCAAAGAATCCCAAGGGTGGACTTCAATAGGAAGAAGTTAAGGGGTCTCTGTTTGGCGGGAGGTTTGTTTGTAGAAGTGGAGCCGTAAAGACAATGGGGAAAAATTTTATACTAAGTAGGGTAGAAGCATACTACACTGAAGGCTACATCTAGACTGCAGGCTTCTTGCGCAAGAAGCTTTTATTGGAAGAGATCTTCTGCAAAAACTACTTGTGCAAGAGTGCGTCCACACTTCAAAAGTGCATCGAAAAAATGATGTGCTTTTGCGAAAGAGAGTGTCCAGACTGCATGGATGCTCTCTCGAAAGTAAGTCATGATTGCTATGCACAGAATGGCCACAAGGGCATGTGTGCTTTTTCCTCTTTCCTGTCCACACATGCCTTTTTGTGCAAGAACTCTTGAGCAAAAAGGCATTATTCCTCGTAGAAAGAGGAATACCAATTGTGCAAAAACCGCTCTGTTCTTTTGATTCTCTTGAGTAAAAACGCTCTTGAGGTGTGGACGCTCCACAAGTTTTTGTGGAAAAAGGCCGTTTTTCCGCAAAAACTCTGTAGTGTAGACCTTGCCAAAGAGTCCCACTGATTTCAGAAAGACAGCCCAAGCAGTTCAGGTGCTGTTTGACATGGTTAAGTATAGCTGAATCTGGTGCTATATGATAAACACTCATACCTGCTGAAACCCCACTGATTGCATGGACTTCAGTGGGGCTGTATAGAAATAAAATGCGCTCACAGTCTTCCAGACAGATACATTTCTTGAGCAGAAAGTTATGGATGGTCCAGACTGATATTACCCTTATATGGGCATCCAGATCTCCCCTCTGTTCCCCTCTCTCATTTTATGCAAGCTACTGGGACTGTTTTCAGCCATACCTACAGAGAGCTGCATTGAGAGTGGGGGTGAAGAGAGGAGGAAAATTTTTGTTCTCTGAAAGGATAAAAGGAGGTGCATGAAATTAGAGGCCTGGCCGTTTGGTTCTTGCTGTGAATGCAGTCTGAATGACCTTCCTCTAGATTGTGGTTTGCAGGCTCATGCACTGTCTCCCCCATAACCCACTAATGTGGTTTGTACGTTCACTAATACCCTGTCTGTTTAGGGGAAGGAAATAAGTGTGAGGGCTGTGGGTGAGGAGCTGTTTTTATGAAAAGTAAGAGAAAGAAGTCACGTTTTGCTAGATGTTAACTCCCACTCTTCAGTTCAGGGAGCTTTCTGCAAAGCATAGCTTTAAAATGACCAGCTGACTAATGGTGTATGCTGTATTGTTGTAGCAATGTCAGTCCCACGATACTAGACACAAGTTGGGTGAAGAAATATCTTTCATTGGACCAACTTCTTTCAGAGACACAAGAGTTTGAACTATTGAGACAGAAGTTGGTCCAACAAAAGATATTTCCTCACCCACCTTGTCTCAGCTGGCTAAAGGACAAGGCTGGCAGTGCTTGGCTTTGAAATAGGGAAAGTTTCCTTGTGGCATTAAAGCCCTTAGTATTCTAGGTGGGAGTTGGTAGGTTAGCTCCTGCATACACAATACACATGTGAAGGTTTGGAATTGTGAGTACGTAGGCTTCACCAGACAAGCTTCTCCAAACAGCTTGAGAGTCTCTTTGTAGGCTATGACCTGAATGACTCCGAAGCCAGAGTGAGTTCTAACTTTGCAGCTTGTATGGATGAACGACAGCATTTTTAATAGCTTCTCTGTCCTGAAGGATTATGGAAATGCTTGTTTTTCTTGTACTCGGTGTTGTTGTAGCCTTGTCGGTCTCAGGATATTAGAGACACCAGGCGGAAGAGGAAATAACTTTTTATTGGATCAACTTCAGTTGGTGAGAATGACAAGCTTACACAGAGCACACAACAGAAGTTGGTCCAGTCAACGATACCCCCTCCCTCACATTGCTTCTCTCCAGTTTTCCCTTGTGCTGGAAATACAGCATCTGAGCCATTTCCATTCGGTGTGGAATATTAGTTGGTACTTCAGATGCTGTTTGTTATGTACTGCTGTGGGGGTGAACGGTGACTTCTTAAGTCCTGGATTGTTCAAGTCTCTGCATAACACTGAGCTGGATGCACAGGGTTGCTGGGTTCTCGTGCAGGTGTGAGGGAAGGCAATGGATAGGCACAAGTAAAATGAAGTACCAGGCATTCTTAGTGTCGATCCCCTGCTCTTCTCTTCCCTTCCGATTTTGTACCCAGGAGTGTTTTAGTTTCAGGCTACTCCTGCTCATTGTGAGAGGGAAGAATAAATTCTGCAGGCCAGTAAAGGGGAAATAATCTTCCCCCTCCCTGTCCCATGCATGTCCACCTTCTTGTCTAAATCGTTTTGAATATCATTCGTGGAGCTAGCCTTCAGATAGCTGCAGCGGCACAGGAGCCAAGCAAACAGAGCTGTAAACAGGGGAGTTTGAGTGGGAGTTCTGTGGGAGGGGCAGTGTGCTGGGAGAGAAGCTGAGCCCTGATTAGGGGGCGGGGCTTCACTGATTAGGGGTCCTATAAAGGTAGCCTTCTAGTCAGGCAGCGGCACAGGTAGCTGCAGCGGCACAGGAGCCAAGCAAACAGAGCTGTAAACAGGGGAGTTTGAGTGGGAGTTCTGTTGGAGGTGAAGCTTGGATATTGGAACTTGTTTGGAGTTTGTTTTTGCTGTGGAGGGGGTGTTTTGGTTTGTTTTTGTGTTCACCGGACTAATAGGATTTTGGTGAGAGAGTAGATAAAACATAAAGGCATTAGTGGCCATGGCCCAAGGAGTAGAGAACACAAGGAGGATGATTGGATGTGGTAGCTGCGGTATGTACATGATTCTGGAGGGGGTACCTGAAAGGAGTTTTGTTTGCATGAAGTGCCGCCTGATAGAACTGATGGAAGAAAAGATCTGAGGACTGGAGATGCAGGTGGAAACTCTGGTCGAGTTTAGAAGGGGGTTTGAGCAGATGATGGGGCAAAGGCATGACGTGGCTAAAGGGGAAAGCTTAGATATGCAGATGGAAGCAGGATCAAGGGCCTCAGAGGGGGGACTGCTGGGCGAAGAAAATGGACAGTGGAAGCATGTGACTCAGAGGACCAGGCAGAGGAAAAGATGGGTCAGTGAAGGAAAAATAGAGCTCAAGAACAGGTATGTGGAGTTGGAAAATGAAGAAGGGGTACAGCAGGTAGATAATGAAGATGGAAGGGTAAGGAAGAAGAGAAGAGTGGCTAGTCCCATAGATAAAGGGGAAGACTTAATGGAGACAACACCAATAATGAGCATTAGGATTACAAGGGAAAATAGGAATGGCAAGGACTTGCAGCCAGAGGAAGCTAGAGATAGACCAGAGAATTTCACTGTCACTAGGAAAAGGCAGGTCTATGTGATTGGGGACTCCTTATTGAGAAGAATAGATAGGCCTGTAAGCAGAGCTGATCCAGAGAATAGAAGGGTGTGCTGTCTGCCAGGTGCTAAGATACGAGATGTGGAACTGAGGTTGAAGAGAATTATTAAGGGAGCAGGAAGGAATCCATTGATGATCCTTCATGTAGGAACAAATGATACGGCTAGATTCTCGCTGGAACAAGTTAAGGGAGACTATGCTAGGTTGGGGAGGATGCTCAAGGAAATTGAGGCTCAGGTGATCTTTAGTGGAATTCTGCCTGTTCCTAGAGAAGGGCAACAAAGATGTGACAGGATTATGATGATCAATAGATGGCTTAGGCAGTGGTGCTATAAGGAGGGCTTTGGGATGTATGGTCACTGGGAGGCATTTATGGACAGAGGACTGTTCTCTAGAGATGGACTTCACCTAAGTAGGGAGGGAAATAGACTTCTAGGATGGAGGCTGGCTCAACTTATTAAGAGAGCTTTAAACTAGGAATTTGGGGGAGATGGTTGGGAGATGCCAAGGTAATCTCTACGCCAGATTTTAACACTGAGAGGGAGGAAAACGAAGTAAGAAAGGGTATAGCTGGGGATAGGAGAATGAACATGAGGAAGGGTGGGGTGGATACTAGTCTAATAGGTCATATTGGAGGTATAACGTCTGTGCCAAATTGGGTAAAGAATGTGAATGAGGCCAAACAGCAAAAATTAAGATGTTTGTACACCAATGCGAGGAGCCTAGGTAACAAAAAGGAGGAACTAGGGCTATTGGTCCAGGAAGTGAAACCAGATATTATAGGAATAACAGAAACATGGTGGAATACTAGGCATGACTGGAGTACAGGTATTGAAGGGTATGTGTTGTTTAGGAAAGACAGAAATAAGGGTAAAGGTGGTGGAGTCGCATTGTATATCAAAGATGAGGTAGATTGTAAAGAAATAAAAAGTGATGGAATGGAGAAGACAGAGTCCGTTTGGGCAAAAATCACATTGGGGAAGAAAACTATCAGATCCTCCCCTGGGATAGTGCTTGGGGTGTGTTATAGACCACCAGGATCCAATTTGGATATGGATAGAGACCTCTTTAATGTTTTTAATGAAGTAAATACTCATGGAAACTGTGTAATCATGGGAGATTTCAACTTTCCAGATATAGACTGGAGAACAAGTGCTAGTAATAGTAAAAGGGCTCAGATTTTCCTAGATGTGATAGCTGATGAATTCCTTCATCAAGTAGTTGCTGAACCAACAAGGGGGGATGCTATTTTAGATTTGGTTTTGGTGAGTAGCGAGGACCTCATAGATGAAATGGTTGTAGGAGACAACCTTGGCTCGAGTGATCATGAGCTAATTCAGTTTAAATTAAATGGAAGGATAAACAAAAATAAATCTGAGACTAGGGTTTTTTATTTCAAAAGGGCTAACTTTAGTAAATTAAGGAAATTTGTTAGGGAAGTTGATTGGACTAAAGAAATTATGGATCTTAAAGTGGAGGAGGCCTGGAATTATTTTAAGTTAAAGTTGCAGAAGCTATCAGAAGCCTGTATCCCTAGAAAAGGGAAAAAATTTATAGGCAGGTGTGTTAGACCAAGCTGGATGAGCAAGCATCTTAGAGAGGTGATTAAGAAAAAGCAGAAAGCATATAAGGAGTGGAAAATGGGAGGGATCAGTAAAGAAAGCTACCATATTGAGGTTAGAGCATGTAGGGATAAAGTGAGAGAGGCTAAAAGTCAGGTAGAGTTGGACCTTGCAAAGGGAATTAAAACCAATAGCAAAAGGTTTTATAGCCATATAAATAGGAAAAAAACAAAAAAAGAAGAAGTAGGACCACTAATTACTAAGGATAGAGTGGAGGTTAAGGATAATCTAGGAATGGCCCAATATTTGAACAAATACTTTGCTTCAGTCTTTAATGAGGCTAATGAAGAGCTTAGGGATAATAGTAAGTTAACAAATGGGACTGAGGATAAGGAGGTAGATATTACCATATCCGAGGTGAAAGCCAAACTTGAACAGCTTAATGGGAGTAAATCGGGGGGCCCAGATGGTCTTCATCCAAGAATATTAAAGGAACTGACACATGAACTTGCAAGTCCATTAGCAAACATTTTTAATAAATCTCTAAACTCAGGGGTTGTACCATTTGACTGGAGAATTGCTAATATAGTTCCGATTTTTAAGAAAGGGAAAAAAAGCGACCCGGGTAACTATAGGACTGTTAGTTTGACATCTGTAGTATGTAAGATCCTGGAAAAATTTTTGAAGGAGAAAGTAGTTAGAGACATTGAGGCTAATGGCAATTGGGACAAATTACAACATGGTTTTACAAAAGGTAGATCGTGCCAAACCAATCTGATCTCCTTTTTTGAGAAAGTAACAGATTTTTTAGATAAAGGAAATGCAGTGGATCTAATCTACCTCGACTTTAGTAAGGCATTTGATACAGTACCACATGGGGAATTATTGGTTAAATTGGAAAAGATAGGGATTAATATGAAAGTTGAGAGGTGGATAAGCAACTGGTTAAAGGGGAGACTACAGCGGGTCATACTGAAAGGTGAACTGTCCGGTTGGAGGAAGGTTACTAGCGGAGTTCCTCAGGGATCAGTTTTGGGGCCAATTTTATTTAATCTTTTTATTGCTGATCTTGGCACCAAAAGTGGAAGTGTCCTAATAAAATTTGCAGATGACACAAAGTTGGGAGCTATTGCCAATTCAGAAAAGGATCGGGATATCATACAGGAAAATCTGGATGATCTTGTAAATTGGAGTGATGGCAATAGGATGAAATTTAATAGTGAGAAGTGTAAGGTTATGCATTTAGGGATTAATAACAAGCATTTTAGTTATAAGCTGGGGACACATCAGTTGGAAGTAACGGAGGAGGAGAAGGACCTCGGAGTCCTGGTTGATTATAGAATGACTATGAGCCGCCATTGTGACATGGCCGTGAAAAAGGCTAATACGATCTTGGGATGTATTAGGCGAGGTATTTTCAGTAGGGATAAGGAGGTGTTAGTGCCATTATACAAGGCATTGGTGAGACCCCATTTGGAATACTGTGTGCAGTTCTGGTCTCCCATGTTTAAGAAGGATGAATTCAAACTGGAACAGGTACAAAGAAGGGCCACTAGGATGATCCGAGGAATGGAAAACCTGTCTTATGAAAGGAGACTCAAGGAGCTTGGCTTGTTTACTTTAACCAAAAGAAGGCTGAGGGGGGACATGATTGCACTTTTTAAATATATTAGAGGGATAAATACCAGGGAGGGAGAGGAATGATTTAAGTTTAATACCAATGTGGACACAAGAACAAATGGATATAAGCTGGCTAGTAGGAAGTTTAGACTTGAGATTAGACGAAGGTTTCTAACCATTAGAGGAGTGAAGTTCTGGAACGGCCTTCCAAGGGAAGTAGTGGGGGCAAAAGATCTATCTGGTTTCAAGATTAAACTAGATGGGTTTATGAAGGGGATGGTTTGATGAGATAACAGGATCTTGGTAGCTAATTGACCATTCATTATCAGTGGGAAATAGGTCAATGGAGGGATGATAGGAGTTACTATAGAGAATTTTCTGGGTGCCTGGCTGATGAGTCTTGCCCACATGCTCAGGGTTCAGCTGATTGCCATATTTGGGGTCGGGAAGGAATTTTCCTCCAGGGTAGATTGGCAGAGGCCCTGGAGATTTTTCGCCTTCCTCTGTAGCATGGGGTATAGATCACAGCTAGAGGATCTCTGCATCTTGGGGTCTTCAAAGTATTTGAAGGCTTCAATATCTGAGATATAGGTGAGAGGATTATTCTAGGAGGGGTGGGTGAGATTTTGTGGCCTGCACTGTGCAGGGGGTCAGACTAGATGATCATAATGGTCCCTTCTGACCTTGGAGTCTATGAGTCTGAGTCTAAATCCCCAGCTTACTAACTACAAGTTCCCAGCCCACGCAGACACCTATTCTTGTATAGCTCTTGAGGCCAGGTCTACACAACAGCTTATGTACGCAAAGCTTATGTTTCTTAAGGCTGTGAATGTTCCAACCCCCCATACTGACCTATGTTACTCCAACGTACGGACTCATGCACAGAGCTCCTTCAGCAAGAGAGCTTCTCTCATTGCTGTGGGTACGGGCTGCTGCAAGAGATGGTGGTGAAGCTTCTCAAAAGTGCTAATGCTCTAACATTCATTTGTTGTAGTTTATTCCAAATTGATTTGACTGTGGTTTGTAAAACAGCCGGAATGTAGAGTGGGACCCGATTTATGGCAGGTGCTGTGCAAGCAACTACAAAGACACAGTCCGTGGGAGGGCTGCAGTCTAAGAGCACATGGTATGCCATTATCCCACAGGTATATTTGGGTGTTTTTTGGACACGTGAGTGTGTCTGCTAACTGCAGTTCATGACGACATTGCACATTCTCTTTAAAGATCCACAGTATAATTACTTAAGGCCAGACTCCTTACCCCAGCCTGGCTCTTTTGTCCTGCTGAGGGGATAGAAAGGAACAGATCCGAGCATCGCTTTGGTGGGATGGGAGGGTTATCATTGCTGGATGAAGCTGCTGACTTGGTTCCTGCAGCAGGTGCTGTAGTGGCAGTGTCGAGGGGCACAGCTGTACACTACTGATTTTCAGTTGGCATATGGTGGTGGGGTCTTACTCATGCTGGGGTCATGCAAACTTGCCTTTGGAATCAGACTGATGCTGTGATGGGGTGTCCATCCCATGCTTTCCTTGAAGGGGTTAATGGAGGTCAGATGGGCCAATTAACCTAAGCTGAAGACTGAGAGGAAAGCCCTAATTAGGGGAAGCTCCCCTGTGTGGAAACAGACAGGGCTGCTAGAAAGCTGAGCTCAGGAGGGAAGCTGTAGGGGGAGCGGCTGTAATTATGTGGTAGAAGAGGTACACGTGTGCGTGTGTGCCATAAAATCAAGTAGCTCAGAGTTACTCCCTTGGAGGGGAGAGTGGAAACTGGCAAACCTCAAGAGTGGGGTTGGGTAGGAAGCAGCCCTTAGAGTAAGCAGCAAGGTTGGCAACCGAGTCCTGTATGTTTTAGGGACCTTGGGCTGGAACCTAGAAGATGGGTCCAGGTTTTTCTCTATCTATCACTGGGGATGTTGCATGAGCAGGGCAGTGAGCTGGAAGACCATCAGAGTCACCGTGGCAATGACAAAGTTGGAAGGACTAAACATTCAAAGTGTGTGTGTGGGCGGGGGGGGGGGGGGGAGGAGGACACGGGGGGACACAGAATGACCTGGCTGGAGGGTTGAGTCACAAAGCAGATGTTATATGATCCCTGGAGCCAGAGAGGGACCGCAGACCAGAGTGACAGCATCTACCTCTTCAGCTGTTCCCTAGAGCAGCCAAGAGGAGGCACCATCTGAGTGATGAGTGAAGCACCCTGTGACAGACACCCAGTGCTGCTACCAGCCTTCCCTCCCTGTGCTGTCAAGTGGCTCTTGGCTCAAGGGAAATTCTGGTTCTCTGTTTATACTAGGGCTGTAATAGTGTAGTTGATTAACTGATAAGCAAAACATACTGGTTAATGCTGTAGACTACACACATTTCCCCCTTGCCAGTATACTTTTTAGCAGGCTGGGTCCGGGATTTACCCCCACAGCGTCTCTGCATTTAAAGTGTATTAGGAGCCAGGCAGCCCAGCCCAGTTCCAGTATCAGAGACAGCAGTGTGGGGCGACAGGCAGCCAGTCTGCAAGGTGAGCTGTTTTTTAAACTGGCTCCCCTCACGCATCAGCTCCCACCTGGCACCCTGCGATTTTATCTCTGATACAGAGGTAGCTGTGTGGAGTGGCAGGGGGCTCCTCAGTGGCATGCCAGCTTCTCACTGGCTGCTGGACCCACCTCCGGGGACTATAAACTAGTTGTGTAACCAATAAGAATTCATGAGGTTACTTGACTATTCAATTAACCGAAATGTAACATCCTTAGTTTATGTGGCAGGCTGCAGACGGAAGACCCTATGTCAGTGCAAAGTAGGGGAAGCTATCATTACTGAACTTGTTTAAAAAAAAAAAATCAGTAACTTTGTGACATGTGAAAGAGGATAAATGTGTAAATGAAACGGGCTTTGTTCATAGGTTTAATTATTTTATGTGCATTTTAAGGCTTACGTGTGAACACTTTTTTTTCATTTTTACACAGATTAGTTATTTTATAAATAAAGATGAGAAATTATTAAAGCTCAGGAGAAAAAAAGTACTTGAGGGGGTGAGTTATGCAGTAATTTTCCTGGTGATTTGAGTACAGGCAGTCCCCGACTTACGTGGATCCGACTTATGTCGGATCCCTAGATACGAACGGGGTGAGGCAACTCCCGCACATGCGCAGCAGCATTCCCGGGGCTCGCTCACCTGGGTCCTAGGATCCTCCTCCTCCTCGGGCCGGCTCCGACTGGGGTCCCGCAGAGCTGCCGGGCAGAGGAAAAGTGCCTCCCCACGCCCGCTGCCCCCCCCCCACCCCCCTGCCAGCAACAGGCTGCCCCCTCCCCTGAGCAACAGGCTGCCGAACAGACAAAAGCAGCCTCTCTGCCCCTCCTCCCCTCTATACATGCCGGGCTCCCTGAGCGCAGCAGCGTCCCCGGGGCTCGCTCACCTGGGTCCTAGAATCCACCACCTCCTCCTCTTCGGCCGGCTCCAACTGGCCTCTGCCTGCAGCAGCTGGCCACAGGGACAGGGATCCCGCAGAGCTGCCGGGCAGAGGAAAAGTGCCTCCCCAGGCCCGCTGCCCCCCCCCCCCCCCCGCGGCCTCGCATCCTGCACGCCTCTCCCCTCCCCCCCTGCCAGCAACAGGCTGCCCCCTCCCCTGAGCAACAGGCTGCTGAACAGCAGACAAAAGCAGCCTCTCCGCCCCTCCTCCCCCTATACATGCTGGGCTCCCTGGGCAAACAAAGACTCCACCAAAACAAACAAAGTGCTGGCCTCATTGTGTTAGCAAAAAAAGGACCCTCCTCCTAGAACCCTGGGTGGTGTGTGGAAATAAAGCTATTAGCTCAAAGCATGGTGCAGAGCTGTTTGGTATTTGATGAGTTACTCCTTTAGTCCTGAGTTTGTCACAGGGACAGAAATAGATGTGAAATCTTCTGAACAGGGGAACAGACAGCAAAACAAACATTAGAGGGGAGTTAACCTTTCCCTATGCTATCCAAAACTAAAAAAAATGTTTGGCTAGAGTTTCCCCTACAATATGTACCAGTTCCGACTTACATACAAATTCAACTTAAGAACAAACCTACAGTCCCTATCTTGTACGTAACCCGGGGACTGCCTGTACTTTATTAGGACTCTGTCAACATGACAGACAAATATTTTGTCCGATGCCAAACTGTGGAAATTCCTGCGGTTGTCTATGTGCCAATTGTAATACAGGCCTGTTAAGCACATCTGTGCTGATGTGAGTAGCTCTTACTTGTGCTGGTAATCTCAGAGCCTTTGCTGGAACTACTTATGTGAGTTTTCAGACTTGTGCCCAGGGCCCATAGACAGTTAATTGGCAATACAAGCATACCCATACCTCTACTGGATGACTTTGGCCATCTGTTGTCTGCATTCTTCACATCTGTATTTTTACAAGGTAATATGAACCTAGATTCCCATGCAACTGCTCAGCAGTAATGCCACATAATATGTACAATATGTCTGTATTTCTCTACAGAAAATTACCATATGCATCCTCTGTCTAAATGTTCTTAACTCTGAATTTTCACAAAAAGGTTAACATAGTCAAGACTTGTGAAAATCTCGTGGAAGTTTTAATTTTGCAAATGTTTAGTCTCCTGAAAAAGCTTACATTTATTTGCTTTTTCGTTCTTTCCCATGACTTGCTATGTTGTTGTTTTTTTTTAAATACAGGTTTCATTAAGATTTAGACTTGCTTTGAAGTGCATTCTTTCCTCCAACAAAATGTTTATAGAAATTTCTGATGACTTCCTGTGAGAACCAAGAGTTACATTTGATCTTGAAGCCCTAGGGTCAGATGAGATGACTTTTCAGTAAAATTGCACATCACACCTGACTTATTTCATATCACTGAAGGAAGGAAAAAGCAGTTATTTTAGCTGCACTTTTCACAGTGTACAATTGGATGCCTTTTCTAGTTATAGCAATTGCTACTCCAAAGGTAGTTTAAGTGGCGGATTCCAGCAACTAAAACCACTGTCATTAAGTTCGTTTTATTATCAATAAATAGGAGATGTGGAAAATGCATGAATTAAAACTATGGCTGGGACTGTAGGGAAAAACTTAACCACAGTGAGGGCTTATCTTAAAAGAGTTCTTCTGGCAATGGGCTTTCTCACACTGTGGCACATTAGCTCTTCCCTGGAAAGCAGCAGTCAGAAGGGCCCAGAACCTCAAAGGTGCTATCCACACTGCAGGAAGTTGAAGGGAAAACAATTTCCCTTCGACTTCCCTTACTCCTTGTGGAAGCAGGACTAGCGGCATTGACCAGAGTACCCCTCTGAGTTTGAATTAGCTGTCTTCACTAGACCCAATACTTTGAACCCTGGAAGATCGAAAGAGGCAGCTTCGATCTCTCTGTAGTGCAGACATACCATAATAACTAAGTAACCCAATAGTGAAACAATGTTAATTGGGATGACTTTAAATTAGGAGTTACTATACTCTTATTTAGGCTGGGGGGAGGGGATTTTTGAGTGAAGTGACGATTATCTCCAGATTCTTTAAGGTTATGGTGCTGGATTGACCCTTTTGTTGTTGATGAAATTATTATAGAGTCTGAATGCTAAGATTTAATGTCCTTAATTATTTCTCTTAGAAACTCCCTGTCTAGTGCACTCACAAATACGTAATTATCTGAAAGCTGTGACATCTGTCATTCATTTACTGCTTCAGCTTTTGGGCTTAAAGGGCAGAGCCAATGGTATATTATTAAAGGAGATTACTAATACAGTTGGCTCAAGTCTCAGTAAGAAACAAGATTATAGATGGGTAATGTTGCCATGGAAAACCAATCACTTTAATCATACCCATGTGTAGTAATGGATTTCCACTAGCCACTCTATCCAAAAACTAAGCGAAAACAGCTACTCTGTACTTGAGACATTTAAAAAGCACTTAAAGGAAGTCTGATGGTAGAATTTACCATTGCCCTGTATGTAGCTATAAAGCCATAATGGGCATATTTCACATTCATTTTGTGCTGGTGTGAATATATATGCAAGATGCAGGACAATAATGAACCAAGTCCTAAAAATCTAACTTAACCTTATAAAGCTAGGCATTCTGGTTGCAGCAGAGGCCTTTAAAAAAATCAGCTGTCCAGTTGCTAGTGGACATGGGTCATTGTTATCTACCTAACCATTCTAATACAGCTCTGGGTTGAACTTGACTCCCCTTATGAATGACAGTTATGAGCACATCTTCAAAGATAAAGCAGTCTGGGACCAGTTGTTTTTAAATGATGTCCTATATAATTGGAAAAAGCTTTTGTAGTCTAAGAATGACACTTTAACCAGTGACACCCCTTCCTTATCAACCTGATAATAAAACAATAATAAAAAAGTGCCTGAGCTACTGTGAAGTCCACTAAAGATTTTGCTATTGATATTGATTTTTACTGGAAGATGCTCATATATTAGAGTGATGGGTGGCAGTATAAAACTCTAAAATAGATATTGAGACAGATATTTACCTCTGTGGCTATACTCATCCTGGATCTCAGGGCCAAGTGGGGAAGGACAACTTACAGTATTGCTGCTACTCTCTACTACCAGAGGAATTCTGTGCCAAAAAAATTAATTCTGCCCACAATATTTTCAAATTCTGCATATCTTATTTGTCAAAATAACACAATATAATCATACCAGTTTCAGTTACTCATTGATTTCAAAATGTCCATCAGCAAGTATATCTGGAACAACACAGACACAGGGCTGGTCTTACCATTAGGCGAACTGAGGTGGCCGCCTCAGGTGCCAGACTGTGTGGCTGCGTCTAGACTGGCCCCTAATTCCGGAAAAGTCATGCAAAGCAGGTAAGTCAGAATAGGGAAATCCGCGGGGGATTTAAATAAACATGTCCGCCGCTTTTTTTCCGGCTTGGGGGAAAAGCCGGAAAAAAGCGTCTAGACTGGCGCGATCCTCCAGAATAAAGCCCTTTTCCCCTTGAAAGTAGGAATAAGAGATCCTCCGGAAAAGGGCTTTATTCCGGAGGATCGCGCCAGTCTAGGCGCTTTTTTCCGGCTTTTCCCCCAAGCCGGAAAAAAAGTGGCGGACATGTTTATTTAAATCCCGCGGGGGATATTTAAATCCCCTGCGGATTTCCCTATTCTGACTTACCTGCTTTGCATGACTTTTCCAGAATTAGGGGCCAGTCTAGACGTAGCCTGTGTGTGTGGGGGGTGGGGGGGGAAGAGAAGCAGTAGGACCCAGAGTGTAGAAAATTGTGTCTGCTGCTGGTGCAGGGAGGGGGCATGGGAGCGTCATTTGAGCTCCCCGCCTCAGGTGCCAAAATGTTGTGGGCCAGCCCTGCACAGACCCCAAAAAAGATTCAGGAAACTGGTTTTGACAACTAGATTCCTTACTAGGCATGTTAATACAGAACTCTGAGTAATAATTCATTTAAATTACAACATAGGACCATATTTCCTGCACCCGTGAGATCCAGTGCAAAGACTGCGGGAAGTCAGGGGTAAGAGAGGAGCTAAGGGAAATAATTGTTCGGAAAGAGTCTGGGTGTGAACTTGAAGGGTTGTTGGATGTGGGTGGAAAAAGTATGGAACAAGCATTTTTTTTTTTATGAGCTGGGGAGGGACTGTGATGCAGCTTCCACAATGCAGATGCTTGCTGACCCTTTAGTGCGCTCATTGTCAGGCACATGTGGACCTGTACCTCCACACCCATTTAGACCCTGCCTGAGACTTTTCTTCCACACTAGCCCTTATGTATTACCCGGGGTTCTTTCAACCCAAACCTCTTGGTAACTTTTACTCTCTGCGAGGTGGTGTCAGGAAATAATTCAGGGGAGACATGGTTGTCCGACCGATAGATGGATGGTACAAACAGGACAACACAAGAGTGCTTTCACTTAAAGCTAAACTTTACTTAGTCTCAAGCACTTACACACGTCCGCAACAGGTTAGTAAAACACCCCCACCCTCGATAATTACCGAAGTTGAGTGTGGCTCTTGAGTGACACCGGGCAGGCTTCCAATGGCCAGTCTTCTGTCTGCCGGTGGGGATGAAGATGTGTCCAGAAGTGAAGAGTCCTCAAGGAGTCCTCGAGGCGTCCCTTCAAGTGTTCCCAAAATTGTTCCCTCCCAACTCAAACTTTCCTTCCCTATTTATCCATTAGTATTACAACAACACGTCACTCAAAAACTTGTTAGGCAAGCATTTTTTTAAAGGTTAGGCAAGAGGTTTTCTTCTGATCATCACTTTCACCAGATGCGTTTTTGTTCTTTTTCAGAGACTTCATGCTCGGGGGCCCTGATCGATATGTCTCTTGGGGCATTTCAACAAACGTCCTGTTTTTCTTAATGTTTAGTTCAGCGATTTCACTAGAGATTTGGGCCTCAGGAAGGATGTGGGGTCAAGCTGCCCTTCCTGTGGCACCCAAACTCCCCTTCTTCCCCCTCCCTGACCTGGTCGTGCTGTCTAGGCCTATTTTGGACCAGTTAGCTTGGTTGCTAAAGTTCAAGCAGTAAGCAATAGTGGTTCAGGCACATTACTGGATTTGCTGAAATCTCCCCGTAAATATGAGCCACTGTCTCCCCCCCGCCCCCAGCAGCTCCATGCTGTCTCCTCATAGCCAAAGTCTTGCAAAGCTACAGCTATACACAGCTCATTTTTGTCAATATGGATACAAATTTTATATCTGTGCAGGGCTCTACCCATAGCCCCCTGTGTCCTGAGCTGGCCTGACAAGCACTGTGAGGAAGGCTGACTCTTTCCCTTCCCTGGTTGGCTTGATGCATCTTCTATGTTCTAGCACCACTGTGCCCTTTGATGAGTAAAGGGCAGAATGGCTGCAACCTATCAGCAGAAGCTAATTTGCATGTGCTCATACAGTGGCACAGAATTCCCCCAGGAGTAACCCTCCCCTTGGGAATCTGACCTGATAAATACAGCTTAAAATCCAACAACACTCCATAGGAAGTGCTTTCATCTTGGGTTTCTTAGGAGCTGATTCAGCACAGCTGGTAGCCCATTTAGTCTTGGTCAGCAGTTTGGACCCTTATCGTGGGATACTTGGTCAGAAGAAAAGTGGCTGGGCCTTGAGCAACAGTGTCTCAGTTCCCTGAAGACTTTTTTTTACTGCTGGGGGGCCCTGCAGCTCAGAGTAAGAATTGAAGAATAGAGGTACCTGGCTTCCAGTGTGGCTGCTAGCCAGGCTGCATTCAGAGCCAAACTCTGTCCCCCCTCTGTATACCGATTGCACTGTATTCTGTTTGGTGCTAAGCCAACACTCATTCAAATGGAAGAAGAGAACCTTCTGCCTCCACTCTCCATGGCTTTGAATAGAATCTATTTAAACTGTGAAACCAGAACAGTCTCTTGATATATCCAGACTGAGACCATTTATTTTTCTTCCAAACGCAGGAAAATGTGAAGAAGAAGAAGTCAGTTGGCATTTCCTAGTGTCACTGAGAGATGGTGAGAGTGACTCACTTAGTCATTTTACTAAAGCCATTGGAATGAATGTAGATTCAACCATTTTAAAAAATGAAACCATTAAAAAGCAGAGAGGCTTAAATAGGGAAGCAGAACTGGGCAGTTAGATTTAGAGCCAGTTTGAAATTACACAGTGGCACCGAGATTAGGGAAGCCAAAGAGCACGTCCTGGGACATGACATAAAGCCGATTTGTTACAAGCACATAGCTGAAATAAAATTAATTCTCCATTCTGTTTGTTCCCACGCATATCCCCTGATCTCATGAAGTTACTAATTTCCTAATGAAACACTGTCAAATTCTGGCATCAGCTGTAAAACTTGAAGGGCACAGTCATGTCTTTCAAATACTACAGGATAGCGTCTCTAAGCTCCAGAACTCTCTTTGTCTCTTCTGATGCAACCAAGAAGCTATGAATTTTTTAATTGTATGTTCTCTCAGCAAGTTTTAGTGCCAGATCTCTGATTGGTCTCTATATATTAATGGAGGGTTTTTTCCATCTGCCATTTGGTACTTTTCTGATTCCCAGGCGAGTTTGGTCCAGATGAGGAGCTCTTTGTTGCACTGTGTTCCTTTATGGCTTTCGTGCTTTGTAAGATGTGGGTAAGTGGGATTTGTGAAGGTACACATGGGTATATTCCATAGCTTTTACATACCAGCCTTTGAGATCTTGCAGGCTATCACTCAATCAGTATAAAATGAATGTTGTGCTAACTCTGAATAGTTGCCATGCTAGGACAATAAACTATCCCATCACCTTGCATGTCTCGACATTTGTATTACTTAAAATAGTTCTTGGGTTTAGACCTCTGAATTGTGGGGGAAACCCACATAGAACTAAATATGCCTAATTTAATAGAATAGAGACTTCTGCATTATAGGGGGAAATTACACTCATGCAATTATTTATTGTCTATAAGATCAGGCTCATAGTTAATGTTCCTGTTGGCAGTTTATGGTAATGAAAACATGATGCCATCTAAGACCTAGGCAAAGAGGGACAGCCGAGAGTTTGGCCAAAAGGCGTGTTGCTGCTGGGAAACACAAACAAATAATTCTGTTTATTCCTGGAGGGCGAGGAGGGCATTTCACTTAATGGTTTTAAAGCATGGTGTGTGTGTGTGTGTGTATGTGTTGTGGGTTTTTTAACACAGACATTAATGCAGACTCACAGTATTATTATACTTCCCTGTAAAATGGGTCAGCTGGGCCCCAGAGAACTTGCACAAGGCCACACAGTGATTTGGGGGAGCTGGGAATAAGAATAGAGGGAGAAGCTGGAGTATAAATAGGTGCTGAGCTGATTCAAGGATCCTTGAAGTTAATGGAAAGATTCCCAAAGGGCCTGGATGTACCTAGGGGATGAGCGAAATCACTTGTCTCATTCGTATCTGATCAAATTCTAGGAAGTAATAACCTGGTAGGACAGGTAGTTTGTATGTTAATCATCGAGTAAAATGGGTTGGAAGAGCCCCAAATGGGTCATCAAATCCACCCCCAACACTGCATCAGGGCAGGACCAATTATGGATAGTTGACTAGTCCATACTCAAATATCCTAATGGAGATCCCACCACAACCTGTCTTAGCAGCTTGTTTCATTGCCCTAATCTTGCTCTGTTACCAAGATCTTCCTGGTAAGTAACCTCATCTTTTTGCTGTTGCTACTCAGACTCATCCTTTCAGCTGTCTTTGGTGACTATGGGGATAATCATGCAATTAATCTTAAGGAAAACATTTGTTTAAAGAAAATGCCTTGAGGTAGAGGTAATATCTGTTACTATCTATAATGCATCTGACTGAAACTCTGTCCCAGGGAAGTCTTTCCGTGACATGAGAACCTCTGCTGTACTGGTAAAAGCAATGCCCTATGGGCTTCTTCACAGCCTCAGTCTGCCAAGCTGCCAGCAGCAATATCACGTACTGTGACTGACTGAGAGACGCTGGTGGAATTGCAGCTTCTGGGATCAGTCTCCTCTCCCTTCTGCACCATCATCTCTTATCCTTCCTTCATTTTTTCCTTCTCCTGCAGCTACTGCTCAATGGATTGGTGAGCAGTGGTATTGGGACATCCGAGAGAAATCAGCTCTCTCTTTCTCTCCTTCAGCTCCTCACATTACTATGATTTTGCACACTGCTAGCTTATTGGTTAAAATAAAAGGAGCTGGCAAATGGGATCAGTAGCACAGTACATAGACTGATAGAACCATACAGTCACCATGGCTTTCTTTAGATGGATTGAATTGAGCCATTAAGTGGTCCTTGGTTAAAAATAACCAAGAAAAATGTCCTTTGGTGGACCTTAAAAAGCAGAATAAACCATACTTTATTATGTAATTGGATATGTCCCATTTAAAACATTTGCCGTGCCTCAGGCATAACAAGAAAAGAGTATGACCTTGGAAGCTTCGTTAGGAAGAAAAGCGTGCCCTTCACTTCAACGTAACTTGTCCCTTTAATTTATCTACGTAATATTCTTTCGAGAAAATCTTGTTTTTCTTACTAATTAGTGAATCCCTGCTTGGCACTTGTGGGAGGAAGTACTTTAGTCAGGGCTGTTGTTGCACATTAAAAGAGTAAGGCAATTAGCTGTAACATGCACAAAAGCTGATTCTCCAAACTTGTACAAAATATTTAATGAGACAATTGGGATAGATACGACTGGGATCCAAATGTATTACAAGTAGCTTACTGTTATTAAACTGAAGTCATAAGCTTTGGAGAGAATCTCTTTAAGCTGCCAAATTTCTGTACTATTCTCCCTCTTGATCAGATTACAAACCTCCTAGTAAGAGAGGTTGTTTTGTTTTGTTTTGTTTTTTTAATGGAACATTTTGATCAGTGTACTAGTGAGTTCTGCAAATGTATTAAAGGCCTGTCAGGGTTTTCTCTTGGGTCCTGAACTATTAGGGTGTTACAGCCTGGCTATAAATGCTTGATCTCACCAGATTTCTTAATTTCTCCTGAGAATTGGAGCTTGAAAATCTCAGTCCTTGGGTAAAAGGCCACTTACTCTGGGAGATCATATATTTAGTTTTTAGTTGATGGAGCAGTCACTTTAATTCTAAGAATGCAAATGATCAAGTACACTATGTTCTGTTTTATCCAACAGCCTAATTGATTCCTATTTCTGGAACACAAGCATGTGGTTCTGAGCTCATATAGTCTAGCGGACAGAACGTCCAATGTGCTTCTCTATCTGAAAACTGCCATTTGGGATTCCTCATTAAACTGTTTGACAGTCTACAGTTTAAGGGTCCTGATCCACCAAATGGCTTAATGATATATCTGCTTGGATCTGTATGTTGGGATTAAAATTTAAGGATGCTGATGCATGGTACCGAGCACCCTGGTACCTTCACTGTGATCCTTGTGAAATGGTATCTCACAGTAGGAGTGCAGAGTCTCTGGACCAATTTTCCACCACTTGGCAGTAACTGAGGAAGGCATTTGACTATGTAAGTGCTTATATGAGTGGAACCTAAGGATATGTCTGCACAGCAGCGATATTTTGGAATAACTGATGTTATTGCAAAATAACAAAAGGCTCATCTACACAGCAAGCCAGTATTTTGAAATAATGTTGAGACAGAGAACGTCTTACTCCAACTCCTGGAACCCTAATTTCACGAGGAATAAGGGCAGTCGAAGGAAGACTTTCTTCCTTCAGTTTCCTGCTGTGTAGACAGTGCCAAAAGCTGAATTAAGCTATTTCAACTTCAGCTATGCAGTTGATGTAGATGAAGTTGCATAGCTTAATTTGACTTTTGCCCTGCTGTGTAGACGTGCCCTAACAGAGATTCTACTTCAAATCAGATGATGGAGCCTGTTGCTGTTGTATCTGAATGTGTTTGTTTGAAGATGGTTTTTGTAGGTGGCTCCAAAAGAGAATTGGTTGGGAGGTGTTGGAACTGTAGGTCTGATTTGATTTCACTGAGTGCTTGACTCCCTATTGTACAAGGAGGTGACTCAAAGCTGGCAGGTAAAAGATTCAGGTTTTCACTTGGTTCAGTAAAGCCAGATGAGATCGTGACACCGTTGAGAGATTAAACCTCAGATGCAGAGCGGGGTTGGGGTAAGCCAGGCTCGCAGGACATATTTGCCGTCAGGTGCAAAAGTGTGATTCTAAGAAGGGAAGCAATAGAAATGTATTTAAGATTCACTCACATTGGACATATTCCCCCTCCATTGAAATTAGAGGAAGCTTCCCCATTGATTTAAATGGGTGCAAGCCATCTTTGAGTACATTCAGTAATTAGTTTAAATGTTTAATTTGTGTGCGCATTTTTTCTCTGCAGGTGGTGAGACAGGGTGGAAAACTACTTACTATTAGTGAGAGGGGCTGGGGAAAGAAATAGCTCAAACCTAGGAAGTCATAATGTTATGCTTAAAAGAAGCACATGGGATCTTTGTCAGGGGGATAAGGCAACACGCTCCATTTATTGATAATATAACAAAGCAGGATGCGCACGCGCACGCACACACAGTACTGATGGAATAGTTACCAGTCTGTTGCTTGGCCCAACCTATTGGCCAAATAGGCCAATTGGTCGGGTATGAGGAAGGAGCCGGGTTTGTGTCAGAATGGACTGATATTCCTCTTGGCAAGATGAGAACCTGAAGAACGATACAAGACACTCCATCCTTTATAGGACTTTCCTTTCATGCAAGTCTATGCACTTTATCTTGTCAGGCCTTCATCAGTCATTCAGCATCACAATCAGTTTTCCTGCAACTTATGTTTATCTGGAGGTTGGTCTCGCAGTCATCTGATATCAGTATGCTGATGACTCCTCTTGAGTGTTGTCCTCTGATGAAACTTGTTATTGGTTCCCTCAGGGGTGCTTGCCACTAACTTCAGGGTTCGTCAATCTGCCTTGGTAGTCTGCGTCTTCAGTGTGCTTTCACTTAGTTGATAATTATTTGGTGCTTCTGAGTCTCTGGTCCTTCATCTGACTATTTGAGCATGGAGTGGCCTTTACACTTCTCTCTCTCATTCACACAAACAATACATTTACAGAATTTTAGCATGGAATGAAGGGTACTTCTAGTCACTTTAACAAAGTTACAAAGTCTTTTAGCATTAAATTTCTATCTATTACAAAGCTTTGCCTAATATTAACATCGCTATGTATTAAAATATTCCATCCCTTTGCTTTAACATCAGAACATGCTAACATCAAACAGAGCTGGAGCTAGTTTAACAAAGCTGTCTGGCCTGTTTGAGACCTATATTTTGTATTTAAGTTTAATCCAAATCTTTTGCTATAATATACATCCATTATAACTAATTGACTTCTTAATTACAAAATTCCAGGGCTACAATGAGTGGTGGGAAGTGGAGGGTACTTAGTATGTCACATTTGGGCCTTAAAGTATCCTCTGAAACAAATTCAGACAAATAACTCCTTGAAAGAAATGAGATACCAGAATGAATTCCCTAGGTATTTGTCTGGGTATGTGGTTGGTCACTCTAAATTAAAATACATCATAGTAAATTAGAGACAGTTCATAAATTGAAAGTTGGATTAATTTTTCTTTGATTTGTGATATATTCTAGGAAAATATATTCTAACTGCTGGTAAATGTAAGCTTTAAAGGAAAGGAGTTGATCAAGAAATAGCTTTTTCATTATAGAGTGCAGAAAGGCTGCATTTTCTTTCACTTTCACTTAGTTTTCATTGATATATCTCTATTACTAAAAGTCAAATGTTGTTTATGCCTATTCCTTCATTTGGACCTTTTAAAATATCTTTTGCTAAAAATAATCCCTAACTCAGGGGATAAGTGCATTTAAAGGAAAAGTTCCATAACCTCAGGCTTTCAGCGAACATTACTGAGCTGAGACAAATTGGACTTGGAATAGTTGCTGAAATGACTTACAAGTAGTGGGGCTGATTCACTTATGAGTTAATCTAGATTTGTCCCTGTGAAATGGCATTGAAATCACTTTCCTGATAACTGTTCTGTTTTTTCATGATCTCTGTGACTGTTTGGATCACAGAGATTCCCTTGAGACGGTCACCCCGGTGTGCTGATCATATCACTGAGCCCTCCAACCTGCCCTCTGGGGCATCTGGCAACGTTGTCCTGCCCAGTCAGAAGCTCTGGTCTCCCCCAGCCAAGGCACAGAGTTGGGGTAACAGCCCCCCAGAAGAGCAACATAGCTACCAATAACAACTCCGCTCTGGGAGGGCTCAGTGAGAGGGACTTGTCAGCATCCCAGGAGCATAGCCCCAAATAGGACCAACGCCTCAAATCAATCTGTCTTACTCTGTACAAAAGTTACACAGAGAGAGCTCATAAAGTTTGCTCTCTCTCACTTTCTGCACAGCTGTTGGCCCCTTTCCTCCTAGGTAACAATTATTTACACTGAGTTTATGATCAAACAAGACTGATTTTGTTAAGTATAAAAAGTAAGATTTAAGTTGCTGCAGGTGGTGACAGAGAGATCAAAGTAAGCTACTAAGATGAAATAAAACATTCCAGCTAAGCCTAATACACTAAGGCCATGTCTACACTAGGAAATTATTTCAAAATTACTAAATTTGACTTAACTCCTGATCTAACAAAATTGAACTAGCATGTCCACACTACGGGAAAGCCTCAAAGTTAGTCTGAGGCAGGCTCCATTAATGTGAATGTGCTACCTCAGACTTACAGCCCCAGGAAGCCCTGGGGAGTAATTAGTTTGAAATAATGGCACCAGAGCATCCACATTACCATTATTTTGTAATAACTGTTTTGGAATTAGCATTACTTTGGATGAAAAGCAGATGTACAGATTTCTGTGGCCCATTTTGAAATAATGGGCTTGGTTGTGTGGACGCTCTGCTTATAAATTCAACCTTGGGGTGTGGGTGGGCGTTATTTCGAAATAAAGTCTTAGTGTAAACCAGGGCTAAGAGAAGTTGTTACAAATCATATTTCTCATCCCAGTTTTCCTTTCAGGTAGAGTTCAAAAGCCAGAGCTGATCCTTTTTCTCTCATCTGGGCCCAGTAATGCACCTTCATCCCCGTTCTTACAGTTATTTTTTCCCCCATGTGTTCTTGTGTAATGTCTTACGGTGGGGAGGCAGTTTCAGAAGCCCACTGAACACCCTTATTATTTGCTCCGCATTCCTTAAATATAATTTCCCTAGGGTGGGAATGCTTTGTTTAATTCTCACCCCCCAGAAGAATACATAATTCAATATGGATTCCAGCTCCAGGTGGCATGGTCATCTGTCTTTGTAGGATCAACCACAGTTTGGGCTTATAGCAAAAACAAAACTACAGATCGTTGTCTTGGGCACCTGGCCATTAAGTTCCATAAACACCACTAATGGCTTTCACTAGAAAACCTAGCTTAATAAGCAGGTTTACATCTCATATTTCTCCTTTACATACTAGAATGATACATGCACATAAATAGAATATGCATGTTTAGTGGATTATGAGAGGATGCATACCACATTTTACATAAAGCATATTTGAGTTATGCATTTTCATATCCAAAACATATTTCCATAAACATACGGGGCTTAGTGTCACAGTCTTTCTAAAGAGTGGGTACTTAGAGAATGCTATCCCCAAACCACCCTGAATTTAAAACAATTGGATAGCAGCATGTGGCAATGCATCTTTTATAAATGGAAAAAAAAAAGATTAGAAATGAAATTTCAAAGTCATCTCATATCCTGCTACCATTAAAAAAAATTGGATTTCTTTTACACTCTGGCTGCGTCTAGACTGGCAAGTTTTTCCTCAAAAGCAGTTGCTTTTGCAGAAAAACTTGCCAGCTGTCTACACTGGCCGCTTGAATTTCTGCAAGAACACTGACGATCGCATGTAAGATTGTCAGTGTTCTTGCGGAAATACTATGCTGCTCCCGTTCAGGCAAAAGCCCTCTTGTGCAAATGCTTTTGCGCAAGAGGGCCAGTGTAGACGATGCGGTATTGTTTTGCGCAAAAAAGCCCAGATCGCGAAAATGGCAATCGGGGCTCTCTTGCATAAAGCCGCGTCTAGAATGGCACGGACGCTTTTCCGCAGAAAGTGCTTTTGCGGAAAAGCGTCCGTGCCAATCTAGACGCTCTTTTCCACAAATGCTTTTAACGGAAAAACTTTTCCATTAAAAGTATTTGCGGAAAATCATGCCAGTCTAGACGTAGCCTCTATGTATTAATTCTGATCCCATTGACACTGGTGTAAATCAAGAGTAGCTCCACTAAAGTCAATAGCATTACTTCAGGTTTACATCAGTGTCAATGAGGTCAGAGTCTCAAGGTGAATGTGTATTTCCCAGAGCAGTGTGGGTTTGAGATGGGTATATTTCTGGATGGAACATGGGTAAGTTGTGTATGCACACTTTGCCATTTTATATACCTGTGTGCTATCTAGGACTGTGCTTCCAGTGGATTGCCCTCCCATTCATCATCTATATCTGTGAATCCCTAAGTGGTATTAAGGTCAGTCTAACAAATGTTGTTTCCCAGTTACTTTTGTCTTTGTCTTTGCTTCCTTGCTTGTTAAGCTTACACAGCACCCTGTTATCTATGAAGGGTACTTTATAAATCAGTAGTATATATACAGATGTGTGTTGCATTCTCTCTCTTTCTCATCTTGTTGGTTTATTTAACATTTATAAAAATGAGGGACTAGAAGCAGTACTTCCAGCTGTTGTTAGTGGAGGGAGACACTGTGCAAACACCGCACACAGAACTCCCACAGCACATCTGTGCTAACCTGCAGTCCCCCTGCAATGCTAATCTTGAGCCACTCTTGTATTGACCCTGCTGTTCTTGCTAATTTGCGTGGTGCCTCTGTCTTAGAAACGTCCCAGGGAAACAAGATTGATAGTATCACACTGAAATCACACTGTGCTTCTAACCCTGGTGTCTTGTCTCTGAAGGAGAGTATATATGTTAACGTATGTGGCTGTGTGTGCACATGCCTGAGGGCAAAACAATTAGTTTAATAACCTAGAGGAAATTCACTAGTGATTACATAGTCTTCTTGTTGATGCTCTAGAGCAGGGGTTCCCAACCTGGGATACGTGTACCGCCGGGGGTACGAGAAGCTTGTCAAGAGGGTATGGGGAATATTTGGCAAATAACTAGATTATCCTAACTGAAATATTCCAAAAGTAGTAGTGTTAGTGAAAAAAGTTGTGGATTCTAGAGTCTAGAATTTATTTCCTTTCATATTGAATAGGGGATACAGGAAGGTTTACTGAAAGCCAAGGTGGTACGGGGACCGAAAAAGGTTGGGAACCCCTGCTCTAGAGTCTAGATCATCTAAAGTGGTTTGGAGGAAATTGGTGAATTACTGTCTAATTCTGAGTAGGTCATTTTTTTAAAGTAGCCAACATCATATGCCATTTATTTTTAGCATGCCTCATAAAGGGAGACCCTGAGGCTATGTCTGAACTTCAGGGTGCCACCCTTGCAGGTATATTTTGTACCATGCAGCGGCTGGATTTTTTTTCTCTTGCTTATGATCTGTTTGCTAGAACTCCAGGGAATA
Organism: Pelodiscus sinensis; assembly: GCF_052426305.1. Taxonomy (NCBI): domain Eukaryota; kingdom Metazoa; phylum Chordata; order Testudines; family Trionychidae; genus Pelodiscus; species Pelodiscus sinensis. The sequence continues at coordinate 14,956,805 of NC_143067.1, forward strand.
GGCATACAAAGAGGGCCATATTGTGACCCTAACCAATTGGCGGCCCTGGGCCAAGCATAACATAAAATAAACACTAGGGAAAATTTGTCGAGCAAAAAAAGAGGGTCGGGATGTTCGGGAGGTCAGGCTGAAATGCAGTTATGGCCCCCTCTCCCCTGCCACTAAGACCGGCTCTGTCAGAGGCCCCTTCAAATGACAACACCAGGCAACCACCCAGCTCGCCCGCCCCTGAGACCGGCTCTGTTGTGACCGAATACTTTGCAGCCTCCTCTCTACTTTATTCCTGTGCACAAAGGCCAGGCACAGACTTACTAATAACACTACACCGCATAAGAGGTTTGGTCTCGGCCAGTGTGGCTAGCCGTCCCAAATGAGAAAAGGAGAGGACACAGAGCATTGGGGTAATGTTGTGCTTGTGCTTCCTTGGAATATTTGGCTTCTTCCTGTCTTCCAAATCTCCTCCTCCTGGATACACGCTGCATGGTCTCAAACAGAGACTACCTCAGGCATAGTGATCCCAGAGCTACTGAATTCTTATTCTAAACTCTAGTAACCAGAGAGAGGGAAACACTTTGAACAAATCAGAAGTTTGTTTGCTTGGAATACCAGCTCCTAAGTCATCTTATTCTGACCAGGGTGCATTCAGGAAAGAAGCAGGAGGTAAAGTCAGAGCTGGTATAAGTGGATGCACTACACTGACTTCATCTGGAGTTGCACCCATTAACACTATTTTCTCAGTATTTCCCAGCATCTCCAGCTCTGAAGCCCGCAATGTGAATAAGACAGAAGTGAGACAACTTACAAAAGGGGTTGGTGGCTTTGTTCATTATTAAAGAAAACAACATGCAGGTGGCTGTCATGAAGTCGCTTGAAACAACACTTTTCCACTTGCATTTAATGGCTTCACCTGTCTACCTGAGTAGACAGCAGGTAGGTTTGGAACATTCCATTCCAAGCTCTGGGGTTCTGGCATGTGCTTGTTCTCCTAGATGTGTTTTTGCATCATGGCTCATTCTTGAAGCCTTTTTTTGGACAAACACTCCTTAGGTGTGCAGGAGTGAATCCCAGCTCGGCTCGTGGACACTAGCAGTTGTCTGTTACTCTGGTATACATATCATTTCTCATGTGGGAGTGTTGCTTGTGAAGAAAAACCCTACATAGCTTATAACCCCAATGGGGTTCAACACCTGTCCCTAAATCAGCCTGTTAACAGTGTGGTGACAGTAAATGTTGTGGGTATTACTGGCTTATGTTTGTAAACCACTGGCAGCATATGGGCAACTGTAAGTGGTTACTAGCCTTCACTTTGTCTATCATTTGAAGCTAGGCAGTACATAAAGGTACCACTGCTGCTGACTAGTGCTAGTGACTGAGCTCTTTGTTATGATAAATGGCTTATCTGAACCCAATTATTTTGCCTTAGCCAAATTTCATTCACATATCCTGAAGCTGCAAGTGAAGATTCCCCTTTACCTCACTCTTCCAGATAGAAAATTTAGATTCACTTAATTCTCTTGTAACCTTCAGCTGGTTCAATGTGAAGCCTGCAGTCTTATAACAGCTTTGTGCCCTGTTAATTATTTTGGAGGCCTGCAGTGCAAGGTGGTCTGGGGATTCTGCGTCGTTAGGACTGCAGTGTTCTGAAACAGAAGCCATTTATTGAATGGGAAGTAACTTCACGGCACAGCTTTAAACGTCCGTTAATAAATGGAAGCTGGTCACCAAGGGCAGAGTTTCCCCACCATGGGAAGTGTACAGCCTGTGTTTAGTTTCACTGTGACCCACAGTTTGCTGTGAATAATCCTCTTTTTTTTTCCTGGACACACAAAGCCACCCACTGTGAATAAACAGGGCGACAGCTGCCCTCTGGAGGTAGGAGAACATAAGATTGAATCATAGAATACTAGAAATGGAAAGAACCTCGAGAGGTCATCGAGTCCAGTCCCCTGCCCTCATGTTAATCAAGTTCCCGTACTTCATCTGTGCTTCTGCCGCTCAGTCACAGGAAGGAATAACATTGAGTTTGTAATTTATTTCCATATTCTGTAATCATATTTCACTCAATGTTTGGTTTATGGCCTTTTAAAACCATCTTAGATTTTGACTGATAAATGGGAGGCAAATAAATTTAGCAAAATAAGCAATTTTCAGTCTATGGAAGGTCAGCAAAGGGCTGTGCAATCATTGTTCCTATTAATATGTTATATTTCAGTCAGAAGCTTTTAAATGTTGAAGGTTTTCAGAGGGAGAAGCCATAGTTTTGATTAATGGGTTTCTTCTAATAGCTGGATGGGAAATGGAAATCAAAGCAAGGGGAAAACACACTGGTCTTTTATAGTAGAGGAGAGAAATAACTTCTTGTTGATATTGAATATCAAATTATAGTGGAATTAGTGACAGCTGGCTCTCTTCTGGGAGGAGAAGTTCAACTTGCAAATGAATGCAAATTGCATCCCAGTTAATACTGGGTGAATACACATAACTTCAATCTTCCTTTCATTTTTTTCAAATGTTTCAACATACTCCCTTCCTCTCCTGCTAGTTAATGTTCTTTGGACAGTCTAATGAATTTGTACACGTCCCCCCGCCCCCAAAGAATTTACAATCTAAAATCCTCTTGGAATGAAATCCTGGTTCTATTTAATAACAGTGACAAACCTCCCATTGACATAATTAGGACTAGGATTTCCCTTATGATCCTGCAAGTTTCTCCCATTCAGCAGGTGCTTACAGCCACAAGTAACACAATTGTGGGGAGGGATCCATACAGGTGTGTCAGTAAGTTTTGTGCGATAGGAATACCCAACAGACTTCCCAATTTGAGTTGGGTTCCATGTGGTGGCAGGTAAATTTAAAGAAGTAGGATCTAAACACACCCATAGAATATTTATAGAAGGTCACGTTTGAATTTATAAGCCTGAGGAACTTCAGACTGAGTCTATACTCAAAGGAAGAAGAACTTTCTGTAAGATCTGTCTCCAATCAAAACTAAGAACAACGTTCATAAAATTGCCTCTCAATTATATGAAACAAACTTCTAGTATAATCCGTGCACAGAAATTTAGCAAATATAATGGATAAAATTGAAGCAATTGCAAGCTCAGATGTACAGGCCAGATGAGACCAGAAGTGAACAAAAAGAGAAAAACTTTTTAGACTATATATGATTTGCTCAGCTTCCTGTACGATCCACTTAGGGCTGCTCTAGCTTATACAGGTGGCTCTAGTAAGGACCTGCTAAATCAACTGCTGATGGCATCCCATTGACTCTGGTGCTCCATGGAGTCACGAGAAGTAAGAGAAGTTGATGGGATAATTTTTCTTATGTTCTTATGTAAGTTCCCGCACTGGGAATGCAGCAGAAATTTTACTTAAAGTTCTTTGACTTCAGCTACACTATTCTTGTAGCTGGAGTTGCGTATCTTTGGTCGACTTTCTCATGTAGTGTAGACTAAGGATGGTAAAATGCGACTATCTGGCTAATTGATAGTCGATACAATTTGTATCAACTATACTATTAGTCGATAAGCACTGCTGTGCAGAGCTGCAGTGGAGGTAGCTCCAGGAGCTGGCTCCAGAGCCACCCGCACTGCTGCTGAGCTCTTACAACATTTAAAATGCAGAGGTGCAGTGATCAGCGCGAGGTGGGACTACTCAGGAGCTGCAGCCCCTGTTTCCAGCAGTGTCCCCTGTCCCCCCCCGCTGCCTCTGATAGAGCCAATGGCGGGGGGCAGGTGGCACCCTGGAGATGGTTCTTGGGTGAACTGGCTCAGAGGCAGCAAGGAGGAGGGTGCCACAGAGAGCACAGGGTGAATGGGGACTTCTTGAGTCCCCACTCACCCTGTGCTCCCTGCAGCACTTCTGCTTTTGCAATGTACAAGAGCCCTGTTTCATTCCCCATTTGCGCTGTTTCCTCTCTGTGCCTCTGCCTCCACTGCCCCCTGCAGAGAGGATACTGGGGGGGATCTGGCTCCTGCTGCTCTCCCCACCCCATTGCTGCCTGTCTCTGATAGAGGCAGCAAGGTGGGGGAAGTGACTAGTCAGTCACTACTCGACTAGCCGATAAGCATTTGCTTATCGGATAGTCGACTAGTCGCTAACATCCCTAGTGTAGCCCTGGCCTGTGTGTGGCTGGAAGAGAATGCTTTGCTCAGTGATTGGATTGTTGATGAGGGAAATGGGAACAAAGGGTCTCTGTAGGTTGCTCACTGCAAAGATACTTCACTAACAGAAAATGAGAATTGGACCAAATTCATCCCCGGTTGATGGGCCTGATCTAAATTTGGCAGATTGGGCCTCTTGCTGGTGTCCACCATCTTGCTAAGAATGGTCACTGGTAATATTTTTTTTAATCTGTTTGAGAGCTCAGTGCCAAACCATGTAAACCAGAACCCATGCTGGTTTGGTAATTAAGCCTTTTCATTTATATATTAAACTTTAAGGCCCTGATCCTGCATTCTTTGCACACTCCAAGAGTCCTGTGTGGCTCAGCAGGGGGTCAGACTGCTCAAGGAATGCAGGGTTTGGCCTTAGTCTGTCTATTGGTCATTCAAATAAATACTACAGCTGGTGTTGGATCTCTGATACAGTGCAGTGGGCATGCGCAATCAGTATCCATGTCTTGACGATAAAGCATTTTGAACAAAAACAATCCCCTCTGGGCAATGGCTCTGTTAGGCTCAGAAGACCAATAAGTGCCCTTTATAATTAAAAATACTCATTTCATATACATGTCGCTGTGTGCTGGTCAGAGACACTCCCGCGTTCCAACTGTTTGAACTTTCACACTGCTGGGCTAAACTAGGCTAGAGGTTGTAATTTCCCTCTAAAATATTAACCAGATGCTAACAAGCACATGAATGCAAGGTAATTTTAGAAGTACTGTTTAGAAGTCTCATGTAAAGCAAGAGCAGTAATCACTTTTATAACCACTGATTAGGAGGGATATTCACCAGGAAGAATCTGTCCCCAGACTGGAGAGTGGAAATGAGCAATTGCATAAAGCCTAGTTCATCCTTTAAAGGGCCACAGATGTTACCCTAACCAGTGATCCACAGAGAAGACTAGTGGATCCAAATATGGAAGGTACCCCGTCTTTGCTGCCTTCCCAACTTTCACCCTGGGCATGGCTGCATAAGGATCCCCAGTGGTGGTAGATTCCACACGGCAATGTGGAGCTCCTGGTTAGCCCATCTGATTCTTGCAGCTCCCCCATGTAGGAGCTTCAGTACCATCCCAAAGCAATGGATTGCTTTTGCCCCTTAATTAGGGGTGACCAAAGTATATCTTGCAGGATGCTGCATTTTAAAATCTAGGCAGGGGTTTTCCTACTCTCATAATAGGGAGTACCGGCCATGGAAATTGCAGGTGATAGCATGTGTTGCCCCATCTTGATTAGAAGAGACTCCTGCTTGGAGAATTGCATACATGGATGAATGGACCACACAGGCCACATTTCTAGATAGAAGATGAGTGGCTCAATTTTATGGACTTTTGTTGTAGCCCTTGCACAATAAAGATGCAATAGCAAATTTAATGAGGCATCAATTGCATCCCTGAACCAGTCTTCAGCCAAGGATCTGGGGGTTTGACTAATGTTTGCTGAGCTTCCCAACAATCCTGCATTGTAGAGATGAATAAATTGAGTGAATTATCCAGTCCCACAGCTAGCCAGTGGTGGGATCGGGGTAGAACTTGGAGTTCTGCCTTGCCCTTTGTCCTAGCCGCTCCTTTGGCTATGAGGTGTTTGTGCATTCTTGTTCTCAGTCCTTTCTTTGTGACACTTTTATTTGGTCATTCTTAGGACACTATGGAATTTAACATTGCTAGTTTGCTCTGGGGTTCCTTTGCAGTTCCTCCACTATCAGTATTCCTAGAATAAAGAGAACCCTTTGGATAGTGTGTACAATGAGGCCCTTAGAAGAGTGAGTCAAAGTGTGCATTTTCATGAATAATCACAATCATAATAAAAACAATGGGCGGATAAAATAGACACTGAAATAGAGGACAAGGTCAAAACTGTTGTTTCAGTTCTGAGGTAGTCTCCTGGGGCTAGGAGGAAGAGAATTGAAATAGCTGGGGACAGAAAGATAAAGACCGAAAAGGGATGCTCAGAGAAATCAACACACTGCAGGGAAGGACAGACTATGTTAAGTGGAGACAAGGCAAATAGTAGTGGAAGGTGAAATGAATAGGGCCCTAAGAAATGGCATGCAAGGAAGCATGGAAATAACAGGGTGGGAATATGGATTGCCAGGAAAGATTAGACTATGTAAGTGTTCTCTTAGTGCAGTTGCAATAACTGAATAATTTTCAGTTTCTCTCCTATATTCTCAATCTTCAGAGGTTCTAACTAGAAAGACTAGTTTATGATTATTCTGGTATTGGTTCTCACCAGTGTTCCCTGTAAGCTGGGCACTTGTGTGGCTGATCAGGAGAGATTCAAATGCTGCCCAGCTGAACAGCAGAGCTCCCACAGCTAGATTTTGTTTCTTCTGGTGGTGCATGCTCATACATGCTTCAGTGCATATAAAATTATTCTGCACATGGATAGAAAAGATTAGAGGGAACATTGGCTCTCCCTCTCATTTCTAAGCTAACATTATTGTGGGCTAAGTCAGGGTGAAATTCTGCCCCTGTTTATTCTCAGGCGTGTGTGTCAGGGTAAAACTCAGTTATTAGAAATGTCCCTTTTCAAGATGATTGATTCCAATATCATTGAAGTTGTTTTCTAGCTTCTTCCAGCCTACTAATGAAAAATATTGACATCAATGTATTGTACGCTTTGCATTGCTACATACACAGATGCAAGTAACTTATTTTTTTTCAAGATACTTCAGCTTTACATGGAGATGAGTCTCCCAGCAATGAGGCAGCTACCATTTTGTATTGAATTCAGATGCAGAATGTTAGTTACTAATTGGCCCCCTCGCTCTTAGAGAGCTTGTGTATTTGCTGCTTTCCATAATCTGAAATAAGATATCTAGATGGAAAGATGCTTGTTTTGCTCTCAATGCATGAGAACACATAAATACCTGAGTACATTCATTTTATCTGGTTGCAAATGCAGAAAGTGCTTTTAATATAGAACACTTTCTTTATTTTCAGTCTAGCTGACTTGAGAACCCATGGAAAAAGCGGACTGTCCCCAGTAATCAAAGCTACTCGTGATGATTACAGAGAATCACCCTGGCAACAGCCTTCCTTTTTCTAGCCCAGTGGTGTTAGAATGTTGGTCTCCAACCTTTTTAAGCACCAGATCACTTTCTGAATTTCAGTGCAATCCAGGATCTACCTCAACCCAAATACTCTTTCCCTGCCTCCTTTGTGCCCCTTCTCTGAGGCCCTACCCCTGCTCACTCCGTCCTCCCTCCCACATTCTTCCTCCCTTTTACCAGGGTCGGGGCACAGGCTCTCTCTGGTCTTGGGCTAAAGGATTTGAAGTGTGAGAGGGGCTCTGAGCTGAGCCTGGGGCAAGAGTTTAGGGTGCAGGAAGGGGTTCAGGGTACAGGAAGGGGTTCAGGGTAAGGGAGTTTGGGTCCAGGGAGCTCAGGATGCAGGAAGGGGTTTATGACTAGGGCAGGGGTTCGGGGCTGGCTCCAGCTAGGCACTGCTTACCTCAGGTGGTTTCTGGGTGGTGGTGCAGTGGGTCTAAGGCAGACTCACTCCTGCCCTAGCCCTGCACCATTCTCTAAAGCAGCCAGCAAAGTCCCTCCATCCCAAGCCCTGTTGTGCCTCCCCTCCATTGTGTGGAGTCACTCTAACATCAGCACCCCCCTCCCTCCCTCCCTTGCTCTGTACCTCAAGCAGGAGGCTCGGGAGGGGGGATGGGAGACAGCTCCAAGCCAAAGAGTAGGAGATGAGCAGCAGTGGGGAGAGGGACTGCGGAAGTTCCAGCACTCGACAGCCTCTTGGTCAAACCAGTCAGCATCCCCTGTCAGAAGCTCCAAGATCTACCAGTAGATCCCTACCAGTAGGTTGGTGACCACAGTGCTAGAAGGATGCCTCCATTGCTGTTTCTCAAAGCCAAGGGAGAAGGGAAGAAACCCAAACAAGTCAAAATTCCAAACAAAAGGACCACATCCTGCCCTGCCACAGGAAACTGGTGGGAAGGTAAAATATATGACCAGAACAATCTCAGTTGCTAGCAAATTGTTGCTTCCAGAAGGAAGAGAGGAGTTTGGCCTATACATAGGAATTTGTTTTTTGTTGCCCACACACCTATCTTCCCCTTTTTTGCGGGAGGGGAAGGCTGGATCTCCCAGCAGGTGGATTATGCCCATCCTTTCAAGATATCTGAACCTTCTCTGATGCATCCCTAGCTCTGGAGCCATACTGCCATTGGCTATACCCTCCATGCCTGTGCCCTAATCCCCTTCTGGGTTGGTGGCTGGGACAGAGAGGAGTGACTGCTGATTCAATTAGCAGTGACTCACTGGATTTCTCCTAAGTGAAATATCTTGCAATCAGAAACCACTTCCCGGGCCTTTCCCACTCCCAATACCTATCCTCCAAAGCCAAATCAGCCCTACCAAGTAGTTGGGCAAAGAACATGTAGGCTACGTCTACACTGGCCCCTTTTCCGGAAGGGGCATGTAAATTTCACCAGTCGTCGTAGGGAAATCCGCGGGGGATTTAAATATCCCCCGCGGCATTTAAATAAAAATGTCCGCCGCTTTTTTCCGGCTTTTAAAAAAGCCAGAAAAGAGCGTCTACACTGGCCCCGATCCTCCGGAAAAAGCACCCTTTTCCGGAGGCTCTTATTCCTACTGGATTTCCCTACGACGACTGGTGAAATTTACATGCCCCTTCCGGAAAAGGGGCCAGTGTAGACGAGCCCGTAGAAAAGGTGTAGCTTTCCTCCCTTTTGCTGGTGTTTTTTAAAAAGAGCTTTTCTGCCTGCCTGCTTGCCCCTCTGCACTTTGTATCAGGAGCGTACACACAAGTATCTCCAGATCCATGAACAGTCTAGATGCACCCAAACAGTTTATTTCCTGACAGCTAACTGCTGTGCCCCATAACTGGAAGAACAATATAACAAAGAAGCGGCATATCTTACATCCCTTCCTGCAAGCCTGGAACTCTGGGTAGGCTGCGGATGAAGTGAGAGGTTGTCTCAGCTTCCGCGGGGCTGGTACCCAAAACCCATCAGTGAGGTCCAATTTGCTAGGCTCTGAGGCAGCCTTAAATACAGTTTTCCTGCCTTGTTTGGCAGTTTGGAAATTTCCAGGGGTTACTCACTTCGTGCTGATGTAGGGCTTAGCTGTTAGTTATCGATCTAGTTCTGATCTAGTTCTACTTGTTCTTTAGCCTTGTTTACATGATCAGTACATTAGGGTAAACAGAATTGTTTGTGTTCTAGCCCTTTACCCTTATCTTATACTTGTTCCTGCTATACTGGCAACTATGCTTATCTTAAGTGGCGTATGGTCCCAAAAACTTGCTTCTGGCTCATCAGATATAGGGGAAAGGGGGGAAAGAATGCAGGCTTCACCACCCCTAAACTTGCATTTACAAAGTTCTTCCACAGCTGACCACTACACACCCTGGAATGCTTTTGAGAGTCCCACACTAATTTAGAGCCACCATTGTGATTGGCACTGTACATAACAGAGCCACAGTCCTGGCCCCAGAGAACCTACATTCTAAAAGATCCTGTACAATGCAGAAATGGGACTCCGCCATGAGATGTGCTTAGTGCTGTCAGGTCTTGTTGAAGTCAATGGGAATTGTCCTCCCAAACTCAGTTCCTTCATAGTACTTCACAAATCAAAGAATGGGAGCATCTCAACATGCTGCAAAAAATCTTAATTTATAAAAATCAAACACACCTCCCATTAACAGTGACATTGGAACATGAATGTTAGGGTTAGCAGAATTGAATTTAGTAAATCTATGCATGAAAAAGCACAATATAAGCAGAAAAAATGTTAGAGCATTTATTACAGGAAGAAGCGCTCATCTTATGCATGCTTAAGATTAGCCACTTAAATAGCTTCTTATTTCCTGAAACTACAGCTACACTGCATCCCTCTTGAGCAAAAGCCTATGCAAATGAAGCATGGATTAGCATATTGCTGCACTTCATTTACATAATGAATTAAGGGCTGTTTTTGCGCAAAAGGCTTTTGCACAAAAAGGAGCCGTCTACACAGCTCCTTTTTGTGCAAAAACACCCTCTTGTGCAAGAGCCGTTCTTCCTGAAAAAATGAGGAAGAATGGCTCTTGTGCAAGAGGGTGTTTTTGCGCAAAAAGGAGCTGTGTTGACTGCTCATTTTTGTGCAAAAACCTCTTGCGCAATAATGGCCCTACTTAATTATGCAAATGAAGTGTGGCAATATGCTAATCCATGCTTCGTTTGCATAGGCTCTTGCGCAAGAGGGATACAGTGCAGATGTATCCCGAGTGTGCTAAGATTTTGGTGCATCCTATTTGGCAGAGCAGCAAGTTTGAATACTCCAGCATCTGTAAAAGACTTTTGCTTATTTGTATAGCAAGCAGCGTATCTTTACCCCCCAAAATATAATAGAGTGCTTCTTCTTTGAGAGGGTGCTTGACAACTTTTGTCATAGATTAACAGGAACATTTTCAAGCAATGAGACCTCAGAAGGGAGGAAAAGCAGAATCAGACCTGTCTAGCTATGTAATTTGAAAATATCACACTTCAGTGAAAGTTTCATAGAACTGAAAGTTTTTCAATATGAACAGCATGAATAATGCCAACAGAAACCTTCTTGTATTTGAGACAAACATTGCTAGGTGCAAGAACACAGATCCTGAAACATATGAAAACTGCACCCCCCTGGCCCTGCAGCATTGAGTGTGTGGCTTTGACTAAGAACAGGGAGTAGGGGACAGGACAGGGACTGTGTTTATGTCTTGCTGCTTAGTATACAATACAATATGTTATACTATAACTCTGCCTACAGGAAATGACACAGGAGTAACAAATTGGCAAGAACTGTTAGAAAATGTATTAGATGTTGAAAAAACCCTGCTGCAGTGATGGTAACTACACACACAAATGACCATTACATCAAAATATTGTAGTGGTGGCAATTTTGTGTATACAGATGTGTTCTACTCTGCACACAATTTATATACAGTGTTCTGAAAAGCTAGGCTGGCTTCTATAATTATTGACTAAAACCAGCTGTTTTTTCCATTGATTGTTAGAGGAATTCTGCTCTGATGCATCTCTAGCCTTTCTTCTGGCAACGGGACTGTGATAGGAGTTCTCATGCAAGGCTTTATATTAATATTCTTTAGAAAGTGTTAAAATCAAAACAAAACAAAAAAGCTTCTCTCTTGGAAGGAAATTTTCTAAATTCAGATCAAGTGCACCCACCTGGGAGTTTTCACTCGTCTTTTAGACTACTGTAAATCATATACAGGAGAGTCCAGCTGGTTAAAGGACGGCTATCTTAGAGCCACATTATTAATGCAAGGATCAGGTGAGTTGAAATTCGGTGAACTTGGGCTATAAATGATTTGTAGAGTGCTGATAATCAGATTCATGTATTACCCTTTTAGATATGTCCTATTATCTCTGAGTAATCAAATGGCCTGTAGACACTCAGTGGAAGCCTGACATACTCATAAGCGGGGGAAGTAGGGATGTGGGGAGTGCTGCACCACCCTCAGGCTTGGTGCCCTGCGTGGCCCCACACCAGGGTCCTGGTCACCAGCCTGTGTCTGGGAGCCCTGGGGTCCTGGATGCGGTCCCCATGCTCAGGGTCTTGGCCCCTTGATTGGGGTCCTGGCTGCCAGCCCCAGGGTTACAGCCACTAAGCTCTGCTCCTGGCCATAGGTCAGTGCTCCATAGCTGCCCCCAAGAGGGGTCCCAGCCTGGGGCAGTGAGGGGCTTGAATGGCATAAGGCAAGGGGGGAGGCGGTTATGTAGCCTAGAACCCCCACCCCAACAATTGTTCCAGTGCTACTATGCATGAGGGAAAATTTGGCCCATTTTAATTTACTGAAAAATTAAATTATAAAGTGGTGCGTGTGTGTGATTTTTTTTAAAAAAAAACAATTGAATCTTGTTGTAATCCAAGAGGCAAGATGCCTAGGAATTTAGTAGAGCAAATATGTGGCAGAGAGCCAGGAGTTTTTATATTACAGCAGTCCCAAAAATGAATTAGCTGCAGTACAGACACAAGGACATACAGTCTCTGTTCTGAGATTAGTCTACCTAGGAGAGACAATGCACTCTTCCCAGCTAAGAGCAAGGGTTTTACGCCAACTGGTCACTGACTGGTACTGCAAAATTGCTGCTCAACAACTAATAACAAGCTTTGACTTCAAACGAGGGCTGGTGCAAAACACGCTTGCTATGTGATGGGAGTAGAAGGGGGGGGGGCGGGAAACGCTTTGTAATTTATAGCAGAGTCTTTAACAGACTCTTACGTTTTGTAGGAATAAAGCAACCTCTAAAGATTTGATTGAATTGAGAATCTGGGACAAAAAGTTCTAGAGATACCAGGACATCATATGGCAAACCGGGACTGTCCCAGAAAAATGGGAACATACGATTTCTTTCCTACTTTTGGTGCAAAGTTGTACATGCATTCTACTGTATCACTTTGTAGTGATGACACAGCTGGAAGGTTGCTGGTCAAGAGCTGCATGGTTCAGAGGTCCTGGGGCACCATGTGGAAATATTCCCTGTAGCAAACATTACTGCTCCTATTTTTCTTGTTAAAGAACCAGGCAAGCAGTATGAAGACAATCTACCCAGAGATTAAAATACAGGACTATGTAGCACTTTAAAGACTAACAAGATGGTTTATTAGATGATGAGCTTTCGTGGGCCAGACCCACTTCCTCAGATCAAATAGTGGAAGAAAATAGTCACAGCCATATATACGAAAGGATACAATTAAACAAATGAACACATATGAAAAGGGACAAATCACATTTCAGAACAGAAGGGGATGCGGGGGGGGGGGGGGGGAAGGAAAGGAAGGTGAATGCCTGTGAGTTAATGATATTAGAGGTGGGAAAGGGTAGATGTCTGTGAGTTAATAGTATTAGAGGTGATAATTGGGGAAGCTATCTTTGTAATGGGTAAGATAGCTGGAGTCTTTGTTCAGCCCCCCTCGGAGAGTGTTGAATTTTAGTAATCTAGTAACAGCGGAATGTGGAATCTGTCAAACCTTGCCACAGTCTGTATCTTCCCTTAAACAGCATTCCAGGTGGTCTTGTTACAAGATCTTGTATTTTCTATGTAAAATGCAGAACGATAACTTCACCTGCTGAGGTATTCTCCTTTTGCACTGTTATATGTTAGCAAGCGATAATTTATTTAAATGAACGATGGCAAACAGGCTTATCTAACTACAGTTAAAATATCACATGAATAATTCAATAAGTTATTTGGAATCATGATTGTAGGAACAAATTAGCTAACTGAAAACTGGAAATTAATGTTGCTTATTAATAATGCATAGATTGGGGCAGAATACTGGGAGAGCAGGCGGGTTGATTCAGAGCATACAAATGTGAAATTTTCCATTTTATAAATATTCTCTGTGACACTGTGTGCGGAATTATCACAGGCAACTGGGTATGACTCCTGGAAGCCAGAAGAAGACATCTGGGGGTTGTAATAACTTTGCAATATAATCAAGTTGCTTGCTTTTGAAAATACAGCGTCCAGTTTTTTCCTGGTGCTAAACTACAATACTTCTTTTTCGTCTGCTGGGCAGTGCAAGCTGACAGAGTAGATACAGATTCAAAGAAGCAAGGTGGTTGGCCTTACCGCTGGCAGAACACCTCTCTGGTGTTAGAGGGGAGGAGAAAACAGCTTGAAATGTTGTTGGTTTTGCAAGTATAGACATGATCATCACAGGAGTAGGAAGAATTTATTCCTCCTGCAACCTCCCTATCCCAAACATCAGAAGAGGCAAATTTTGCCCATTTCACTGATTTGAAACAGTTTGGCCCGGAGAGCGCTGCTTATTGAAGATGATCACATTAACTGGAGTACTTCATATACAGAACTTCCAAGCTTGTCTCCCACTGTGACTTTCCTACTTTCTAGGTCTCAGTGCTAACAGAAGATGCACAAAAGATTTCTTACTTCATGTTTCTTAAATGTTTTTTTCTGAATGTGACTGTTTCCAGAATAAAGGGCTGAAAATAGTAACTGTAAAGGAAGCAATCTCTTATGGGTAAGCAACTACATAAAGCCAATGGATAGCCCTAAATTTCAAAAGCTATTCCATAGGATTGGCTTCTTTTTGCGGTGGGGAACTATATTATATAGGACACTTCACTGTTTTGGGGGAATTGCTGTTAGGTTTTGCATGAATGCTGAGGCTCTGTTTCATCATTTGATGTGCCATCAGATAAGGAAAATATAATATACACAGGGCACGAATTGGATAACGAGGGGCAATATGCGAAATCGCATGATTGCTTTGATTAAGATAATAGTTAGAAGCATGGGGAGAAGGAAATTATAATTTATATATTGCTGATTGTGAGGTTTATTTTCAGGGCATAATTTAAAGATTGTCAAAATTGAAAAGGAAGGTACTGAATTCATTCAATCAAGATGGGACAAAAGAGTAGTAAAGCTGCAATAGGGGACACAAATTTGTCAGTAGGATGGTCCAGAAATCTGTGCTGCTTATATTCAGGCATGAGCAGGAGAGTTGAAGCTTGGGGTGGGAATGTTTGTGATGGGTGGAGGCAGTAATTGGGTGAGGGTAATGCAGTTGCAGCTGGGATTTTGTGGGCTGGCAACCGATTTGCTGCTGCTGGAGGGATTTCAAGTGGTGGGAAAAGAAACAGCATTGAAGCAGCCCGTAGAGAGAAGATGTAGAACAGTGTCTGTACAGATAGATCTTGTTTCCACTTGTTCCCATCATGGATCAAAAGTTTATTTGCTTCTCTTATTCACATGGAGGAGATAAAAATATGGTACGAGCCCTTGACTTGCACAGCCACAAAAGAAATGCCTTAATGGATGATGAAACTGCCCATGTGTTATGACCTTGATACGCGATTAAAAAATTAATTTTTCAAGCTGAATGAAACATTCCACATTAGCTGGTAGATGAGCCATTTTTACATGCTACAAATGCAGCCTTTTCCCCCCAATTAATACCAAATAGTGATGGAATAGATTTATTATTGTCAGGAAAGCAGTTAACTGTCATACCACTTACGAGTCAATGACTTGTTGTGTGGTAAGTGCTGATAATGCCCAGACTTGGACGGAGCACTGAGAATGTGCTGCAGTGATTTAGTTTTTACACACCATTTAGTTATGCCTCTGTCTCAAGTTAACCTCCCCCCTCCGCCCCTTTCAACGCTACCTGGCTATGCTCAGAAGTGGGTTTCAGACACAAGTCACACTGAAAATTTGCTGTCACCGACTAAGCGTCAAATGGAATGGCTCATGGTGAGAAAGAAGTGTGTGAAGCATCACCAGAGGGATAGAAGAAATGACAGTTGGACCAATATGCCAGCACTCACGGATGAGGAATGACCTGAGGGGAGTCTACAAAACAACTGAGAATCTGAGAGTGGCAGGCAGACAGAATCTCCAAGGGAAAGTAGGGCAGGTCCTAGGGAGATGGAATTCTTGGTGCCTTTCAACCAGACTTGCCTCAACTCCAGCTTGGGCCCTCTGGATACCTTCCAAAATATCCAGATTTGTTTGATGTTTGTGGGTTCTCCAGGTGAGAGACTAACCAGGAAGATGGCATTTGAGAAGGGGTTTTTGCTATTACCTAAAGCTGAAGACGTACAGAGAAAGGCAATGAAGGCTGAATGCTCCTTTTATGTTCCCTAAACCCCAGTGCTGCTCTGTCTGTATCTCGTCCCCACATGTTGAGTTGGAGCAGTGTGCAGCTGTTCCTACTTCTGTCAGGCTGTGAACAGCCTCTGTGGGGCCAAAGTACTAGCACAATGCAGGAGTGCCTGGCCACCCTTCTTTTCCCTCATGTCATGCCTTCATGTTTTCCTTGTTACACTGCATTCCCTCCCGGTTATCAGCGTAAGAGCTCCTATGTTGGCTGTATGCCACTGGGGAACCACTATTCCTCTGTTGCGATGCTCCCTGTGTGGGTTAGAAGGGCACTAGCGGTCAGCTAGCTTGACAGTGCCATGTGAGCAGTTCCTTCACAGTGAAGGACCCCACTCCATGTTTCTGTTTTTTGTTTTTAATTCTTTATGTTCCACCCACATGTTAAAGGCTGGGAAAGAAGTTGGCTCAGAGGATACTCTCGGGCTTCAAAAATTTTCTCTAAACACATGGGTTGCTAGGCATCTAGTTTTCAGCCCTGCTGACTGGGCTGTTGAAAGTTTGGTGGCCGGTGCAGGCGGAGACTGGGGCTGAGGCAGACTCGATACCTGCTCTGGGTCTGCACTACTCACAGAAGTGGCCACCAGGTCCCTACGGGCCCTGTATGCTGGGTTGTCTAGCAACTGGGAGGCTCTGTGGCCTGGCTTTGTCCTGAGTGCTGGCTCTGAAGCGTCCATTATCCAGGAACTGAAGCTCTGCCCCATGCACGGTATGTGTGGGGGAGTGTCCTGCTCACAGTTTTTACCAATCCTGCTTGTGGATTAATCCCTCATTAAAGTTTGGTGACTTCTCTCCTTTCATTAAAAGTTTTCTTTTCTACCCTCAGATTCTGTGCCTGTGAGTGGAAAGTACAGCTCCCAGAAGCACCCTGAGGTGGTGTGTAATTTTCCCCGGATTTAAGCTGGTTCTATGCTGTATTGTTGAAAAAGAATCCCTAGATACTTAAATCTGCCCCAGTTGGTGCCATCTTCACCAGGCAGAAGGATTACACAAGGCTACTGGGGAATGATTTAGATGTGCAGCTCCTTATTGAAAAGCTGGGATAGGCTGCAAAGCAGGATATCTTTAGACTTGTGCAATGCAAATTGTGATGAGTGTTTTGTGCATGCTGACCAAAGGCGCCATTTCGAGTGCGAAGGGAGGGCAGCAGCAATGCACTCGGGGACGTAGCTAGCATTTTTCCCTGTTCCCCAGACATGAAGGAAGTGAGGGGAATGTGCTTGCATTCCATGCATTGCTCTCATACTTTGCTGGTGAGGTCCCTAGCCAGGTGTGAGGGGAATGCATGGAATGCCAGCACTTTCCCCTCACTCCCTTAGCATCCGAGGAACAGGATGAAAAGCTTGCTCCGTCCTGGAGTACATGGCTGCTGCCCCCCGCCCGCACGCACTCAAAATGGCACCCTTGATGCAGATTTGTCCTGGGAGGAAGGAGAGGATGTCTCCCTAGTGCAGGCTGCTTCTATCCCTGTTACTCTTCTACCTTAAATCATGTGTTGAGCTGCAGCAGTGTTGGCTTCACTATTCCCCTGAGCAGCCTCAGTTGGGGGAAGAGGTAGGGCAGGGGTGAAGCAAGGGCAGGGTTGAGATGGGAAGGGAGTGGTGCCCAAGGAGGGAACAAATGGGGCCTGGGGTGGAGGGGAGTTATCTGTGTGTGTGTGTGTGTGTGGGGGGGGGGGGTCACATGGGCAGTGGCCTTTTAGGTTTCCCCTCACCAGTTGCCCCTGAGAGTACGTAGGAATCAGGCCTTTCAGTAATGTGTCTGGAACAGGAGACATGAGGTCATTTCCCTCAAACCTCACATGGGCTCACCTAACATTCATGGACCCACACAAGCATTTTAGTGAAACAATCCCTGTGAGATGAATTAAAAGGGCTTCTGTGTAGCACAAACTGAAAGCATGGAAACAGGGAGCACTGCACATACCATGACTACCTTTAACTTCCTTCCCCTTGTTCCTTTGGAAAAGTGGTTCCCAAACTCCCCCCCCCCCCCCCCCCCAATAACAGCAAAACTTGTCGAGGGGAAAAAAAAAGAGAACTGACTAGGGCTGAAAAACAAAAATAGCAGCAAAACTTCGGGGGGGGGGGGATCACCTTGCGCCCTCCTTCCCCCCCCCCCCGGAATTTCTTCATACCCCCCAGTTTGGGAACCCATGCTTTGGAAGATTCAGCTAAGCTTCATTGAATAGCCTCATTTGGCAGAGGAAATACCAGTGGGAAAGCTCACCCATGTTTTGTAAATAAGATGTAAAATCGTTGCTGTTCTTTTCAGGAAAGCTGACAAGTGAGGGAGGGGGGAAAGAAATTGAATTACAAATGAGGATGAATCTTTTAAATGGCTATTCAGTGCAACCAAATCCATGTTCATATTTAAATGTGTTTTGTCACATTCAAGGAGTTGCTCTTTGCCCACTTGAAGCTGTCAGTCCAAGAAAGCTAGAGGAAAGCTTCGATGAGTGTTGGGCTGAGAAGCCCACAGATGAGCTGAAAACTTGAGGTCAGTTTGATTCAATCTCTGTTCCCTATATTTCATTGAATAAGAGCAATGTGCCAAAGGATTCACAAAGATGCCTTTATTTCCTTTGCTCCAGATCCCAAAGCTTTTTAAAAAAAATCTCTGGCTAGACATTCTTTGTGCTCGCTGAGCATCCTGCACCAGAGGAAGGTTTTAAATCTTCCAAAGTCGAGCTTGTAAATCGGTTCTAAAATAATACAGAATAAATCGATCAATTACAGCTATCAGCAGGAAGTAGAAACTACAAAGTTAGCATGCAGGTTTACATGAAGTTAACTTTTGTGAATATGTCTAACACCTAATTGTGGGCTGGAGTCTGACTGTTGCCCTTTCTTATTTTATGAGATAAAACACCGCACAGATAGTCTTTCTGATGTTTTGCACAAAGAGTTTCCAAGGAACTCTCTTAGTCCCAGTCAGTTTCACTTTTTAAATTAAGGTAGGATTATGCGGACTGCACAAACTTACATGCTTAGATATAAATGCTTAAGATATAAAATTCAATGAATTTGCATACATTCATCCTAATTCAATGATTCAGGCGAAACCAAAATAATTAAAGATCTCAATTCTGCAATTGGTATTTCGTAGGTAGATGCCAGCAACCATTGATTTCAACACGCTAAATTTGGGTACAGGTGTCAGGACTGGGGTCTCAAGACATCTAAATATAGGTAAAATGATCAATGAGTTAAATCATATAATTATTATTTTTTTTAAAAACATAAACACTGAATATAACCTCCTGCTTACAATACGGTATTGTTCAATAAAATTTAAATTGAGGCCGCTTATTCCCTTGTGCTGCGGAGTTTCTGAAACTAGATTTTAATGTTACTCCAATAACTCTCTCTTTGGGCATGGCCTCAAATTAGAGACTTATTTTTATCAGGGAACAAACTAGGTTAAAACTGAAAGTCACCCACCACATTGAAATGTCAGCATCCTCCATAAAGTTTACATACCTAGAGTGGCAAGATAGAAGGCTGTGAACTTGCTTATGTTGAAAAACTTACTTATTTAAGGACATTTGTCCGTATTTGCTGCTTAACTCTGCTGAATTATAGAATAGGAATTAGTACTGAGTTTGTGTTGATCAAAAGAAGAATTTACACATGGTTTTTCTCTATAGGAGCCAAGTTTCTGCATTTTGGATGTGGCATCATATCAGTTAGTTGTTCAGTGGCATTTTGTATAGCTCAGAAGCTGCCTTTGTGATCATAAAAACTGCCCTGTCTCCCTACACTGAGTAAAGTTGGGAACATTCGTGACATCTACTTGCCATTGTCAGAACTCCACAGTCGGTTCGCAACAGCAAAAGATCACAAGCCTCACATATCTTCATAAAAGATTATTGTGAAGATGTCGATGGGGAACCCACAGAACAGGGGTAGGGAACCTTTTTCCTATCAGGGGCCCCTGATGCCTAGAAAAAATAAGTTGTGGGCCACATACAGTCCTGCAGAGAGGAGGGACAGAGTCTCGGGACAAAAAACGAGGAGTTTAGGGTGCAGGAATGTAGCCTGTAGGGTTAATCTGCTTGCTTGCTTGACTATACGTATATACATTTATTATTTCCTTAAGGTTTGATTATATGTTTATTATAATAAGCTACAGCAAGTTTATATAGGCAGTTTAGTTGTAAGTAAAGGCCATGTCCTGTATGTTGAGCTAAGACAAAGTTAATATTTTTATCTGGGACATTTCATTCAGATAGCAGTTAGCTCACATATGTTCAGGGCCTTTCACCTTGATCAGGGGTCAGCAACCAATGGCTTGTGAGCCAAATATGATTCACTAGGGAACCAGACATGGCTCTTCTGGAGCCCGCGCTCAGACTCCCCTAACTCCCCGCCCCCCACAGCAGGGAGCCAGCACTGGTGCTGCTACAGCCTTACAGACCCCCACAAAATGGGAATGCCAGTGTCAACTTCCTGTGAGGAGGCTGGCAGGGGGAGAAAGCCCCGAACCTCCCCACTGGATCTGGCGTACGGGGAACATGCAGAGCAAAAAATGTCTCTTACATGTCACATTCCCAGCTGCCTGCCATGAGTGACAGAAGACAGCCTGAATGTGTGCATGAAGCTGGATTTGACCATTTAAGATGTAAACTTCAAAGAAATGTGCAAAAAGATGCAGCAGCAGAAGTCCCATTAAATAAAGTCTGTGAGTAGAGTGTTTCATTTATGCTATTATTTAGCATTATGTCAATTATCAATAATATTGAGTTGAATATTTTCAGTCATGCAAATGAGCATTCTTATATGGCTCTTTGTTGACCACTTGTTCTGAATTTTGATGTAGTTTGGCTCTTTGGTTTGAAAAGGTTGCCGAACCCTGACTCTAGATAGCTGGTGATAAGATAGTGACTTTCTATGGTGTAGGGGGCTTCTAAAAATACCCTCAAACTTAGCAGGTACATCATTAATTAGAAAAAACTCAAATAACTGGGTAGCACAGAAATAATAAATGTGATAGACAACCACAAAATGCCCATGGTAATGAATTGATGCATATGATAAGATGAGATCAGTGATATACTGACCTATTGGAAAAAAGACACTTCACCATTAGCAATGTGAGGAAATACAAATACGGAGAAAAGGAAACATGCCCTACTGAATATGCATCAAACATAACAACATCAGCACAACATACAATAAAAGTGGCATTCCAGCCCAGGGGCAGGAGGAGAAAGAGATGTAGTCCTTGCGAGGTGCTGGAATGATGGTCACCGGTGATGATGGGGAAGGTACAGGTGATGAGGAAGATGATGGCTAGCACTTTGGATTGTTCTAGAAGGAATAGTGTGAGTGTATGGAAATAGGGATGCACATTCCCTATCTAGCTTATGAAATTGGGGTGTTTTTGGCTATGCTAAATGTAGTAATAAACTATATTTGAAAATATGCAAGAGTTTCTATAGTGTGAGTGTTGCATCTGTGCACATTAGGGTTCACTACCTTAGAATAATTGAGTACTGGGCCTGATCCTGGGGTAAAGAACCTGTCAACCCTAAAGGTGGTAACTGGACATTCATAGCAATCTTAGATTAGCCAACAGGAAGAGGCTCCAGGCTAGGGCAGAGGATTGGAGTGCAGAGGGGTGAAGGCTCCAACTCAGGGTGCCGGCTCTGGGGTGGGGCTGGAAATGAGGTTTTGGAGTGCAGCAGGTTGCGAGGGTGAGGTTTGAGGGAGGGAGAGAGTTCAGGGGGTTGGAGTGCAGGAGGGGTATGTGGCACTTACCGCGGGCAGCTCCTGTTCAGGGGTGCAGCGTGCTAAGGCAGGCTCCCCAGCTGCCCTAACCCCACACCATTACCATTCCTGTTTAGATTGCATTTTTATATTTTCTTTTCTTTTGGTAACTGCGTTGACTTTTTGCCTAATACTTATAGTCACTTAAATCTATCTTTTATAGTCAAAAACCATCTTTTACTGTTTATCTGTGCCAGTGCCTTGGTATGAAGTGTGTGGCAAATCTGCTCAGGTTTTATGAAAGCTGGTGTATGGCCACTTTCCATGGATGAAATCATGAACCAGCTAACAAATTAGACAGTATAGCCCTGAGGTATTGGGAGCCGGAGAGAATTCAGCTCTGGTATCTTTCTCTGTGTGATTCATGAGTGGCTCTGAGAGCAGTTGTGCAATCTACCTAGGCGTGTAGGGCTCCCCATGTGCTTTTGCTGATAGCATCATCTGGAAGTTTTGTTGCTGATCACTAGCAAGGCATTGTGAAAGATGGGCCAAGCTGGAGAGAGTTAAGGGAGCACAGCGGCCCCAGGTTGCTGCCCAAGGGATCCTGTCACACCCTACTTCAAACATCATTTTGGCCACGCTGTCGCAATGGGAACTCGTGTTCAGCTGATTAGCCACCAAATCTTTTCCAAAGTTCCTGTTTCCCACGATTTGGTCCCCTCCTTTGTGTAAATATGACCTTCAACCTTTGTTCCTGGATGTTTAGTTCAGTCTTGCTGTCATGCTGCTGTTAGCTTTGTTATACAAGATGTTTTTGGAGTTGTGTGAACAGAGCAGCAGAAGAGGAGTGTGTTCTCCCTGCACTGGTATCTGGTTGGAGTCTCCTCTTGCTCTCTGGTAACCTGGAGTTGATGCTGGGCTGAGTGCGTGACAGGAAGGGATTGCCTGTGTACAGTTTGATTTTCTGCTTTACGACAGGCGTATGTGTAGATATAAGAAGTTACACTTGGCAAATAGCCATTTGCATCACTGATTTCCCTTCCACAGGGGAGTTGACTTTCAAGGTCCTAGACAGCTGCATTCATTCGAGAGCAACAAATGTACAGATGGAGAGATGGCAGCACAGAGCAATGAGGCTGTGGCTTCCTCAGTGTCACACAGGAAGCTAGTGGAAGAGCTGTGAAGAGAACCCAGATTGTACTGATTCCCAGTCTATTGTTCTAACCACAAGACCATCCTTCCCTCTGGTTTTGCAGTGTAATCAGCAGTGAAAATAACTTACAGGTGCTGTCTTATTGCAACCCAGGTGACTGCCATCTCTTTAAACAGCTCCCTGCTGGCTTTTGCTGCAGCTCAGCCATCTTTCGCTGGAGCTGGGCACCTGCTTACTTTCACCTCTCTGTGTAATGCTGTCATGCCACAAATGTTATCATGCCTTGGTGCTAAGGCTGTCATACCTGGACTGGTGCTAAGGCTGTCAAACCTGGAGTTTGGGTTATGATTGGCAGACTTACATGTGGCTGGTGAGGGCTGACTTATATTTCCATTAATTGTGACTCTTTTGTTCTCTGTTCATGTGAAGATAAAATACACGTAGCTGAAAGAGGGGAAAAATGGATATGCTGTAAAATGTATAAAAAAGCAGATGATACTAAGTAATAGCCATTACATTGCATAATAAATCCCCAGCTAAAGCCTAACATCTTTGCATCCACTCATAAGGTAGAATTATTTCATTGTTTCCAGTCCACTTCCACTGATGTATGAGTCAGTGTACCAATGCCTTCAAGACCCCATCCCCATTGAAGATGTTATTAATTTTCATTCCAATGTTTTTGCCTATCAGCAGAAGGTAATTATGTGGTTAAACTGGAACCCAGTTTGGTACCTAATGCAAAAGTAACT
Source organism: Pelodiscus sinensis (assembly GCF_052426305.1). Taxonomy (NCBI): domain Eukaryota; kingdom Metazoa; phylum Chordata; order Testudines; family Trionychidae; genus Pelodiscus; species Pelodiscus sinensis. Next base: position 14,980,235 of record NC_143067.1, read on the forward strand.
CATGCATTTTATGTGTCTCGGTCTTATAACTCTTGCCAGAGTGTCAGGCCACATTGGTTTTGTATTTACTGTAACAACTTCTCTGTAGTTTTGAGACAGAGCACATAAAATATGGGTCTTTATCACTTTTTTGTGTTTGAATTCCAAACTTCAGACCTAATGAGACTGAAGTTTTGACTAAGGCTGATTTAATATGTATTTCAGATTTATGCTTGTGTTTGAAACCAACAGATGACAGCGATAAGGAAACAAGGTGCCTTTTTATTTATTTAACATACCGGATATAGTACAGTAACATTCCTTGTCTACATATTCACTTTTGGAAACCTGTTTTAGCTAAGATTTAAGATGCATCTGTTACAAGCATCATGTTTTATTTTCTGTAGCTTTTCTTCCTGACCTGAACGAAAAGGTCCAGCACAGGAGAAATACAGTGGGTCTGAGAGTTTGTGCTGGCATTCTGATCTTCAGAAAGCCATTAAAGTCTTCAGAATGGAATTGTTTGGGCTTGAAAGTGCTCCATTAAGCTGCAGTAATGGGCAAATTCAATATTCCACGACAGTGCTCTGAGGTTTTTTCCAGATCTCATAAAGCTAATAATTTATTTCTGCACCATTCGGTCTGGTGTTTTCAAAGTTTGCATAGCAATATACCAAAGAATTACCTTTCAAGTTGAGGAAGCTTTACTGCACAGACAGGCACCTTTCTATTACAGCAAGTTTTGCAGAGTAAGTTTAAAAAAAAAGAAGAATGTTCTGTTGGTGAGGCAGTGTGGGATCTGCCAATATAGTGTCGGTTGTGAGAGTATTTAGGCCCAGATTCTCTCCTTCAGCCAAGCAAAGGTCTGAAGAACAAGCGGTTTGTGGCAAGGGTAGCTTTTGGACACCTTTACATTCCCTTAGTCTAGCCTAGCCAGTGGTGGAGTCTGCCGTGAGTGCAAGTTAGAAGAGTCTCAAAGCTGTTCCTTTACTGTACCTATCTCCATGGGTCTATACGTGACTTTTGTATCATCTTGGGATTGCTGGAATGGAGAGGCACTTTGGTCTAACTTCCTTCCTCTGAGGAATTCTGTCTCCCAGGAGGCAAGCAATAGGTAGCATGGAATCATCAGGATAGCACTTCATCAGGCAGAGATTTCCCCAAATGCAGATGGAATCCCTTGGCAATGTTTCAGGTGGCTAATGGCTCCTTTGTGCTGCCAGTCTGGCCAATAATCAGTCTCCAGACTTGTCCCTCCAATGCCCTTTCATAAGTAAGGGATCCATGTGTGTGAACACAGAAGATTGGAAATGTAGGCAGTTCATAGAACGGTTACTATACTTTGCTGAACTCTAATGAAGTGAACTTTTGTGGCTTGATCCCACCCTCAGGACATTAATTGCTGAATAAAAGGTTTAAAAACAGCTGCTGTGTTCCTGTGCTTGATTTTTTTTTTATTTTTTTTTTTGGTAAGAGGCATGAAAAAGCTCATGAAATAAAGCCCTGTGTGACATTTAGTAAATAAAGTCTCGCTGGCTTTACTGAGGTTGAGGCCTGGGCAGAGATGCAGCATTCTGACACCTGGATTCAGTTTCAGTATAAATTGGTTCCTATTTTAGCCAAGCCCAATTCCCTCATCTTTTTGCTTTAGATAGTTTACTTGTTGTAAAGACCTAATATCTTCTGGATCTCATTATGTGTACTTATTTGGCACATGAGTGAATTACAAAGCTGATTTGACATGTGAAATCTTGATTCCTTTTTATGTTGCTTTCCCTTGTCTCGATCTGCAGTGAAAAATATTTTAATTAAAAATGAAATATATTTACTTCTGAGCATGTCTGGTAGAGAACTTTCTAAAATTATTGCAGTGATTCTATACATACATCTTAAAGACTAGCTTATAGTACTGTTAGACACACACAACTGATTTTTCTTTGTTACTAACTGACCATTTTCTTTTATGAAACGGAAGTGTGCAAACAAAACCCTGCATATTTAAATAGCTGTAAAGGTGAGAGAGAATCTTCCGCTAAATTCATTTCATGACATAATTTAAAAACATTTTGAAATGACAAGGGAAAGCAACATAGTCATGAACTGTTAATCACAAGTCAAGTCTGAAAGTGTTTTATCTTAAACATGAACACTAACAGTTACATTTGAAGCCTATCTGGTGTATATTTGCAAAGCCAGAAGGAGTTCTGTGGTTACTCTATGCTTCAGAAAATGCTATCTTCCTTGTGCTCATCTGGAAAAATGATACGTGTGATTCAAATATGGCATTGTTTTCACTTTGCCAGCACTCTTGTCTTTCCATTTGAAGGTTGCTGGTTAACAGCTACATCACTGGGCTGCAGTATTATAAGTTACATTGTTTAGAAGAACGTTCAGATGAGACCTTTCAAATTGCCTTTCAATGCTCAGACTTTCCTCAAAGGGTAAAGCATAATTCTTGGTGCACTGGTCCATAGTCTATTTCATTACACAGCTGGAAGGGTTATGGCTGAATGCCTAATGCGGGTTTTGAGCGAGAACAGGTAGGTGAGGTAGTATCTTTTATTGCACCAGCTTCGGTTGGGGGAAGGGCTGATGTTTTGAGCTTCACTGAGCTCTTTTTCAGGTATGGGCAAAGAAACCAGACTGGGCTAAATACAAATTGGGACAGATAGTTAAGCACAAAAAGTACTACAGGCAGTCCCCGGGTTACGTACAAGATAGGGACTGTAGGTTTGTTCTTAAGTTGAATCTGTATGTAAGTCGGAACTGGCGTCCAGATTCAGCCGCTGCTGAAACTGACCGCCAGTTCTGACTTACATACAGAAACAACTTAAGAACCCCAAGCGTCCCCAAGTCAGCTGCTGCTGAAACTGATCAGCAGCTGATTCCAGGAAGCCCGGGGCAGAGCAACTCTGCCTCGGGCTTCCTGTAGTCAGCGCTGGTCAGTTTCAGCAGCGGCTAAATCAGGACGCCTGGGGCAGAGCAGCTGGGGTGCTGCTGGGTTGCTCCAGTAGCGCCGCTCCTCGGCACTACTGGACCAACCCAGCAGCACCCCATCTGCTCTGCCCCAGGCGTCCTGATTCAGCTGCTGCTGAAACTGACCAGCAGCGGCTGAATCAGGACCAGAGCAGCTGGGGTGCTGCTGGGTTGGACCAGTAGCGCCCAGGGCGGCGCTGCGGGACCAACCGGCAGCACCCCAGCTGCTCTGCCACAGGCGTCCAGAGAAAAGCCTAGTCTGCTGCGGGGGCGGGGGGGGGGGCGTACTAGCTGCGCCCCACCCCACCCCAGCAGACCAGGAAGACACGGCGGTGGACCGAGACGCACTGCGATCCCGCCGCCTGGGTCCTCCGCGGCTTTGCTCCCAGTCTCCCTGGTCTGCTGGAGACCAGCGGAGAAGGGGAGCAAAGCCTCTGAGGACGCCAGCAGCGGGACAGCCATGGGGCGTCCGGGCTGTCCCGCTGCCGGCTTCCCCCGTGGCTTTGCAAAGCCTCGGGGAAGCCGGCAGCGGAGCAGCCCAGGCGCGCCCGAGCCCCCCCGCTGCCCGAGCCCCCCCGCTGCCCGAGCCCCCCCGCTGCCCGAGCCCCTCCGCGGCTTTGCTCTGCGTCTTCCTGGTCTGCAGACCAGGGAGACGCAGAGAAAGCCCCAGAGTACACGGGCAGCAGGACCGCGAGGTCCCGCAGTCCGTGTACTCTGGGGCAGCCCCGTTCATAAGTCGGATCCGCGTAAGTCGGGGACTGCCTGTATAAGAGACAACTTAAAATTAAGGGTAGCAGGCAGTGGGATGTATTGCAAATGCTAGTGCACAGCAGTGCTTATAACTCATTTTTAATTTTCCAGTTACTATGGAGTGAGACTGTTGCCTATTGATAAACACTTGAACCTCAACTTATTCAATTACACATTACAGCCTTTATTATGGAATCACTTCATACACTCAAATTATATTCCATGTCTTCGTATATCAAGACAAGCGACAAGAATGATTAAAGGTCTAGAGAACATGACCTATGAAGCCAGGCTTCATGAACTGGGCTTGTTTAGTTTGGAAAAAAGAAGATTAAGGGGGGACATGATAGCGGTTTTCAAATATCTAAAAGGGTGTCACAAGGAGGAAGAAGAAAATTTGTTCCTCTTGGTTTCTGAGGACAGGACAAGGAGTAATGGGCTTAAAGTGCAGCAGGGGAGGTTTAGATTGGACATTAGGAAAAAATTCCTAACTGTCAGGGTGGTCAAATATTGGAATAAATTGCCAAGGGAGGTGGTGGAATCTCCCTCTCTGGAGATATTTAAGAACAGGTTAGATAGACATCTGTCAGGGATGGTGTAGGTGGAGCTTGGTCCTGCCTTGAGGGCGGGGGGCTGGACTCGATGACCTCTTGAGGTCCCTTCCAGTCCTATGATTCTATGATTCTATGATTCTATGATTTACATTAATAATTACTTGTAAAGGATCTGATTTTATTTAAAATGTGAATTCCATGAGTTTTTGCCATTGACTTTAGTGAAGCCAGGGTTTTCATATTTGGTGTCTACTTCCTCTAAATCTGGATGGAAATTTTTCCATTGAATACAATACTTTAAGACTAGAACAGCTGTGGACCTTACCAATCATATAATCATTTATGATATTATTTTACTTAGTTCTGGGAGAGCTACCCTGCAGGAAGAACTCTAGAAATAAATATAGCAATAATAATGGAACGTGCATTGTGAAAGTTATCTAATTATTGACACATCAAGTTTATATGAATAATTTGTTTTGAAATAAAATATAATTAGATTCTTTAGCTCTAAATATTTCTCTCAGAAGACCTTCTGATAATTTGGAGAACAAGTACATTGGGACTTGACAATTCTTGGTCTTGAGTCCTAGGTTCTATTATAAACAGGCAATAGTTGTGAAAATGAAGAGGAATCTTGCCAAAGGGGGGAAAAAAGACAAGGAGAGTAATAGATGCTACCCACACCCATATGTGTTATTGTTACATTGGAGGGGATCTAAATTCTGAGCTGAAAAGTAATTGCTTTATTTGGTCATAGGTTTGGAAAGTAATGTAGCAAAAGATACAGCTGCATCCTATGTGGTATTCAAAACAGGACTTTGGTTAGATGCTTTCAAAAATGAAAGCTCATTATTACAGTTTGTTGATACAGAGTAAGGAATAGTCACGTTAGTCAATGTGCTAAATACCAATCAAAGCTGAATGGACACTTGAGATGTATAGATGACCCGAGGAGCAGGCTTTTATGCAAACACAGGGATCCATGCATGGATGGGCATGGATGTGTGATTGTGCATATGTACCAAAAGTGGCTGTGTGCCTCACGTACTTCGCTGGTTTATAGTATTTGGGAGCTGAGGTTGCTGGAGGGGAGTAAGACTGAGAAAGCTAGTGACTGTAACACAAACACTTGGGGTGTGCCTACACTTCGAGCTGGGGGTGATTCCATCCTGGTGCTATCTTTGATGGAGCTAGTGTACTAAAAAACAGTTAAAGCAAAACAATATGAGGGGTGGGTGAGTCTAACCACCATAAAAACCCATTGTGGCTCACCCCTGTGCTTGTGCTACTATGGCTACCCTATTTTTCTTAGCACACAAGAGTTTCTCAACACTCTGGGAATTGTAGTGCCCAGCTTGAAGTGTAGACATACCCTTAGGCTATGTCTACATGGCACGCTTATTCTGAAATGAGCCATTTTGAAATTTATATTTCATAGAATCATAGAACACTAGAACTGGAAGGGACCTCGAGAGGCTATCGAGTCCAGTCCCCTGCCCCCACAGTAGGACCAAGCACTGTCTAGAACAGACCATCTCTGAGAGATGTCTATCTAACCTGCTCTTAAATATCTCCACAGAGGGAGATTCCACAACCTCCCTAGGCAATTTATTTCAGTGTTTTAACTACCCTGACAGATAGGAAGTTTTTCCTTATGTCCAACCTAAGCCTCTCTTGCTGCAGTTTAAGCCCATTGCTTCTTGTTCTATCATCAGAGACCAAGGAAAACAATTTTTCTCCTTCCTCCTTGTGACACCCTTTTAAATACCTGAAAACCTCTTTCGTGTCCCCTCTCAGTCTTCTCCTTTCCAAACTAAACAAGCTCAATTCTTTCAGTCTTCCCATATAGCTCATGTTCTCTAGACCCTTAATCATTCTTGTTGCTCTTCTCTGGGCCTTCTCCAATTTCTCCACATCTTTCTTGAAATGTGGTGCCCAGAACAGGACACAATACTCTAACTGAGGCCTACTCAGCACACAGTAAAGCGGAAGAATGACATCTCGTGTCTTGCTCACGGCACTCTTGTTAATGCATCCCAGAATCATGTTTGCTTTTTTGTCACACTGTTGACTCATATTTAACTTGTGGTCAACTCTGACCCCTAAATCCCTCTCTAGATTTCTCCTTCTTAGACAGTTGCTTCCCATTCTGTAGGTTTGAAACTGATTGTTCCTTCCTAAGTGGAGTACTTTGCATTTGTCCTTATTAAACTTAATCCTATTTATCTCAGACCATTTCTCCAGTTTGTCCAGATCATTTTGAATTATGACCCTATCCTTCAAAGCACTTGCAACCCCTCCAAGCTTGGTATCATCTGCAAACTTAATATAAGTACTCTCTATGCCAATATCTAAATAGTTTATGAAGATATTGAACAGAACCAGTCCCAAACAGACCCTGGGGAACCCCACTTGTTATGCCCTTCCAGCATAATTGTGAACCATTAATAACTACTCTCTGAGAACAGTTATCCAGCCAGTTACTCACCCACCTAATAGTAGCCACATCTAAGTTGTATTTGCCTAGTTTATTGATAAGAAGATCATGCGAGACTGTATCAAATGCCTTACTAAAGTCTAGATATACCATATGCACCCCTTCTTCCTTATCTGCAAGACTTGTTATCCTATTGAAGAAAGCTATCAGATAGCTTATTTTGAAATAGCGTGTCTACACAGCAAATGCCTGTCAAAATAGCACTGAGCTATTTTGAAATAGAGCAGCCACACCCATTGGATGCTGAATTGCATTTAAGGCCACCTGAAAGCACTTCAGGCAGGGCATCAGGACAGCAGTCACTTCCCTAGCTGCTGCCTGAGGCTATCTGAGGCTTGTGCTTAAAGGGACTCCCTGTATAGTTGTGTCTCAGATTCTTGTCCTTTACCTACCTGCTTGAGGGACAGCAAATCCTTTTCTCTGTGTGCTCTGGTTACCCTTGCAGATGCTACAACTCTCTAGCCATGAAGACACTGTGCCTGAAGCCAGCCCTCATCTCTGAGCCAAGGCCAAAAGGTCTCAAGGCAATGTGCTTCGAGCAAGGCCATCTATGGCCTAGACAATGGGGCTGTGTCTACACTGGGCCACTTATTCCGGAAAATCAGCCGCTTTTCTGGAATAAGCTGCGAGCTGTCTACACTGGCCCTTGAATTTCCGGAAAAGCAACGACGCTCTACTGTACAAAATCAGCCGCTATTCCGGAAAAACTATTCTGCTCCTGCTCGGGCATAAGTCCTTATTCCGGAACACTGTTCCGGAAAAGGGCCAGTGTAGACAGCCCAGTAGTCTTTTCCGGAAAAAAGCCCCGATCGCGAAAATGGCCACAGACGCTTTTCCGGAAAAAGGGCTTTTCCGGAAAAGCAGCCTGCCAATGTAGATGTTCCTTTTTCGGAAAAACTGAAAACGGAATAGTATTCCGTTTTAAGCAGTTCCGGAAATTCATGCCAATGTAGACACAGCCTGGGCCCTTTCCTGCAGGAGTACAGATGTCCCAGGGGGAGCCTCACTACCCCCATGTCCCAGGGACAAGCAGGCATGGGAAGGTACTGGCCGGACCAGGAGCCTGGCAGTGGGAGAGGGGCCATGGGGTGGCTGGGCTTCCCTCCATGCTGCGCGTATGCAGGGTCCAGCAGTGGTGGCATCCCACAAAGAGATGACTTCTACCCCTGGCTGCTGGAGGAGAGTGGAGGGAGGGTGCTGGAGGAGGGGTGTGTGTGTGTGGCAGATGCTGCTTGCTGGGGAGGCTGCTGGCAGATTCCCATGCAGTGGCTCAGTGTCCTCTGCGTCACCACACTTGCCTGGGAGCAGATGCTGCCGTGGGAGTGCAAGCAGATCCATGTGGTGTGAGTGGCACTGCAGTGTGTGATCCCCGGCCAATGGGAGCTGTGATTGCCAGTACCTGTGGCTGTTCAGGTACATATAGCAGTGGTGGCCTCTCCAGAAACCCTGTGAGCAGGGGCTTAAGGTTCCTTCTGGGCAGGCTTCTGGGGCTGCGTGTTGTGGACTGGTGCTCCATGTGCATCTACGTACGTGGCTGCTGTGTGATCCCCAGCCCAAGAAGGCCAAGTGAGGCGTGTACAGCCCCTTGTTACTCTGTGTGTGTGTGTGTGTGTGTGTGTGTGTGTGTGTGTGTGTGTGTGTGTGTGTGTGGAAAGTAATGGAACTCACCTGCTGGGTCTTCCCAGCCATCGTCCACTCCCTGGTCAACATCCTGGGAAGGGGGTACTCAGGGCCAGTCCGAGCCATTCGCGCACCCCGGGCACCCGGCGCATGCATGGCACCACCTCGGAAACACAGAGCATGCGCAGTGCCGCCCCCCGCCCGGCCCGGCAGCCCTGCGCGGCACCCCCTACAATGGGGCGCCCCAGGTGGTAGCTCAGCTGGCCTGTACCTTGGGCCAGTTCTGGGGGTACTGGCTCCGGGGCCAGCATGACATACTGGCTGGTGGGCATCATGCCCACACTAGCCTCCTCCTTCTCCTTTACCTTTTCTCTTTGTCCCCAGCCATGCCCTCTGGGTGGCTCCTGATGGGTGTCTCCAGCACTGAGGGCGGGGGATGGGATTGCCCCCCTCCCAGGATGTGACGGAGCTGCTCGTAGTAGGGGTAGGTCTCGGGTGCTGCCCCTGAGCGGGAGCTGTGCTCCCTGGCCTTCATATAGGCCTGGTGCAGTTCTTTGACCTTCATGTGCATCTGCTCCTGTGTGCACATGTGATCCTTGTGGCCCAGGCTTTCGGCCATCCAGCCATAGATGTCCTCATTCCTGTGGCTGGTGCAGAGATCCCGCTGGTTTTCCTCCTCACCCCAGATCTCAAGGAGATCCAGGATCTCCACACCAGACCAGGACGGTGCCCTCTGCTTTTGGCACCAGGCAGGGGCTTGGGAGCTGCCTGAGGCAGTATTGGCAGCTGTGGGGAGCTCAGCTGGAGCAGTGGGCTTGGCCATGGCTGCAGGGAAGTCTTTGTGGATGATGCAATCGGGGCCTGCTTTGTGCAACAAGCCCTTTCCCTTCTGCCTGCAGCTTAAAGGCCTGCAGGGGAAGGGGAACTATAAAGTTCTGATGAGTGTGGACAGAGTGGCTACCAGGGCAGCTGTAGGATTTCCTGGAGGCCACTTACTTCAAAATTACTCCACCTGCCCCATCTACACGCACCCTATAGCTATTTCGGAATAGGCATTATTCCTTATAAAATGAGGGTTACAGAATCTGGAATAAGACGCCTGTTATTTTGATATTATTTTGAAATAATGGGCTTGCTGTGTAGATGCTCACTTTGTTATTCTGAAATAATGCTGCTGCGTAGACGTGCCCTTAGTGATCATTGGCAGCACCCGCAATGAAAATGAGACATGCTCTAGTAGCAAAAAGGCTTCTTGCTTGGAGACACTGTTGTAGTAAGAGTGACACGCACCGGAAGGCTGGTAAGAGAGATTATTTCCTGAGTCTGTCGCATAACATTGGTCTGAGTTACGAAGCATACTACTTCCCCGTAGTATTTTACAGCAATTTGATGATGTAGAAAGCCTAAGGAAATGTGAAACCTTTTCAATCCTCTCCAATTACAAGAGCATTATATCTAGCTGTGTACATTGACTTTGAGAATCACTTGACTCTTCCTTAGACTGGAGAACCCTGGACATGATCAGAGGAAGGAGTATCTGGCACACAATTCAAATAAAGACATTGTGAGAGAGCCATGAATGTGGGAGCAGAAAAGAAAAGAAGCAAAGGGCAGCCAAAATTTATCTTCCGGATGCTAGTTATTCTCTGAATGTCTTTAAAAGAAAATATTAGTGGCATATATCTTTTCTAAAGGTTGCATTTTCTCCACCAGAAAGCAAATTTGAAAGCAATTGTTGGGTGTTTCTTGGGATCATTTTTTACTTTAATTAGAAAACACACATTCCTGCAGCAAAAAATATTAACATAGCCCAAAATGTCATCTCTGGTGTACAGCGTTACATAATAAGTCAGACCCCACACTTTCATGACCACATTATGTTAGGTTCACATTCTTTATTAAGAGCTTAGAGTTTCAAATGTCTCCCTTGGCCCAAATCCATTTTAATTCTATTGGCTTCAGTGGTTATTTCAGCGATGAACCTGTCTGGATGTGTCTTTTGCAAAATATGAGGTCTATCTTCTGCTTATCAAATAAAAAATATGTATAAACATGGGCAAACCAATGCTAATGGAATCAATATGGCAACAGAAAGCTTGCAACCTCTCCCCAAGTTTTACACTCTGCTTTCTTTGGCATACATGAATTCTTATATTGATTTTGCTATAAACACAAACTGCATTTCTATCGCAGCCCAAGAAAAAAAGCACATTGATTATATTGGAACAAGGTACGTTGTAAAAATGAAATGCCTAAAACATTTTAAATGTAGTGAGCTCTCTTAAAGTACATAAATCACATTGTTTAATATAGTAAATGAGCAATACCTTCTTAAAAACATAAAAATATGATGCCATAAAACAATTTTCATGTGAACTAACAGTTTCTGTTTCTCTTTACCTGTCATTTCAAAAGTGCAATCAATAATGGTTATGACTGTTTGTAAACAGAATGGGAAAGTGTTCTCAATATCCCCTTTAAAAAGTTCCTTCAAAGTCACTTTGTAAAAATGACAATAATGGTGTTATCTAGCTATAAATAAATCCTGATTTACTAATGTCACATTAGCTTTTATCATTCACTCATCAGAAACTTTTTGCTGGGCAATTACTAATTATCCCTTCATGATACAAATATATTGGTGAGTTTATCTATTACTGATGGGTGGGGAAAATACATCCATTTATGAACACCATGAGAGCCAAATTCTCTTGATGGAGCTGTGGCCATTTCTATTACATGAAATCCTAACTATTTACAGCAGCGAGAATTTAGCCCTGAGTATTGATAAAGAATTATGGAATTTCATGGTACTGTATCTCTTTTTAAAAAATAAAATTGTTTCAGCACTGTCATTAGAACTGCTTGCACACTATTGATAATAAATACTTTTAATCCTTAAATTAATTGGGGGCAGGGATTACATCATTTTATTTGCCCTGTACAACACTATACTCACCAGTGGTGGCACATATATAGAAATCTTCCATTCCTCTGGTATGTCTTAAATGCGCTCAGGTGACATTACCTAAGCTTGGATTATTTAGAGCATAAAGCTCTGAAACACTAAGGTATTGCTTTGTCCTGACTACCAATGAGGAATGAATACATATAACTTTCAGAAAATCAGATGTGGCTAAAATCTATTTCTAGCACATGGGTATTTCTCTCTTGCTGCTGTTTCAGATACTTGTCGCTTTTGATGTCAGTGTATGTGCACTAATTTGAGTTTAATTCATATTCTGGAATACCTGTATTTAAGGCAGCATGACTTAAAGCATGGGTGGGAAAATATCGGCTTGTCTGTCAGGGTTAGCTTGTGGTGGGCCCCCACCATTATGTTTGCCTGCATGGCCACAGGTACCTGGTGATCACATTGTCCGTGGATTGCCATTTCCGGCCAATGAGAATTGCAGGAAGCGGTGTTCTGTTCCACGCCACTTTCCGCCATTCCTGTTGTTCGGAAATGGCGAGCCACGGCCAGTGGGAGCTGATTGCCAGTACCTGTGGCTGTGTAGTAAATATAGCAGTGGCGGTCTGCCAGAGGTTAACTCTGAACTGTTGTAGTGTTATTGCTCATCTCTGACTTTTTACCAGGCTAGAGTAGACCTCCCTTTTCAACTGAGTGTTTGGTTGAAAACTAGACACCTGGCCAACCTACTGTGCAGCTATAAGAAGTCGTGTAACCTTTCTGGTCAGTTTCCACATTTGTAAAATGAAGATAATGTGAATTATGGATACATTGGGGCAAACTCTGTTCTTAATTTTTTTTTCTTTGCTGTGATAGGTTGCTGCAAATTCCAGCCAAACTTAGCTGTGTATACAGTCATCCCCCTAGATTTAAACTAATGAACAGAATTTGTCCCATTAATTCTCAGAGAGGTGTAGACTTTATTTTTGGAGGCTGAATAGAATCCAAGGAAGTTTGCTTGCTTTTTATTTCCTACAAGCTTAATGAATGAACAGCAGCAATAGCTTTTCTGAATTGTTTATCAGCAGCTGGCCTCCAATTACAATAGTTCTGGCTGAAGTGGGTACTAGGGTAGGTAGCAGGCTTTTGGGCAGGTTGTATGCGCCAGACAATAATCGCCAAAGGAGTGCAGTGTATGCAGCATGCATGCTGTGTATTTATACTTCTGTAAATGTTCCCTTTGTTGGTGCCTTTTCCTCAAGTAGGAGAAAGATGTGAAAATTATCTCACCCTTGGGTAGTGTGAAGTCTGCAGCTGCAAACGGTTCATTACTTGGCACTTCCTTAGTCTAATTTCCTAACATTAGCTTTTCCCATATGGCTATCAATCTGCCCCTTTAAACTTGTAAGTACTTGTCTAATGGGAGATGCCTGTCATACCAATTTGGCTAGCACTGTAGTGTTTTTTCACACCTCATGAAGCACTACAATCAGCAGAGAACAGCAGGCTTGGTTTTTTGGGTGTTTTTTTTTGCCAGTTTGATAGGATCAGCACCCTGTCACCACCACCCCAGCTGAATCACCTGCATAAAGCAATGTCAGGAAGCTTGCAAGAACAGGGCAGAGAAGAAGATGTCATGTTTATGGATAGCCCACCCATCTGGATCATGGGCAGGTGGGATTGAACCTGGGACCTCAGGGACTGAAGCCATGTGCTTCTATCACATAAGCTGAAAAGCTAGCTGGTTTTTTAGGCTGTAGAGCAGTTTTCATGCTCTCTTTCTCAGTGGTCTCAGTGCCTCTAGGTTACATTAAGGCAAGCCATAAGTGTTGAAGATGTTGCTTAAAAGAAAAGAAATCTATTGAAAGTGGCATTCTAAAAGGAGGGTGTGTACTTTAACAGGTGAGGGATTATGCTAAGTAAATGGTTAGAGTGATTATCTCAAGCCTCTATCAGGAGCACCCTCTTCCTGTGAGATGCTAAACATCTTCATTTCTCTATGTAGTTATCCTGTGAGGTCCTGAGCACTCCAGTCCAGACATACAAAAAATGCTGAAGCATGCCCTCGACGTTAGGGCCATTGCTGTTAACGATTTCGTGTTGTCCAATATATTGTCCACAGAAAATAGAAACAAGTGAATAACTGTACAGCTGCAGAGCCCAGTTCTGACAGGGGAGCAGGTACCTGTTTTAGGTACTTATAAGGCCCCAATAACTTTATTAACTGACCACCTCACAATATATTTATAATTACCTTTTGGAGTTAGGGAGGTGCTAGTTTTCCCATTTCATAGCTGGGAGCTAAAGCACAGAGAGGCTAAGAGTATGTCTACACACAATTTTTATTTCAGGAGAAGGATGCAAATAGCGCTGTGCATTTGCATATTTCCTCCATTTTTTTTCCGGAAGATGCTCTTCTGGTATTTACCCATGTCTACACGCAGCCAAATTTCAAAATAAACCCCTATTTCAAAAGACCCCTGTAAATCTCATTCCACAACCGCCCTAGGCAACTTATTCCAGTGTTTCACCACCCTGACAGTTATGAAGTTTTACCTAATGTCCAACCTAAACCTCTCTTGCTGCAGTTTAATCCCATTGCTTTTTGTCCTATCCTCAGAGGCTAAGGAGAACAATTTTTCTCCCTCCTCCTTGTGACACCCTTTTAAATACCTGAAAACTGCTATCATGTCCCCTCTCAGTCTTCTCCCTTCCAAACTAAAGAAGCCCAATTCTTTCAGTCTTCCTTCATAGGTCATGTTCTCTAGACCTTTAATCATTCTTGTTCCTCTTCTCTGGACCTTCTTCAATTTCTCCACATCTTTCTTGAAATGTGGTGCCCAGAAATAGCGGACCTGAACTCGAAAGAAGCTATGCAAATTGAGCGACGTCAATTACGCAGCTTATTTCGAAATTGAAATTGGGGGTGTCTACACAGCACTTATTTCAAACTAGCGCACTCTCCCACCAACTTTCCTTACTCCTCATACAATGATGGTTACAGGAGTTGGAAGAAAAAGTCCTCCAGCTTGACAGTATTTTGACATTATTTTGAAATAACTACCTGTGGTGTAGACGCAGACTAAGTTATTTCAAAATAATGCTAGTTTTTTTGAAATAATGTTGCTGTGCGGATGTACCCTGACAGTACAATGCCAAATCTGCCCCAATAGGTTAAATTGGGATAGTCAGAGATTAAGAGTTTCAGATGAGAGGCATGAAGGAACGGGCTATTGAAGGTTAAGCCCTTTTAACAACCTTCCTTCATGTGCGTGCAGCAGATCTAAGTGCTGTTGCGATGGATAGAAGAGAATGGATACTGTTCAGTGAAGAGGCTCTGAATAGACATTATGGTTAAAATTGCAAGGTTTCTTAAAGCACAGAAAGTGTGAAGAATTGAATTTCAGGGAACTGTAGGACTTGACTGGACTTTCCTAGTTGGTGCTCACTGAATGAACACACCAGTTTATACAGTAATTCTCCCTTCCCCACTGGCAGGCATCTATATACTGAGAGACAAACTGGGCCTAAATTCTGTGGCAAAATGGAGATTCTAGCAGAGAAGCTCAAGCAGCAGCCAGAAATGAGTGAGTCAAAAAAAATCACTTAATCTCTCCTTCAGTTTCAGGGAGGATTTTGAGCAAGAGGCTCCTGAAATTCCTTGTTGCTCACAGCCCCTCTAGCATATTCCTGGGAGAGGACATGGAGTGAAGGACATTCTCCCTTTTCTACTAAACCAGGATAAAACTTACTGCCCTTTAAACCCAAATGGACTCTCAAGCCTGAATTCAGTATTTATTTATCTGGGATGATGATGCACTTCAAAAACCTGATGTAAATACTAGTGCTATCAAGTGATTAAAATTAATTGCTCTGTTAAACAATAATAAAATACCATTTTGGATGTTTTCTACATTTTCAACTATATTGATTTCTATTGCAACACAGAATACACAATGTTCAGAGCTCACTTTATATTTTTATTACAAATATTTGCATGGAAAAAAAATTGTGTTTTCAATTCCACTATTACAAATACTAAAGAGCATTCTCTTTATCATGCAAAATTGAATTTACAAATGTAGAGTTGTGTTAAAAAAATAACTACCCTCAAACAACACAGTGTAAGACTTTAGAGCTTACAAGCCCACTCAGTCCTACTTCTCATTCAGTCAATCAGACAAACAAATTTGTTTACATTTGCAGGAGAAAATGCTGCTCATTTCTTGTTCACAATGTCACCTGAAAGTGAGAACATAGTATTGGTATTAGCTGGGCATTGCAAGATATTTGCATGCCAGATGTGCAAAAAATTCATACGCCCTTTCATGCTACAATCACCGATCCAGAAGACACGTTTTTATGCCGATGAAGACTTCTGCTTGAAAACAATCCAAAACAGGGCAGATCAATATATATTCATTTTTATCATTTGAGTCAGTTGCCACCAGCAGAAGGTTGATTTTCTTTTTTTTGGTGGTTTGGGTTGTGTAGTTTCTACATCAGAGGGTTGCTCTTTTAAGACTTCTGAAAGCATGTCTCCACCACATCCCCTTCAGAGTTTGGAAGGCACTTCAGATTCTTAAACCTGGGGTTGAGTGCTGCAGTTTACTTTATCTCTTTGCGTTTTGTCAGATCTGCAGTGAAAGTGTTCTTAAAATGAAGTGTGCTAGTTCATCATCTGAGACATCAGTAATGTGAAATATGTGGCAGAATGCAGCTAAAACAGAACAGGAGGCATACAAGTCGCTCCCAAGGAGTTCAGTCACAAATTTAACTAATGCATGTTTCTTTTAAGGAGCATCATCAACATGGAAGCATATCCTCTGGCATGGTGGCTGAAGCATGAAGGAGCATAGGAATGTTTAGCATAGCTGGCATGTAAATACCTTGCAATGCCATCAAAAGTGCTAAAGAAATGCCCGTTCTCACTTTCTGGTAACATTATAAATAAGTAGCAGGCAGCATTATCTCCTGCAAATGTAAACAAACTTGTTTGTCTGAGCAGTTGGCTGGACAAGAAATAGGGCTGAGTGGATTTGTAGGTTCTAAAGTTTTTACAGTGTTTTGTTTTTGAGTGCAATTATGTAACACAAATGTAGACTGGTAGGTTGAACTTTCAAAATGAAGAGATTGGACTGCAGTACTTACATGATGTAAATTGAAAAATACTTTTAACTTTTTTTTCAGTGCAAATATTTGTAGTATAAAGTGAGCACTGCACATTTTGTATTTGCTTTTGTAACTGAAATAGATATATTTGAAAATGTAGGAAAAACATCCAAAATATGTAATACATTTCAATGTGTATTCTATTGTTTAGCAGTGCAGGTAATCACAATCTTTAACTGCATGAGTTAACTGCAATTAACCGACAGCCCTATTAAATACATACATAGTCACATAGGTGCCGATTCCGGGGCAGCTCTTAAGAGAAGGGGATTGGAGGGACCGAGCAGGAAGAGGTGGGCAGGTAGAGTTGGAGGCGGGGCCTGAGCCTGGGCACAGCCAGCAATTGAGCATTCCTTAGCCGTTTGAAATGTCAATCCCTGCATATTCTGCACTCAGTTCAGTTGCTGTGATCTGTCCAGGCGGCATAAACAAGCTGCCATAGGGGAGTCAGCAGGAAATTCCGCTGATGATAGAAGAGTGGTGAAAAGTTGCCATGGCAGTATCTGTTATCTGTGATAGTTCTAGGGCTGGGCTGAGATGGAAGCATGTGGCAGCCCGGCAGCCCCCAGTCAGCAAAAGGGTGGCGAGGGAATCACTTTTGCTAGGATAATTTATATCAGCCCTTCAGCTGCTTTTGTTATGTTTGGGTCCAGTTAGGCCTAGGATTGGAAGGAAACCAAGGCTTAGATTAGAGATACCTCTCCTGCCCTTCTGGAGTGAACGCTGCTTGGCTGGCCCAAGACATTTAGTTAGTGTGATAGAGATTTTCAAAGGCTGAAATAGTGCACACTTGTAAAATAAATCCCTAGCCCTAGGAAATAGTGGTATTTACCCAGAAGACTGGCAGTATTGTAGGGATTCTTCTATGAGTCAATTTTTAAGAAGACATGCAAACATCTCCACTATACTTTTTTAATAAATAGAAAGGAAAACAAACCCATGCAAATAATGCGGAGGTTAGGACACAGTGACAGACGTCAGGACCTATAAAATGAAGCCTGACACTCTGTTCTTTATTCGCTCCATCATGCCCCCACGTTCTGTACTGTTTTATGACAGTGTCAACCCTAATGTTGCTTTTCCTTGGCTTTTGTGGGTGAGTGTCACAGCCTTAATGTTAGTTAAACAGCTTCTTATGTTTAATACATGCTGAGAAGCAGACGAAGTCACTTTGATTTCTGACAGATGTTAGATGACTGAGTACCAGGGAGGTCTTAATCTTTGTTTAAGATTGCCTGATTTAGAAGTCTGAGATGATGCAAGGCCCACTTTGAAATTACCTTGGCAATCTTTTTTTGTGTGCTTTAGATAAAAGTAACTTTGTTATAAAAATGCTTCTTTGGATGATTCACACTTACTTTGTATTAATATTTACAATACATTTTGCTGGTAACTTTTTGTTACTACTGGAAAAGAAATGTAAATTAACTGAAAAGAATGAAACATAATGAAATAGGACACAAATGCTAAAGAATTAATGAATAAAGTGGCTTGAAGGCACAAAAAGATTCCCTTCAAAAGCAAACATGCAGATAAACAAGATAAATAATTTGGAAGCATTAAACTGATAAAAGGGAAGAAACACCATATTATAGGATAAATTATTTAATGTCAAAGTAGTAATTGTGTTCTTTCTTTTCTTAACAAATAAATTAAGATCCTCTCTAAAAGTTAACCAACTGTGTAATTATTGCATGTTTAATTTCCTCCAAACTTACATATCAGTTCACCAAAATGCTTTGATCATCCTCATAGGGTTTGTAAAGTAAACCACATGTTGCACAGTATTTATCTCATGGGCCTTCTGTTTTCTGGACCCATGGCAAAAACACGGGTTGGCAATACTGATCACATTGAAAGGTGATAGCTAATAAAAGATTTATGCCAATGTGGATTTGTTTAAGTCCATGTATTTTATGTGTGGTGTGTTTTATTTTAAGTGAATTCTGTTCATCATGGTGGGGAGAGGGAGGAAGGGGCTCACTCGATTTTGTATTAAGGGAAACCTTTATTTAACAGAGCCACTTTCAGTTAACCAAATACAAGAGCAAATATGTTCTCATCCTTCCAAAACAACCTAATTGTCTTATTTGATGGTGGCACCAGCCTTGCAAATATAAACAATGTTCTCACTGTCAAGGGTTGATGTAATTTCTGTGAACAGAGGGGAACTTAACAGTTAGGGAGACATTTGGGGAACAAGCCTGGGAAAATTAGTGGCATTAATGCCAAAAGATGACTAAGATTTTACATATACAGAAACCAGGGCATGGAATATAGGATCTCAGAAACTGTTGCTGAGGTTTAGGTTGCATTCTGTCTATATTGTGTAAACTTTCCTGATTCTAATATTTACTTGACACTTTCCTCAAAATCTTCCTTAAGGAGAGCTCATATATGACAATATCAGTCTGAGATGTGGAATATTCTGCAAGTTCTGGGTGACTAGGACAGAACTAAAACTACAAGTGTTTTGCAACTTTAACTCTAGAGGAAGCTGGAAGCTCCTCTTGAACTTGTATGTAGCATAGATTTTGACAACAAAATCATACCCATATTGGTAGGGTTGAGTGCAATTATGGTCTCAGTAGCAGGCCAAATCTGCCAACAAGCTCAGCACCCAGTAGTTCCTGTTCTCTACCATGGGAGCTGCTGGTTGCTGAACACTTGGAAAAATCCCACCATTTCATGTAGGTTCCTAACTGAGAACCAAGCTCTTTTGGAAAGCTGGCCCCAAACCTTCTTGTCCTTTTCCCATCCCCACCATTATGTTAAAAGAGTAGAGACTTTATTATAGCAGAGAGACAGAAGCCTCCACCTCTTTAAGACTTTACTGGGGTCCCTCACTGAGCCATTGACAATACACATTTCAAATCAGTGCATCAGAATGGGGGTCTGGGCAGCAAAGAATGCTGGGTTAGAAAGATCCTGTGTATGTCAAACTTCCTTGGCTTTGGCTAGAGGGGTTGATGGATGAAGGCAAGGAAGCAGCAGAGAGGGGCTGAAGGAAAAGGCCTGGGGAGAAGACTTTGAGGCAGCCAGGCTATAAAAGGAGCCTGGGCACAATACAATGTGGAACCAAGGCACTTGAGGACTATCTGGGACTCCTAGACAGTAGAAGGAAGCCCCCGTTCATCTCTGTCAGAAATAGAGGGAAGGATCAAAGCAGGCCTTGTAGGAAAGTGTTATTGAGCTGCTTAGTTAATGATTCTTGGGCTACATCTATACTGCTCTTCTCTTGTGCAAAAGTGTATGCAAATGAAGCATGGATTAGCATATTACCATGATTCATTTGCATAATTAATTTTTTCACAAGAGACTTTTGTGCAGAAAGGAGCTGCGTAGACGACTCATTTTTGCGCAAAACTCCCCTCTTGTGCAAGAGCCATTCTTCCTGAAAAAATGAGGAAGAACAGCTCTTGGGGTATGTCTACACTACAAAGTTAGTTCGAACTAACGGACGTTAGTTCGAACTAACTTTCCTAGGCGCTACACTAGCGCTCCGTTAGTTCGAACTTAATTCGAACTAACGGAGCGCTTAGTTCGAACTAGGTAAACCTCATTTTACGAGGATTAAGCCTAGTTCGAACTAGCTAGTTCGAACTAAGGGCTGTGTAGCTCTTTAGTTCAAACTAGTGGGAGGCTAGCCCTTCCCAGGTTCCCCCTGGTGGTCTCTCTGGGCACAACCAGGAAAACTCTTCTCCTCTCCCCCAGCCCCGGGCCCTTAAAGGGGTAGACTCTGGCCAGACGGCACTAGAGTCAGCCAGCCCTGCTAGCAGTCTCTGCCCCTGAGCCAGTGGTTGCATGATGAGCCAGGCAGCCAGTGGCAGCGAGACGTCCCCTGCCCAGTCCCCAAGCACCGAGGGGCCAGCCAGGGGCCGTAGACGGCGCGCGGCCTCCTGGGCTAGTGCGGAGGTCATGGACCTCATTGAGGTTTGGGGGCAGGCCCCCAACGTCCATGATCTCCACACTAGGAGGAGGAATGCGGCCGTCTATGGCCGCATAGCAGCCGCCATGGCCAGCAGGGGACACAGGCGCACCCAGGAGCAGGTGCGCATTAAGGTGAAACAGCTGCGGCAGGGGTACGCCAGGGCCACAAGGGGCGGCACCGCTGCAGGGGCTGCCACCTGCCCCTACTTCGCTGCCCTCCACCAACTATTGGGGGGCAGGGCGGTCCGTGCCAGCCCAGGGGACATCGAGCCGGGACCAGAGGGCCCTGACCTGGGCGCACCAGAAGGGCCACCGCCAGCAGTTCCAGCAGGGTCGTCCAGGGAGACCGTACCGGGTAAGTAGTTTGAATTAAGTAGTTCGGGGGGGGGGGGGGGGGGAGGTGGGAGGGAGACCAGAGACTGCGCGCGTGGGCCATGCCTTCCACGGATCACGCAGACACCTGTGCACGTGCGAGCACGTGCCATGCCACCCTTGGGCAGGTGGCTCCAGCTGCGTGACACCCAGGGGCCATTGCCCAATAGGCACATGCTTGTGCAAAGAGACGTGACATGCTCCCGACCCCGGGGCAGGACCCAGCAGGATGATTTCCCTTCACATGTCCCCTCTACACGGAGGCAGGGGACATCTCCCCTTCCCCCACACCGCCCCGGCCACACTATACATGGCACAGGGACATGGGTGCGGTCTTGGGGCAGCTCCCAGTCCCGGGGAGAGCCAGACATCCTTACCATGGCCTCTGTACAAGCACAGCGGCTGTGACGGTGCAGGACATGGTCACCCTCACGTTGCGGAGTTGGGGAGGGGGCTGGGCATCATCCTCTGCGTCCCCAGGGAGAACTGACCACTTCTCCTCTTCTTTCTCTACAGTTGCACCAGCTGCTCATGCAGGGCGCACCACCCCGCCCGGGACATGCTCCCGCACCCGCGGCCTGCTCCGGACTGCCAGCACGGAGCAGGAGTACAGGGACCAGCACCTGGAGGCCCTGCGAGCCGTGCACTGCACACTACAGGCGTAGATGAGGGAAGACCTGCAGGTCCGCCACAAGCTGCTGGCTGAGCTCCGAGGGCTGAGCACCAACCTGCAGCTCCTGCTGCAGAGCATGGTGCCCTGTGCTGGTCCTGCACCTGCTGCCCCCCCAACTGCTGTCCCTCCTCCCACTCCTGCTCCCCCTCCCACCTCTCCCTCCTCAACCCCCACAACCTCTTCCTCAATGTCCACACCCCCCACCTCAACCTCCGCACCCTCCACCCCATCCCCCCGGGGACGCCAAGGCCCCCTCCCTCGCCGTGCTGGGAGGCGGTTGGCCCAGCGAGACCCCCACCCCTGATCCTTCAGTTTCACCACCCCTCCTTTCCCTTGCTTCCCCCTTTCAGCTCCCTCCTCCCAGTTTTCCCCCGCCCCTCTCCCAGCCTCTCTCTTCCCCTCTCCCACCTCCTTTTCCCAGTTTCCCCGAGTTTTGTTAAATAAACAGAGTTTCTGTTTTTGAACACACGTGTCCTTTATTTTGTACATCAAGAAGAGGGGCTAGGGAAGGGTAAGTGGAAGGAGGTGAGGGAGGACTGGGGCACGAACCCCCGATGGGGAGGACTGGGCTGGCTCTGCAGGCTTCTGGGGGTGGAAGCTCTCCTGCAGCCCCCCAATTGCCCTCTCTCCCCAGATGGCAGCCTGCGGCACGTGCATCCGGGCTGATGGCCGAGTGGTGTGATGTGCCCAGTGTGGGTAGTCCGGGCACTCCAAGCCAGGACTGCTTTGCAAGCGGGGCACCCCTGAGAACTGTCTGTCCGGGGTGGGGGTCGGGTCCCTTTAAGCGCAGCCCTGGGCTAGCCTGAGACAGCATCTCCACGCTCTAAGTCCTCCTCTGATGCCCTGCCGGCACTGCTTCCGGCCATCCTTAAGCCCAGTTCAGGGTTCACTCTGTGTGGACATGCTAGTTCGAATTAGCAAAATGCTAATTCGAACTAGTTTTTTAGTCTAGATCCGTTAGTTCGAATTAGCTTAGTTCGAATTAACGTTGTAGTGTAGACGTACCCTTGCGCAAGAGGCCGTTTTTGCACAAAAAGGAGCTGTCTACACAGCTCCTTTTTGTGCAAAAGCCTCTTGTGCAAAAGCGGCTGCTAATTAATTATGCAAATGAAGCACAGCAATATTCCACTCCACTCTTCATTTGCATAAGCTTTTGCGGATGATGGCTATTGTGATGGCTATAGACGTAGTCAAGGCGTGAAGGCGCTGCCTCATTAGTAGCTACTACAATATTCTACAGCAGGGATGGTTCAACATGATTTTAGTGGGCTGGATGTCCACTTGTCATTGGTGTAGCCAAGTTTCCTGTGGTCTCATAAAGTTTGTTTACAGCTACCAGTCCTGGCTCTCAGTGTTCTGCTCTTATTTAGCTCTAATTTACCCCCTAAGTGTTTTCTAAGAGCCCAGTAAGCAGTGGAAGTGTTGGTAATGCTGTAAGACAGTATTGGCCTCCCGTGGTTCAGCGAATTCTCTGGTTTGGCACTGGTCAGGTGCAGTGTGGGGCCAGACTAGAGAGGTTCAACCTGTAGTAGTCATTGATACACACTTATGGTAGTCAAAGCAGTTTAGCAAGTATCTGAACTCCTCTTAGAATATAAAAGACCTGAGAGAGGTCTCAGTACATTACAAACACTCTCCCTGACATCCATTTGTTTAATTTAAAAATGCAAATCTCCAGTAGATGGTTAAATGTGCTCATCTTTAATTACTGGGATTACTCCCAATCTTTTTTTTTTAAATCCAGTCTTTTGAGATCTAAATGAAGATTAAACTCATGCTGTACGTTCTGGCTGCCTGTCACAGTAAAGTGTGGCTATATAGAGAATAACATTTAGAGCTGTATATAATCCTTTTGTACAGACACAGCAAGGAGGTTTGGAGAAATGTAGAATGAGGAGGATAAAACAGTGTCCTTTGGCACCTGCTTAGGATCAAATTTTCTGCAAGGCAAAGAGCTTCTAGTTTTAATGTCAGTCTCCCATTTTTCCTTAGATCCTGAGGACTTTGAAAACCACAAAGGGTAGTTAGGCACCTCTAATTTTTTCCATCCTTGTGCAGAATACATTTTGTTACGTGGATTGAGGCATGTGTGGCTGGGCACCACCAGAAGAAACAAATGCTGCTGACTGTGGGCTCTCTACACATCAGCTGGGTGGTATTTTAATCTTTCCTGGCTGGTTGCCCAAGTGCTCAGCTTACAGGGGAACTCTGGTGGACACTCAAATCCTATTGAAAGTCAATACTCTGTTCTGAAAGGTATAGAGAATAAGATGAAGAATATCTTATTACCTCTATATAAATCCATGGTATGCCTGTATCTTGAATGCAGAGGTGGTCGCCTCATCTCAAAAAAAGATATTTTGGCATTGGAAAAAGTAAAAAAGGGTAACAAAAATAATTAGGGGTATGGAACGGCTGCCACATGAAGAGAGATTAATAAAACGGAGATTGTTCAGTTTGGAAAAAAAATGAATGAAGAGCGAATATGATAGAGGTCTATAAAATCATTACTGGTGTGGAGAAAATGAATAAGAAGAGTTAATTACTCCTTCCCATAACACAAGAACTAGGGATCATCATATAGAATGAATAGGTAGGAGGCTTAAATAAACAAAAGGAAGTACTTTCTTCATGTAATGCAGAGTCAACTTGTGGAACTCCTTTCCACAGGATGTTATGAAGGCCAAACCTATTAATGGGGTTAAAAAAGAGCTACATAAATTCATGAAGGTTAGGTTAATCAGAAGCTGGGAATGGGCGAAAGGGGTGGATCATTTGGTGATTTATTTTTTTGTTCATTCCCTCTGGGGCCCCTGGAATTGGCCACTGTTAGAAGACAAAATACTTGGCTAGATGGGCCTTTGCTCTGACTCAGTATGGCTGTTCTTATGTTTGGGTTATTTCTTCAGTGAAGTTATAGTCTAAGAGGGATTTTCAATTTTCTTTTAGTGTTCCAGGCTTATTTTTTCATGTTTCACCACCATCTGATGACTAAATACACCTGGGATTGGAATTTTTTGATTTTACTAATGGTCTGCATTAAATTAAATTAATTTTTGTCATAAACTGTGTTTGTGTGATTTCCCTATGTAAGGCTTCTTGGTTGTGACACTTCCACTAGGTGCACATCAAATTTTGCCTGAACCTTTTCTGAATAACTATATAATTTATTGGCGTAACCCAGGTCTTTCCTATTACTCTGCCATACCTTCCATTGTGTTATGTGGGATATTAGATTTAAACTTCTCAAACTGGGACCAAATCTTGTTAGCACCGTGAACCTCCTAGCACAATTTCAGGCAATATAAATTAATTGATGTTTAAGTTAAGAATGTGATTTCAAAGACACAGTTCTGATATCTGCTGGAGCTAAAGATTAATGAATTAATATTCAGTCCTGAACATATTCCATGAATCACTGCACTCTCATCTTGTAGGTTCAAAATTTCTTGAAATACATTTTTAAATTAAAAACTATACTAATTTCTTAATACTCGCATCCATTTAATCCATATCTCTATGTGAACAGGTTATTTTACACATGTTCACGAACCTGATACAGAACCGAAGTGTGTTTCTTCTCCCTGAAAACATAGTGCCTGGTTTGTTTGTTTGTTTGTTTTTTTTAAAGAAATTCTGCAAAACTTCCCCACTGCTGTATGTGCTGATTGCAGGGCTCCCAGCATTCTGGGGATGGTCAGGCTGCTGTTGGCTTTTTAAGTATCTTGTTCTTTCGGCATCCTCTGAACAGAATTAGGTGCCATGGAGCTGCACAAACTGGCAGCAGCTAATATCTTGTTGGTTTCCAGTGCTGCTGAAAAGGTGGTAGCCACAGTAGGAAATTTTAGAAAAGTGTAATTTTTTCACCTCCCACAAAATGACAGTGTTTCAGAAAATTGCAGCTATGTCTGGATGAACAGATGGCCTAGCATGCAGTCTGTCAGTGTTGCAGCATTTTCACAACGGTTCAACAACTGAGGCTGTGCAGTATTCCAGAGATCAGGGGGAATGTAGTGAGGACAAGTGATCCTTTATGCTCAGAGATAGGGCTGTCCTTAGGATTTATGGGGCCTTATGCGATACTGGTAAACTGCTGTCCCTACGACTGATGGCACCTTTGGGGGCTGACAACATGCACATTTTAAATTAAAGACTTGTAGACCAAAGTTTTTCAAACTCTGGGTCACAGTTTGTAAGGACAAACTGCTAGTTGGCTGCAAGATGCTTTGTTTACCTGCACCTCTGCAGGTTTGGGCAAATGCAGCTTCTCATTGGCCGCAGATTTCCGTTCCCAATATATGGGAGCTGTGAGAAGTGTCATGGTCCACGCTGCTACTCGCAGTTCACATTGGCTAGGAACGATGATCCACAGCCAACTGGAGCTGTGATTGCCTGTACCTGTGGAGGTGCAGGTAAACAAAGCATCTTGTGGCCAGCTAGTGGTTTGCCCTTACAAGCTGTGACCTAGAGTTTGAAAACCCCTGCTGTAGACTAACAAAGTAAATTCACTTGAATGACTCTTACACAGGTTCAGTGTTGTGCTAATAGGCCTGGTTGGCATTTTTACTTTAAAGTTAACTAGATCCTCTCCAGCGGAATCAGAGCCACAGAACAGGGATAGGAATGGACATTAAGAACCCGTGATGTCCCAAGTCTTTGGCTGCCCTTTATAACTGTGTACGGGTAAGGATGGCTCTGCTCCAAGAATGTTAGATTCTGGCTCAAAGGGCTAGTGGTTTGGTGCCGTAAGAACATAAGAATGGCCGTACTGGATCAGACCAAAGGTCCATCTAGCCCAGTAGCCTGTCTGCCAACAGTGGCCAGGACCAGGTGCCCTGGAGGGGGTGGACCGATGACAACCATCAAGTGATTTGTCTCCTGCCATCCGTCTCCAGTCTCTGCCAAACAGAGGCCAGGGACACCATTTCTATCCCCTGGCCTTTTATGGACCTAACCTCCATGAAATTATCTAGCGTCTCTTTAAACTCTGTTATAGTCCTAGCCTTCACAGCCTCCTCTGGCAAGGAGTTCCACAGGTTGACTACACACTGTGTGAAGAACTTTCGCTTATTAGTTTTAAACCTGTTACCCATTAATTTCATTTGGTGTCCTCTAGTCCTTATATTATGGGAACTAATGAATAACTTTTCTTTATTCACCCTCTCCACACCACTCATGATTTTATATACCTCTGCCATATCCCCCCTCAGTCTCCTCTTTTCAAAACTGAAAAGTCCCAGTCACTTTAGCCTCTCCTCATATGGGACCTATTCCAAACCCCTGATCATTTTAGTTGCC